>NC_082384.1:3347040-3699540 GCF_031168955.1 Gadus macrocephalus
AAAAAAATTCTATTACGGTCTAACTTCTGGACCTAAGTATATCAGTGCAGTATATCAGTTTAGATGTTCAAATTCTTTAAACATCTAAACTTGACACTGAAATATATCGCTGCAATACAATTGCAATGTAGCCTATATATATATATGTATATCTATATATATATACATATATGCAGATGTATAACGTCAAGTAGTGCGATGCGAACTGTAACTGCTGATTTGTGATACGAGCTCCAGATCCTCCTCAGTGAGACGCGAACCCAGTACGAAAAGGTAGTGCGCAACGCAACAAACGTCGCAATACGCGTGTAATGGAGAAGACGTAGGGCCGCGACTCGCTGAGCGCAGAACCAGAGAACTGAACCCCGCTAAGATTTATTAAGCCCTCAGGAGAGAGAGGGGACCGGGGTATTCATTGCGTATTAATATTAACGGACTATTAATATTATAGAGTGGTTTTAGAGTTTCTAAAAGAGACAGATCCCGGTTTCTACATTCTATCCCCTAACCACCGCCTCCACTTGTGGGAGGAATGAAGAGCGGAAGCGACGCGGGGTTCAGCTGCTGAAGTACGGGCTGCTTTTGGGGCTCAGGGGCTACTGGGGGGGATCAGGGGGCGCTCGGTGGGGCTCAGGGGCTGAAAACTCCAACAGTGTCCCGTTACCCCCGGTAGCGGCTCCTTAACATCAACACCAGCATCTTCATGTTATACACACATCCAAAGCTGAATGAGCTACAAGCCCTACAAAACCTACATAGCAGGATAGGCCTACTAGAAATGAACAATGGATCATCAACAAATGGCTCAAATAAGTCAGGTAGGCCTCACTGAGTGTTTAGCAAATGTAAATTGGGCAGATGTATCTCTGCTAAATTTGGTTTTATTCCAGGCCTGATGTGTGACTGCACCAGGGGGCTTAAAGACTCATTCATTGTGCGTTTCATCAGATTAAACGTGGAGGTGCGGGGTTCCGTTCAGGGGCCCCTGGGGGCCCCGGGCTGGCCCTGCAGAGACGTGTTAATCCTCCTGTGACGTCGGGAGCCTCCACGTCACAGCTCTTTGAAAGAGGGAAAAAATTCAACTCATCAAACCTTTTGACAAGCCACAAAATGAGCAGGCCTACTTGAAACCGAAAACCTACTCTGCACCGTTTAGGGCCACTTGACACTAAGCCTCTTCATCCTCAGCCTCAGCGCGGCCCTCCGCTAACGAGCGGAGCTGCGAGGCTAATGCTAATGCTAGCCTCTCCTTCAGGTCAGACGGGATGTTTCCTATTGTAGCGAACGTGGGGGGGGGGGGGGGGGGGGGGGGGGGGGTCAGGCTATCGGTAGGTGGACAGTGGCTCCTTTGCGGCACTGACAATATGCGCTATCTAATAAAGGCAACTTGCCGTGCGGTTCAAGGGACGCACACACACACACCTGGTCCAGGGCTCCGGAGGGCCGGGGGAAGTCCTCGCTGTCCGACTTGTTCCCGTCCCGGTCGTCGATCACCAGGTCGATGGGCATCTTGCCCTTCAGACAGCTGATGTAGCGGTGACAGAAGTTGTCACAGAGTTCGTGGACCTGCAGAGCAACAGTGACAACAGACTGAATATAACGTGTGTGTATGTAAACCGCTAAATTAACTTCACTTCATATGGATCAGCCCTCCACGGCGCAAACGCATGTTCGGCTTAATTCACCGCAACGTTTATTTCGGTGAAACCAAAGCTTCGACAGGAGGACAGCGCGCCGGGCCGATCGGGCTTCAGATGAAACACGAGGCAGGGAAACGTATCCTACCTTCTCCAGCTCCAGGAGGTGGAACCGCAAAACCTGGATCGCCTGAATCATCTGATGAAAAGACAGGGACGCATTAGTGTGTGTGTGTGTGTGTGTGTGTGTGTGTGTGTGTGTGTGTGTGTGTGTGTGTGTGTGTGTGTGTGTGTGTGTGTGTGTGTGTGTGTGTGTGTGTGTGTGTGTGTGTGTGTGTGTGTGTGTGTGTGTGTGTGTGTGTGTGTGCGCGCGCGAGAGAGAGAGACCCACCAAATTGTCCAACTCTGGATTCGAAGAAAACAAGGGCTTTTCTGATCGAATCTGTTCAAATGAAATACAACAATTATTAATGTAGGCCTTTAATAAACCATCTAGGTCAATAATAGACTATAATATACACACACACATCGGACACTATAATAGACTATGTAGGAATGTAACAGACACACACACACACACACACACACACACACACACACACACACACACACACACACACACACACACACACACACACACACACACACACACACACACACACACACACACACACACACACACACACACACACACACACACACACACACACACACACACACACACACACCGGGCAATACAATTTAGGTATGATTTGTAGAAAGAAAAAATATAAACTCATCTGGGAGGGGGCGACCATTTTTAGGCGTTTATTTTACTGCTATGTTATCATTGTTTGCCCTGTATGTGGCGGTAGGCCTCCTACCTGTTTGGAAAACACCGCAATGTCCTCGTTGAAGGAGCCGGAGGAGCAGACGTCCCCGCCGGCCGCGCCGCTCTCCCTCGGCGTGCAGGTCGCCAGCTCGCATTTCTCAAAGATCAGCGCGAGCAGCGGGAATAGAGGGTGCCTGCAGGAGTAGACGCGGTCCGTGTCTCCGTGTTAATATTAACGTGTTGACGAGGAAGCAGTGGGTGAATGCACTCGGTGGGGAACAAATAGGCCAGCAGCGTGCAGAACCACCGGCTGCACGGCCGTAATGATAGTTCACACGCTGACACGCGTGGACTGTGTGGATCAACAGATTCAAACCGGCCAGAGGAGCTTCATAGACGATTTATAACAATTTCAAGGAACAATTTTAAGAGTTTTCTCCGTTTAATCGTTGCATGGTGGTACAATCCAGACGTTTTACCTGAAAATAATTGTAAAACCGAAAGAAACGCAACTGCAGGAGTTACAAAACAATAATGTTAGTGTTAATTGTAGGCCTGTGATTTAAAGTAACTCAGAAAATCTAAAATGAATAATTTAAATCAGATATAAATAAAGAACATATAGGTCAGTAGAGTGTGCAAGAAAACATTAAAACGAAGAATAAAAGAATAAGACAATACATATACATATATGTATAAATTATATGTAGGCCTACATACATACATATATTTATTTCTATACTTATATATAAATATATACAATATATCTAAGCGTTTTCAACCACTTGTTAACCCAGTTCTGCGGGTTGTAATCGGCCTACCACTCACTGAGACAAGGAAACAGAATAGAAAGAACCACTAACGATAGAGTTTAGAAGTTACCAAACACTGAAACTCTGAGGTCTGAGAGAACTAATGAAAAGGATAACAGCTATGTCAATAACAATAAAATCAACAGGCTATAACAGGACTAATCACAGCCGGATGATAAGCATAATAATGATCATAATAATGATAGGCCTAATAATAATAAGAAATTATATAAATGATAATAATGATAATACTACTTCTACTAAAATATTAATAATAATAATGATAATAATAATGATAATAATAAATTACACACATGATGATAATAATACTAATAATACCAATAATATTAGCCTGAATATAAGGCTCCAGAAACAAGCCCTTGAAGTGGCACTCCCCACCACGTCATTAGTGCTCGTTAATGCTCCTGATGGCGTCACATTTTATGCCAGCAATAAAGTCAACGTACCCGTAAATTGAGTCTTTGTCTCTGTTTACTGCGTCGTTGGCGCCGGAGCCCACGCCGGGCGGGACGGCGTACTGGTGGTACTGGGGCCCGTGGCCTAGGTGCACGGCCTGCAGGGCCCTGGCTGCGTGCGGGTCCCCGTACATGGTGAGGGGGATCCCGTCCATCCCGTAGTGGGGCAGCTCTTCGTACTGGGACACACAACGCATCGGTAAGGCTGGGACAGCGTCTCAGTGCACGAGCTGACCTCTGCACACTTTATCAACACGAGGGGGGTGAAGCCGAGCCGCTCTGCACGCGAGAGGCCCGCAACACTACGAGGAGCCCCAAGTGCCCCAACTACCGACTAATAATAATAATTATTATTATTATAATTATAATATTAATGCATAAGCCTTCATTCATTTCAATTAAACTTTCTATTTTCGAGAAAGCTCTGATCCACGCAGAACTCTTCATGACCCAGATCGAGTCCTATAGCCTACTCTCTTCAACAACGCAGAGGCGAAGCGTTAACGAAGTGGTGTAGGAAGACAGTAAAAGGAGATCATTTAGAAGAAGCTCGCTACAGTAAAATCCAATTTGCTATATTTTCCCTTGAATGCCTGTAAGAGTAGTTGGTGTTTCAGGCCTCCTGTATCTTTCATTTGGAGACGTTCAGTTTAAATTGTTTAACTAATAATAACTGGGAAACTAATTGTAAGTATCATAGACCTAGCCTATAATAACTTCGATATTATGTCTAATTACTGAAATGGAGATTCGGGATTCTGTTGTTGTTTTAAATAATCATAACTACTGTGTTGTAGTTTAAATACATCATTATATAATATAAATATAGAGCATAAATATGATCAAATAACGACAATTGGGAAACCGTTTTATCAATTGCCTTTCTATTATATTTAATAATTCATTGCCTATTTCTCTCCCTTCGAATACATTACAAATATAGGTCCGCCTAAAGCGGCTTTCTCTAAGAAAAACGTATTCTTTATTAGTTTATTTTTTCCCTATGATTCTAATATCCAATAGTGCTGTTTAAAACAACTCTGATGTTAAAGGTATTCATGTGTTCATAATAGTCATGTTTCAAACCTCTGAGTTTGCTGTGAGGTTCAACATGTGTTGACTGACTGCTTAACAAAGTCAGGAGCCCACAAGAAGCCGAGGAACTTTTGCTTCCTGAATGAAGAAGATCAGGAAGCCGCTGACACCCTTCCATACTTCTATACGTTAAAGACTCCTACAACACGTTAAAGACTACACGTTTAGTGCATCCTTAAAGACTCCTGCAAGACTACTAGGACACGTTAGAGACTCCTACACGTTTGGCGCATCCTTAAAGACTCCTGTACGTTAAATACTCCTACACGTTGAGTTCATCCTTAAAGACTCCTCCACGCTTGGTGCATCCTTTAAGACTCCTACAACACGTTAAAGACTCCTACATGTAAAGACTCCTACACGTTTAGTACATCCTTAGAGGCTCCTACACGTTTTGAATATCCTTAAAGACTCCTAGACGTTTCCTATCTCGGTTCGACCTCCGCCCGAGGAATCCTCCTTCGGTAAAGTTGCTCAGTTTACGCACCCGTTGCGCCATCGGCCGTCACTGCGCCGATACCCTGCGACTCCGATCACACCTAAAGGCCGGGCTGGAGCTCAGAGAAACATCCAAGTCCGGACGTCAGAGGAGCGATCCGATGTGTTTGAGGAGATCCACAAGCTCCCCACCGTAGAGCATAAGTCCGACCAAGGGACAGCCAAGCTCCAGGCAGTGAGCAGTAAACAACGATGGCTCCTCGCCTGCTCCGATACAAAGCGACCGCGGGCGACAGCTCAGTCTGTCCACAGCGTGCCCCTCCAGAACCCCGGAGAGATGTGTGTGGCCCCCGGTCCGCCGCTCCGCTCGTCAATCAACACGCAGCGCGTCACGCGGGACTTCATTAAGGAGGATTCCCCCTGCGCGCGCCGCACTGCAAAGCCCTTAGATATGCGCGCCAAGCGTTGAAAACCAGGTCCCCATCGTCCCCGTCGATCACCCAACTCACCGCAGACCTGCTTTGATGCGAGACCCCGCGAATGAGATCTGAGAGGAGGCGAGATATTTCCTGACTTAGTTCCTCTTAAAGGAGCCGCGTCGGGGATCCTCCCGAGCGGGTTCACGAGGCGCACGAGCCTTTGGGCGGTCGGCTGTTTGCCCGGGTGGCCCCTGGGCCCTGGCCCCTGAACGTGAGCCCAGTGGATCGGAAGCAGCAGGCCGGGTCCTGGCAAACCACTCCAGGAGTGAGAGGGTCTGGGGCGGCTCGGTCCACTGAGGCTGGGACGGGGACCGGTGAGGGGGTCCTTACTGGAGGTCTTGTATCATCCTCCACCATCTTTTATCTATCATCTATCATTAATCATTTATGTTCGAGCATCGATCATCTATCATCTATCATTTATCATCTGTCATCTATCATCGATCATCTGTAATCCATCATCAATCATCTAGTTTATATCATCTATCATCTATTTTTATATCTATCATTTATCATCCATCATATCATCTTTCATCTATCTTCTTTATCCATCACCTATCATCTATCATCTATCGGGAATCATCTATCATCTGTCCTCTGATCTTATTGGATCGTATTCGGCCCATATTATACTCATGGCCCCACTGAACATTAGATTCACGCCTTATTGACCCACTTCAAGATACGATGTTGTCGAATAGATGGTACAATATTAACATAATTAAGGAATTACATATATTATATATATATATATATATATATAGCCTAATATAAATACACATAAAAACCAAAACATATATGAGAAGGAGCACCAGTAAAAGACTGCATTTTTCAAAGAATTTGATTATTCAACAAATGATTTATAGCGACAATTATAAAACATAATTGTCAATTATAAAAGACAATTAAAAACTCTTATTATATGTTTTTTTACGTCCTGGCAATTAAACAACTTGTATAGCAAATTATGCTAGCTATCTTTGTTGTATACGGGGAATTTGTTAACCTAGTGATTGTTACATCCTTACTGTACCGACAGCGATATATTGTTGTTTCTCTTTCCCTAAATGTGAATGTAAACGTAGACACAGACAAATACACACACACGCACACACACACAAACACACACACACACACACACACACACACACACACACACACACACACACACACACACACACACACACACACACACACACACACACACACACACACACACACACACACACACACACACACACACACACACGCACACAAACACCCAAACAAACACGTACACAATCGCTCACAGGCCCGTCGCAAGAAGGCAAGCAAACCTGCTTGGGGCCCTGAGCTGGCCTGGGGCCCCATGACCAAGACCGGTTATGAAAAAAACGACAAACTGATCTGCGATCGGCATAGGCCTTCCGTCCCCCTCCCCCCAATTTCATTTAATGCGCTTGGGGCCCCAGAATTCCTTGAAACGGCCCTGATCGCTCACAAACAAAAAAACGCATACACACACAACTACCGAAAGTAATCTGTTTAAACTTCTGGTTACGATGGTCTTGGATTGTGGATGTTTGTTTATTTATTTGGAGAAGCAGCGCCGTCCACTGACGCTATGGCGATGAGGTGAGTAGCTGGCGCCATCTAGCGTTAGTAAAGGGTACGTGTTGAATATCATTGATAAATAGAGACATGCTTCGTGATGCTCATTTTTGTAAATCTGTTGAAAATGTCTAAAATGATCAGTCAGTGATCATTGGATAGCACTACGGCACATCACAGTTAATTTAGTAGCCTATACAAATGCTGTGGCAGCAGGGACAGACCGCTAGATGTCGTCATGTGATAATCCCTTCTGCATCTGGACGGGGTTGTTCCTTTAGATTAGATGTGTTCTATCTTAATTAACCTGTCTAAATATATAAATTGTATGGTTAGTGTTTCAGTTTAATGTAAAATATCTAATCTAATATAAAATACCATAATATAATATAATACAATACATAGGCTATAACCTATATACTCCATGCATACATCGGAGCTGTATAATATGAGAAACCATTCGTTGATCCGACAGTCCAGGCCCTATCCGAGGTTTTATTCTACCGTGGTATGATGGAGAACCAAGATCATGCATGGCTTCTATAGTTCGTTATTAACAGTATTAGCCATACCATCCCCTCTTAATCAGAGTTGGCTCACAGCATCTATAACATACGTGCTGAAGACCTTTGCTTTGACGTCATCACTTCCGCTACCCCCCCCCCCCCCCCCCCCCCCCCCGCCCAGTCCACCTCCAAGGGTCGGTTTCTGCCTGCAGATCCAACATGGAGTAGCGGGAGATGGGGCTCGTACGGGGCCATCCTCACCGACCTCACCGAACAGTTTCAAATCACCGCCATCGACGCAGACCCCCGGGGGTAAAGCATCCGACGCGTTTCACGGGGATCATCCCGCCGCAGCCGCTTCGATCACCGCGGGGAGTAAGGAGCGGTGAAGCGTCGGGGAGATAAGGACGACAACACCAGACACACTACAGCCAGGGGGAACTCGGTTGCCACGGCGTGCAACTACTGTGCTGCTCAAGGACAAGGGCAGGAAGACATGACACTATGGATGAGCCTTGGGATCTGTTCGTAGGGGAGAAGGGAAGATGACCGAGGACACACACCCAGACGAGTGAGTAGTTCTACACGTCTTCTCCCCCTGGTATCTGGTGGACCAACCCACCGCTGGCCTCCCCTCACCGGCCAAGAGCCTCCCTCATATGCCCTCCTCGTTCCGGGGAGCCGGGCTACAACCGGGGCAGCCGGACTGTTCTAGGGCCAGCTCCCCTGATCACTCCTCATGTAACGGTTAGGGGCGCTGCGGGGCCCCTGGTCAGACCGTCCGTCCAGGAGGGGGTGGGGGGTGGGGGCGACCCCAGTGCGGGATAATTAGTCCAGACCCCCGTCCGTCCGGGGGAGTGGTTGCAGTCTCTTAAGTTTATTCGCAGATGTGATACTTTAGTAAATCCAGCCTATACGGGGTCCTTATCGTGTGGTAACTGCAGAGCGGGGTACTATCCAAGCAGCCCATGCATGGACTGGAGCCGCCTGGTTTCTCCTTCAGATCGGTCGTTGTTCTTTTACCCTACGGCCACAAGCAGAACCAGTGATGGTGTCTGATGTCTCCAACCCTATTTCTTCATCGTTATGCCCAGGCCTTTATGTTTTCTAAGTATTCACCTTTATTTGAACAGTGTCTTTCATTCATGTAAATTAGCCAGAATCCGTCCTAAAGTATACCATCTTCCATGATCTTCGAAACAGTAGACCTGAGAGCAGCGGCGTAACCAGCGGTTTCCAAGACCAAATGCTCCATTACTTTGAATCCCCGAGGCACACCATGATTAAAGTGGGTGGGTTAAACATTAATATTTGTAATTACACAATGTGTGATAACAAGTGGTAAAACCAACCCCCAATTTACAAATATCTGAAATAATTAGGATAACTTTGCAAACACTTATTACTTATACTGCAGCCAAACAGGATTTTTTAAAAATGCTTCAATTTGCACTAGAAAGACTATTAGTCTTTCAATTGGTTTTATGCCAATAATGTGAAAAGTTAAATATTCCAATGACATTAACAATTCAGAAAAAGGATATGTTGCAAATTAACCATAATATTAAAAGTGACAGTTTTAACCAGCGACATGAATAATATTTGATATCCTTCTGATCGAGAGATTATTGGGTAATGCTTTAATCCTAGGCTATGAATCCACCCTGGGACCTGGTTTCAGAAAAGTGCGTTTTCGGGGACCGGATCCGCTGGATCCGTCTGGATGGTCAGCCCAAACGCACAAGACTTATGCGGTTTCACCAAGAAATCGGCTCCCTGTGGACTTGGCCTCAGCCTCTTCATGTATCACCCCTCCTGCTGGTAGCACTCCTGGTATCACTCCCTTGAGTCTCAGCCTCTCCACGTATCACCCCTCCTGCTGGTGGCATGTATCACTCCCCTGAGTCTCAGCCTCTCACCGTATCAACCCTCCGGCTGGTAGCACATATCACTCCCCATGGAGAGTCTCAGACTCTCCATGGGGAGAGTCTGAGAGTTTGAGCCCATGTCCCTCTGTATGAGTCTCAGACTCTCCATGAGTAACATTAGCACGGGACTCATCCTGAACGCTGACACATAAGCGAGTTCAGCGTGCGGCATCTTTAAGGAAGAATCTCAGCATTTTCACTCTCAGAAATGAAGACATATCCCTGCACATGTTGATTGTTCTTATTGTTGTTAAGAGATATGTAAAGCACATTTTTAATCAGATTTGTTTTACTAGTGTATATTATCCACAAAGTACCGTTCCTGAAGTATGGTATGGGATTGGTCCTGCTTGCATGTCAATCAAGACCTCTTCCTGATAAGTAGGTGGTTCTTGGTGTAGTTATCAAAGTTGTGCCAAGACCTTCTGTTTGGAGAGGCTGAACACAGGCCCTCATGGACACGGCTTGCTGCCTGCACACACATTCAGTCATGGCTGTGCACAAACACATAAACGTGCAAAGAATACACATTCGCACAACATCCCCTGCCTAATAGCCTCTCTGAATCATCAACCTAAGCACTTCTTTAGAGCCTAAATGTAGAACCGCTACGTCCTATATGCACAAAGGGAAGGGTTGCCTCTTTTGGCGCATTTCCACCGGAGGGTGCGCTTCTGTTCGCAAAGGTTGCGGCACGGTTCGTGTTTCCACCGCCAGAAGTTATCCGTAAAACTTTTTTTGCAGTCAGTTCAGCTAAAGATATTCATATGATAGCTGTGTTTATCGTTTTGGTGGAAAAAAAACACTTTTGAGAGGAGAGAATATGGTTTTGAGTGCAGTGTTTAATTTTGCAAGATATTTGTTGAGTTTTGACAAAATGGTTAACTCTTTTCAGTTTTGTGCTAACTATCCCACCTGCTGTTCCTACCAGGCACTAGCGGACAAAAGTACATTTTCTGCTGCTCATATGTTGATTTGAATTGAACACGATAGACCTCCATGTTGCATCAACACTAGTTTATTATTGATCAAATTGACCATGGGCCTCCCCAAAACACAGTGCACTTGTTCGGAAGTCCGGTCGATACGGCCCGCGGCCGTGTGGGATACCCGATGACAATGAGTCAAGGTCGAGCCCATGTCCCTCTGTATGAGCCCATTTCCCTCTGGTATGAGCCCATGTCCCTCTGTATGAGGCCATGTCCTCATGATGCCAATCTAGACACTGATCCCCTCCTCACTAAGCCCCTGTAGAAGCAGAACTTATTTTATGACTTTTGGTCATAAAATAGTTAGGATAGGTTTTAAATCGACAAACCTTGGATAACAATGAAAGACGGTCCACTGTTACTGTCTGCATCCCCTACAATCCAGGCTGCCAGTAACAAACGATACCTTTAATTGATCTATTGATTGTATTGATCTATCAATTCAATAATTTAGTGATTAAAATATGACCTAAAACCTCAAAATAGCTTGCACTGACTGCCAAGCATGCAAATAGAAATGTTACCATCCACATATTAACTTTTGTTAAAGTCACAATGTGTCAGATTTTAACTAGCTCTTAAATAACCTGGACATATCAATGGTCAATGCTGATCTTAATTGATTTCATTTATCTTATCAACAAAATCACATCCTGTAGCTATATATTCTTCAAATACAAAATGCTGGCCAGCCCGTACCTCTCTCTTTACAGGAATCTTCCTATGCCCCTCCCACTCACCCTCAACCCCTCCCATGCACCCTCAAACCCTCCCACTCATTCTCAACCCCTCCCACACACCATCAACCCCTCCCACTCACGCCAACCAGCCAGCTAGGTATGCTACTTTGCATCACAAAGTTGCGCAGCCAGTCAGACTGGACAGAACTCTCAGGCAGCTGCGCGCTCACCTCACCAATGTACACAAGATGCGTTGTTTGAGCATGTTGTGCCTGTTTTTCTTTAGGTCCCAGGCCATGTTAATTTGTTATACTGTAGACTCTAACGGTGAGACCATACTGCTCAGCACGCACGTGTTAGTCACTGCTCACGAGCGCAGCACATTTGGGAGTTTGTTATTTATTTTACATTTTACATTACACTCATTTTTGACTGTAAATGTATTCTAAAACACTCAAAGGTAAAACGAGGAGGTGGAGACGTTCGTCTGCATTCTTGGGGAGGAAGACGTTGTTTACGATGTCTACGTAGCTGCCGCGGCGATCGACATCCGGCCTACCACAAAGGGTACTGTCGGCAGTGGAAACGCGACCTCGGAACTGAGCTGGGCTATACTGCCCCCTCCCTACCGCACCTTTGCGATCCGATCCGTTCCGCACCCTGCAGTGGAAACGCGGCAAAAGCCTCCCCACTAGGGACTGGGAGGTTAATAACAGAGGATGGACGCTTGTTTGAAAGATGGATGAATGCATGAACACCCACTTCCCTTTGTGGGCCTGACAGAGTTGGGAATATGCCCATGCAAGCACACATACACACGCACACACTGATTTCGCAATTTGTATAAAGACTTTAAATGCTCCACTATTAGTTTATTAAGTACTAAAAAGTATTAAATATTAATCATAAAAAAAAGACTCCAAGGAGGATTGAACCCCTGCGTATTTTTGTTTGTTTGTGTGTATGTGGCTTGCAGCATGGTTGTGCGAGCATGTGTTTGAATGTATTGCCAATCAATGCAAGCTTTTGGCTAATGCACAATGGGTGTCAAGCAATGACTGAACACCAACACACACACAGACATGCACACACAAACACACCATCTGTTTGACTAGTGCGATGAATCATACAGCGGGGAAGGAGATCGCATGCAGGTAGACAAGCAGACAGGCAGGCAGGCAGGCATGCAGGTAGATAGGTAGGCAGGCAAGCAGGCAGGTAGACAGGCAGGCAGGTAGACAGGCATCCACAGGCAAGCAAGAAGGAAATGCAGTCCCACTGCAACAGACGGTAAGGCCCAGAGCCCGGGTCTCATGTTGTTCTGTTTTAACATGGACTCTTTTACTCCTCGTGGAAGGCACCCGAGAAATCATGATGATAGAAAGTGTATGTTGTGAATCACTACACATCCCTACACATACAAGGAGTGGTGTGTAGGGTGTTAGTGGTTAGTGGTGGTGTTAGGGTGATAGTGGTGTCAGGGTGTTAGGGTGTCATAGTGTTGGTGGTGTCAGAGTGTAGGTGGTGTTAGGGTGTCAGGGTGGTATGGTGTCTGGGTCTAAGGGTGCTAGGATGTCAGGTCGTTAGGGTATCAGGGTGTTGGTATTAGGGTGTCAGGGTATTGGGGTGTTGGTATTAGGGTGTCAGGTTATTGGGTGTCGCCACTGATTTCCCCAATCGATTCAATCCCCATTCACAAGGTCCGGATTTGATTTGGGTTCTGATCAATTCATTTAAACTCCCTCTCCCAGCTGGCCACGCCCAGCTGGCCACGCCCGGCTGGCCACTCCCAGCTGGCCAAGCCCGGCTGACAGTAGAAGTATATTAGAAAAGACCTCTTGGGTGACTGTTTGGTCAACCACCACCCTCACCATGTTTGTGTGCGTGCGTGTGTGGTGAATCGTCTGTAACAGTAGCATGTGTACACGCTGTATCTAAACAGTAAACGTTTTTATATTCAATTGACGACCGCTCGGACAGCCCAGTTCTGGGAGCGATGGGAGCTGACTCCGTCCCTCTGTGTCCCACAGCGACAGCTACCTGGTGCGCGTGAAGGCGGTGGTGATGACCCGGGACGACTCCAGCGGGGGCTGGCTGGCCCAGGACGGCTGCCTCAGCCGGGTGGGCGTGTGCAGGGTGCTGTCGGCAGAGCTCCTGGGACAGCGGGCCTTCTTTATCCACGGGGAGCGCCTCAAAGACCAGCAGGTGGGTGATCTCACTGTGCCTCTGACCTGGCTTGGGGTATCATTAGGGTATGAGATCTGCTTCACGAGCATGTTGTGGATAAAGATTGCGGTCTGCAACCTCTACTCCATGGCCGGAAGTGCTCCGCCCAACAGGACCACCTGAGAACACAGCTCCAGGACCCTCTTAACGTCGCCCCAGGTGGCCGGTGGTCTGATCATGTGAGGTAGTTGTAACTTGGTGGTCAGCTCTCGGTCTGAGAGTCTAGACCTCACTGTCTACACTGTCGGCGAGCTGGAGCATAAAACAAGGCCCAACATGCTGCAGGCGTGTATACCTTCCTGGATCCTTAAAGGTGAACGATTGCATGCTGTATGAATGTGAAGTACAACGATCAACAGAAGGTTAAATATTTCCATGTATTGCGTTGCAGAGAATTACCTTAATGTAATACCTTAATGACAAAGATATGTATATTGGGGATGTACAACTAACCAAGTCCTGTCTCACCATGTGAGTGTGTTTCACTTTGCGGTGGCTAGATTTCTGTAGCCGCTACTCTGTCTGACAGAGGCGAGTAACAGCACGGCTGCTGTCGTTACAACAGGATTCCATCAGAGACTGTGTCTTCAGATCGCTTTAACATCAACCATAAGTATCAGATATTAGTTTCATTCCAATATGACAACAACTCAGGGGTTCTGTATCAGAAGTGCTGCATACAAACTGTTTGCAATGTTCCTATGGAGTGAAATCATTGAGTGAGAGGACACATATTTCTGCAGGTCCAGCAACCTCTTAAATCCAGATTGCACTTTGGCTTTGCGGGCTGGGGGCGTGGCCATGGTCCGCGTCCAGCTGCCAGGGCATGACCTCGTCGGTCGAGGAAATGGTCAGGATCCGAGCCAGGATATGGGTCTAGGTTTCTAGGTTTTTCTTTCTCGGTTAGGGACGATGCACCACTGGCTGAGCTAAAGCTAGCGTGGCCAGGCTAGCTCTCCCCCGCTCTCCTGCAGCCGCTTTTACAAAGGAACACTTATAATTGCCTCTTTTCCACCGACAGTACCAGATTAACTCGCCACGATTTAGCGTGGCACGACTTGGTTGGGTTCCAGGCAAGTCGTGTTTCCATCTAGAATAGTACCTCTTCAACGTGGGCGGGTCGCATAGCACGCATGCGGGAAACTGCGCATGCTTATCCACGCGACACATAAACAGACAGGACTACACACAGGAGCGTCTCCACCTCTGTCAGCGTCCACGGCGTGTTCTTGCACTTTGATCCTGCGGTGTTCAATAATCAATCACTATTGTTGACTGAACGCTGATGCTAGTATTTAAAGATGCCGGTGTCGTGCCGAAAATGGAATCCCCGTCTGAAATCGCACCCCCTCTCCGCGTGAACACGCTTTCGCTTATTTCGTCTATGCTTTCTAGGGTCACATCATGCATGCATGTATGACTTGTAAACTATTACGTATTTTAGTGCCCTCGTAGTTCATTATCGTGAATGTGACATCTTACGTTGTGGGTCTCTTATAAAATGTAACAACGCTTTCTGTGACAAGTTGCTCATCTTGTGATGATATGATATAAACACTCCTATAAACTATAAACCCTCTTCTCGTCAGAAGAAGAAATCTTACATATGGCTTTCTGTTATCAGTTGCTCATCTTGTGACGATATGATATAAACAGTGCTATAACGCGGAGAGGGGCTGCGATTTCAGACAGTATTCCATTTTCGGCGCAACACCTGTGTCGGGCAAAAATGGCTAAGACGCCTGTGTCGGGTTTCAGGCTCGGACCGTCGCGCCCGTCCAATGGCATAACCCTGGCCAATCAGTGGCCAGCAGCCTGTTTACGTCACACAAAAGTACCGGATCAGCTCTCATGGAACCTCGACAGAGGTGAGACCAAAAAAGTATCAGGTACCACATTTTGGTGATGGAAACGCAAAGAAAGGCGGGCTGAGTCGAGGCAAGTTGAGCTGATACTGTCGGTGGAAAAGGGGCAAATGAGACCCCCCATTGGCCCTAGTGTATCATAGTAGCATACGCCAACAGCCGGCTTCTCAATTAGTCATAAAGCCTGTTATGCATAGCATTATAATACATGGGATTGGATTAATTTATTCAATTCACTAATGAATGTTGAGAGGGGTTAGCAAAAGCTCTGGTTAACGGAAAAAAACAGCCCGCTGGAATAGATCCCAGGATACATGATCAATGACCCCAGTCAGTGGTGTATAGTCTCTCGATGCTAGGCGCTTTAGAAGAGTAAATCAATAATTTATTTTGGCAGCATTTCGCCCCCATCATGTCCTGTTGTCATGACAGTATCAGCGGTTGATTGAGCCTCCATCACCAGGTAATCCTGGAGTGCTTCCTGAAGAAAGAGCTGGTCTACACCAAGGCCACGCCCACCTTCCACCACTGGAGGGTGGACAACAGGAAGTGCGGCCTGACCTTCCAGAGCCCGGCCGACGCCCGCGCCTTCGACCGCGGCGTGCGGAAGGCTGTCGAGGACCTGACAGAAGGTGTGTGTGTGTGTGTGTGTGTGTGTGTGTGTGTGTGTGTGAGTGTGTGTGTGGTCCTCTCGCCAAAATGCCTGTTCCTCTCAGCTTTAAACATATATCATCTATATATTCTTATTGTATCTTAGACCAGGCATGCAGAAGAAGTATTTGAATATGTAAGGAATAATATCAAGAAGATCCAAGTGCAATTTAAAGTGTCTCAATAGGATTCAGAAAGGGTCTGACTGATCAGGGCGACGGTCAAATCCTTCTCCCTGTGTATATACTTTACTGCGTAATGGCTGATCAGACATCATGAACCAACGACCCCCGTTCCCTGCAGCAGGCTCCACAACCTCCTCCTCCACCCTGCAGAACGAGGCCGAGCTTGGGGACGATGACGTCTTCACGGTCAGTCTGCTCCTCTTCCTGCACCACCCGCCTCCATACAAACCCTAACATCTAACCCATAGACCTGGACACCGCCTCCATACAAACCCTAACATCTAACCCATAGACCTGGACACCACCTCCATACAAACCCTAACATCTAACCCATAGACCTGGACACCACCTTCATACAAACCCTTACATCTAACCCATAGACCTGGACACCACCTTCATACAAACCCTAACATCTAACCCATAGACCTGGACACCACCTTCATACAAACCCTAACATCTAACCCATAGACCTGGACACCGCCTCCATACAAACCCTAACATCTAACCAATAGACCTGGACACCGCCGCCATACAAACCCTAACATCTAACCCATAGACCTGGACACCGCCTCCATACAAACCCTAACATCTAACCCATAGACCTGGACACCACCTCCATACAAACCCTAACATCTAACCCATAGACCTGGACACCACCTTCATACAAACCCTTACATCTAACCCATAGACCTGGACACCACCTTCATACAAACCCTAACATCTAACCCATAGACCTGGACACCACCTTCATACAAACCCTAACATCTAACCCATAGACCTGGACACCGCCTCCATACAAACCCTAACATCTAACCCATAGACCTGGACGCCACCTTCATACAAACCCTAACATCTAACCCATAGACCTGGACACCACCTTCATACAAACCTTAACATCTAACCCATAGACCTGGACACCGCCACCATACAAACCCTAACATCTAACCCATAGACCTGGACACCGCCACCATACAAACCCTAACATCTAACCCATAGACCTGGACACCACCTTCATACAAACCCTAACATCTAACCCATAGACCTGGACACCGCCACCATACAAACCCTAACATCTAACCCATAGACCTGGACACCGCCACCATACAAACCCTAACATCTAACCCATAGACCTGGACACCACTCCTAACCCTACAACTAAGCTCAACCTCAAACCAAAACACTTAACCTACAACTATTCATTTAAACTATTGGATCATTGTCCAACCCAAACCTAATCATAACTAAACCATATACTTGAACACACACACACACACACACACACACACACACACACACACACACACACACACACACACACACACACACACACACACACACACACACACACTCATTCACAAAACACACAAGTCCAGAGGAATGTAAGCTCATCTGTTTGTTGCACATGTATGTGTATACGTTTGAATTCCTGTGTTGTATAGCTCTTCTTAGTTGGCCTGGTTCCCCAGGCGAGGGAGGAGGGACAGAGATGAGTCATCATGCATCGACACAGAGTAGCCATCACTGCTCTTTCCTCTCCTCTGTTCCCAGCCTTAACCCTCCTCTGTTCCTTTGAGCTCCATACCCATCCCCAGCCACAGTAAGGTGGACCAGTCTAGGATGATACGTGGACTCATGGACTTCAGACCCCCTATAGCCCACCAGCCTCTCCTGGAACACGTCCTTGCTCAAGGATGCATTTCTCTAGCCGTCTGCTCTGGGGTTGCTTGCAGAAGATGGGTTGGCGAGCCGGTAACGGAAAACACACATCATCATCATCATCATCATCATCATCATCATGTATCCCTGGTACAGCTACAGGGGCTCTGGTATAGCAACAAGGGCTTCTGAGACAGCTACAGGGGCCTATGGTACAGCTACAGGGGCCCTGGTACAGCTGCAGGGGCCCTGGTACAGCTACAGGGGCCTATAGTACAGCTACAGGGGCCCCCGGTACAGCTGCAGGGGCCCTGGTACAGCTGCAGGGGCCTATAGTACAGCTACTGGGGCCCTGGTACAGCTGCAGGGGCCCTGGTACAGCTGCAGGGGCCTATAGTACAGCTACTGGGGCCTATGGTACAGCTACAGGGGCCCTGGTACAGCTGCAGGGGCCCTGGTACAGCTACAGGGGGCCCTGGTACAGCTACAGGGGGCCCTGGTATAGCTACAGGGGCCTATAGTACAGCTGCAGGGCCCGGGTATAGCTACAGAGGCCCCTGGTATAGCTACAGGACCTCTGTGACAGGGGGTATGAAACGTGTCCTATGGGTGAAGCCTCACAGAGGACTATGCAATGAATGTATTTTCATCGAAAAAACGTTATTTTAATTCCATGTCAATTTAGCTACAAGCTTTGACATGGAATTAAAATAAAGTTTTTTCGTACAGCCGTTCCATTAAAATGTCATCTTAGCCATGAAGAGGAAGTGCTGCAGTTAAGGTGCCTGCGGTCTGATCACTGAATCCCCCAAGCAGGGAGACGGGGCAGGGGGGTCGATAACCCCCCCCCCCCCGCGGGGGACAGGTTGAGGGTCTGATAGGCACCATGGATGGGTGATTGCATCATGGTGTCATACTGACGCCCGCGCCTTCCCTCAGAACGCCACAGACAGCTCCTCCTCCAGCTCCTCCCTGAAGAGGGTCCCCGTGCAGCTCTTCAGCGAGCCGCGCCGCCACCACCGCTGCCTGCTAGGACACCTGTACGACCAGAGGCCCTCAGACCACTACCTCCTGGACCAGGTACCTCCACCTCTGACCTTACCTCCTGGACCAGGTACCTCCACCTCTGACCTTACCTCCTGGACCAGGTACCTCCACCTCTGACCTTACCTCCTGGACCAGGTACCTCCACCTCTGGACCAGGTACCTCCACCTCTGACCTTACCTCCTGGACCAGGTACCTCCACCTCTGACCTTAGCTCCTTCACCTCTGACCTTACCTAGACCAGGTTCCAGACCACAAGGATGTACCTGTAACTGATGACAAGCGGGCATAGCAGACACACACACACACACACACACACACACACACACACACACACACACACACACACACACACACACACACACACACACACACACACACACACAGATAATGGGCTCTGAATGTCTTAGCCATTTTGCCCTGGAGGAGCCGCCGTGTGAACCATGGTGTTGATGTTCTGCGTCCGCAGTCGACCGCCATGTTCCCGCGTCACGTCAGCTTCCAGATCGACGAGGAGGAGATTGTTCGCATCAACCCCCGCGAGCGGGCGTGGCTGACGGGCTACGAGGACTACCGCCACGCCATCTCCGGGGGCGGGGGCGACAAGCCGGCCCCGCCCACGGAGCCCGGCGACGCCTACGTGCACTTCGGCAAGAGCCCTCCGTCCAAACACGACTACACCACCCCCCCGTCCCCCTACCCGCTGACCTGTGACCGGCGGCCCCTGGCCCCGGACCCCAAGGCTGAACCCCCCACTTCCCGGGGGCAGCGGGACGCGGTGGTGAGCGCCCAGCCCCAGGGGGCGGGGGGGCGGCACGGGCAGAAGGAGGTGGCGGGGGAGGACGGGACGGGCGGCTTGAAGCGCGCCCCACGCTGCGTCTACTGCCACGACGTGTTCCTCCAGGAGGAGAACGGGCGGGGCCGCTGCCAAGAGGCCCCGGACCCCGTGCGGACGGGTATCCGGCGGGTCAGCTTCATGTGGTGCGCCGACAGCCTGCTGTACCACTGCCTGTCGGACCCCGAGGGCGAGCCCTACGCCGAGGAGCCCTGCTCCTGCGACTGGGCCGGAGACGAGCGCTTCTGCCTGCGCTGGAGCGCACTGGCCGGCCTGTCGCTTGTGGCGCCCTGCATGTGCTGCTACGCCCCGCTGCGGGCCTGCTACCGCTGTGGTGTGGCCTGCCACTGCTGCGGCGGCCGGCACAAGGCCATGGGCGGGTCCCAGTAGCAGGACAGAGGGCGGGGCCCAGTAGCAGGACAGAGGGCAGGGTTCAGCAGCAGGACAGAGGGCAGGGTTCAGCAGCAGGACAGAGGGCGGGGCCCAGTAGCAGGACAGAGGGCAGGGTTCAGCAGCAGGACAGAGGGCGGGGTTCAGCAGCAGGACAGAGGGCGGGGTTCAGCAGCAGGACAGAGGGCGGGGTTCAGCAGCAGGACAGAGGGCGGGGTTCAGCAGCAGGACAGAGGGCGGGGTTCAGCAGCAGGACAGAGGGCGGGGCCCAGTAGCAGGACAGAGGGCGGGGTTCAGCAGCAGGACAGAGGGCAGGCTTCAGCAGCAGGACAGAGGGTGGTCTTTTGGAGTGTGAGTGGCTACCTCGCTCGCATTATGTTCTTGTGTTGTGATTGGTGTTTTGTTGTGGGCCAAATGATGTACTGTTTATTAGATTGAAACAGGGCCTACGTGATGTGTGTTTGTTTGTGTGGGTCTGTGTTTGTGTGTCTGTATGTGTGTGCATGCGTGCATCTTTGTGCATGCATCTTTTTACTTGTGCGTTTGTCTGTGTCCTTCTGTTTGTGAGTGTGTCTGTGTGCGTCTGTGTGTGCCTGCTTCTGTCTGTGCGTGGGTCTGTGTGTGTGTGTCAGTTTGTGTTTGCGTGCGTGTGTGTGCATCTGTGTGCGTGCATGCCTGGGTGTGTGTGTGTGTGTGTGCGCATCCCTGTGTGTATGTGTGCGTAAGTGCTCTATTTGTGGACATGCAACAACTCCATATAAATATTACATTACAAATTGACATAGATATATGATATATAGATGTAAATATTGATACATATATATACAGTATATCGTTTGTGAGAGTGAGCGTACATATACATAGAATTATATGTATGTATACACAAATATATGTCCATATATATACATATGTATATACATGTATATAAAACAGGTACTTTATATTTTTGGTAAAAGCTTGAATATGTTATTTTTCTTAGTATATGCTCTATATGAGCTATGTTTGAAGGACTCTGGTGTCCCCACCTACCAAAAGCACTGCTAAATCTGGATGAATAGAAACATACATATTAACATGTGCCAATAAGGGGGGGATGGTGCCTATTCTTTATTTGATTTATTCCTTCGGGGTTCTGTTGTGTTTGCTGCCGTGTGATTCTGGAGCTACGGTCAAGCCTACGTTGGCGAAGGCTTTTCCACCATGGACTTCTGCTACGTCACCAGCCACGCCCAGCGGGAACGGGCTGGAGATTATTGTGAACAAACCCATACTGTTGAATATGCGATGTTCTCTGTTCATGCTCCATCTGTGTCATTAAATTCCCTGGAGGTTGGTTTGTGTTAGGACCTCCACCTCCGAGGTTGGTTGTGTTATGGCCTCCACCTCCGAGGTTGGTTGTGTTATGGCCTCCACCTCCGAGGTTTGTTTGTGTTATGACCTCCACCTCCGAGCGGTCAGCAGAAAGCAGAGCATCAGCCTTTTGTTTTAAGACCATGTGCGCGCGCGTCTGTGTGCGTGTGTGTGCGCACACACTTGTCAGAGAACAGCATTTTGGCCATGCTTGTATCTATTTATGAGTTAAGCTGTAATTGTAGAAATATCTTTATAAATATTTGTCTACAAAAATATTTTCTTGAATATATCCAATATCATTTTCTTGGTTTTATCATTTACTTATCCTTGACTGATTCCAAGTCTCTGGTGGGCCAGATAGATCTACAGATCTACAGGTAATTAACTGTAGATCTATAAATCTACAGTTGATAACTTGCAGGAGTTCCTGTTAACCAGATGACTTATAACCAGAGGACACATATAAAGTACTTTAACCAGAGGACTAATATAAAGTACCTTAAAGGCACGCAGTGCAACTTTCGAGGCTTAAAAATAAACATTCAATTTCTAGTCTTTTTTACACGTAGTAAGTTTCAATAACTCCATACCATTACATACCGATATTTAAGCAGCAAAGATGAGACGTCGTTGTGTGGTGAGAACTGATACAAAATCGATAACAACAACAATGCCGCCATTTTCTTTATTTTTTGTAACCTACAATAAATAAAGCAGGCTTCCAGTCAATGGAAAAATGGCTTCTCCCCACCGGCGATTGTTGTTGTTTACGATTTTCTATCAGTTCTCACCACACAACGACGTCTCATCTTTGCTCCTTGAATGTCGATATGTAATGGTATGGAGTTATTGAAACTTACTACGTGTAAAAAAGACTAGAAATTGAATGTTTATTTTTCATTGAATGTTTACATAAAGTTGCACTGGGTGCCTTTAAGCAGATGATTAATATCAATATATATTATATATAACTAATATCAAGTACCTTCGGGTTGGAGTGGGCGTTGACTGATCCTCATGGACAAGGTATTCCACAGACACACACTGGTTGTTTTCCTACATTTTCATGCTCAGTTTCAGTTCCAAGTAAAAAAAAATATTTTTGCTATTAGTTCATTAAAACACAATTCCCCTCGAAAGAGAGTCTTCACTTCATGGTAACTTACACATTTTTATTTGCTTTTGTATTTTTAATGCTACTTTTACTTTGCGGGCTAAACCAAATGGCTGCCTTCCTGCATTAATGTCATCCAAAGCTTTAAAGGAACCATTGATCATCAAAAGTGTGACCTTCTGTTGCATTTAGAAGACATAAGGGCTAAACTGTAATTGATATGACAGCAAATGTATATGGCGTGTAGTAAACAGGGCACTAATATCACTAATAAGAAAACATCACTGCATTAGCTTAGTTTGTTACTTCAGCCTACCGTACATGATGCGTTGGTAGGTTCGCGATACAGTGAACGCAGAAGAGAGATTTTGAACCGAACCCAGACCTCTCTGCTCTCCACCAGGAGGAGGGTTCGCAGGAGAAGGGTTCTGCTATGATTGACAGCAAACATGGATTCCTTGAACCAAAAAGGTAAGTGAGCTGAGAAATGAGCCGGGAGCAGCCGAATCGAAGTGGTATCAGACAGAGGCAGAAAATATATTCTCACAGAAGGGATGGGCGATATGGCCTAAAATCCATATTGTGATATACATTGCAACCTATTGTGATAACGATATATATCACGATATATAAATCATAATAGAACCATTTCAGAACAGGTTACATAGACTCTAAGGAAAGCCAAACTGCTAAATGTATAAAACAAAAGAAGAAAGAAACTTATTATGTCGTTTTGAGAACATTTACTGTGCAAAACTGTAATCATACAACATAATGTTGTAGCTGCAGAGACTTTAACAAAGAAAAAAAAATCTGTGTAATGACGTATACGTCATTACACACATTTTAATTTCTTAATGAAATTAAAACTGTTGGTGTCTTAATAAAGAAACGGATACTGGGAATTAGGGAAATACGTCCAGTATTAGGCATGGCTATTTTAAATAAAGAAAAATCTTCCAAGTGTGTGCACAGATACTTGATATTAAAACATAAAAGTGCAAAATGAACGTATACAATTTTGAAATGAACATGAAATGAGCGCAATCACCAGCTCCTCCGTTTCGCTTTCAGCCATATTTACTTAGATGACAATGATGCGTTGAAGCCGGTTGCAGCTCTGGCTCTTTAAATTTCGCGGGTAGCGGATGATGCGTTGCAGCCGGTTGCAGCTCGTGGCTCTTTAAATTTCGCGGGTCGCGGATGATGCGATGCAGCTGGTTGCAGCTCGTGGCTCTTTTTAAATTTCGCGGGTCGCGGACGATGCGTTGCAGACGGTTGCAGCTCGTGGCTCTTTATATTTCGCGGGTCATGGAGATCGTACGGTGGCGCTGAGCATTCACCAAATAAAAAAAAGTTTCACAGCTAATGTAGCCGTTAGCACACTCAGGATCTCGTAATTACGAGATAATATCTCGTAATTACGAGATCCTTAAGATCTCGTAATTACGAGACACGGATCTCGTAATTATGAGATAAGGATTTCGTAATTACGAGATAAGATATCATATTTACGACATTAGGAACTCGTTTACGAGAAAAGGATCACGCCTCTCATTCATAAATAACGTTGCTGGCTAGCTGCAGGCCGGCAAAGATGACGCTATCCGACGCTATCGTATTTAATCTCCTGCTCGGGTTGAGGCAATGGGAAATATTGATGTTCCTTAAAAGTGAGGAGGGCATTAATATAAGTATGTCAACATTGCGCAGACATCTGAAGTCATTGGCCGGCAAAGATGACGCTATCCGACGCTATCGTACTTTATTTCCTGCTCGGGTTGAGGCATTGGGAAATATGGATGTTCCTTAAAAGTGAGGAGCATAGACGGATTATGACATATCGGGCCCCTGGGCACGTGGACTCCGCAGGCCCCCCCCCCCCTTCCAACATAAACACGTTTCAGTCACGTGGTTGTAAGGTGGCGCGGTTTCCAAATGGCTGTCCGGAAGCTATAATGGCGACTACGTCTATGGAGGAAACCGTTCCAGAGAGTCCGTATTGTAGAGATTTAGAGCCAGTTTCTAGAGTACGATACAAACAATTAGTGAGCAAATATGTTGGGAGTGACCCGTACCTCATGAAGATGAGTGAGTTTTCTGGAGAATATAAGGATCTGCCGACCATCGAGGCTGTGGACATAACCAACTATCTGGTCCTTCAAACATCATACTACACAAAACAACAGATGAAGGCCTACAAAAGTATGGATGCGTACAATTTTTTTGTAAGCGGATGGGTCCACAAACTTGGTACCAAACGGCTCCACGACGGATATTGTTTGGTCTTCGCCAGGGTGAGTTATATTGTTATATTATTTGATGTGTTAAGATGATAGCAGCTAGCAGTAACGGCTTTACATGTAAACAAACATGCAACACATCTTGACGACGACGTTAGCCTGACAGTCGTTTATGTTTCAAGGTAAACCACTCTCAGAGAGCAAACGAAACACCGCTGAAGACTTGGATAATTGCGAAGGAGGATGGGGATGTCATTGCAGCTCATTGCAATTGCATGGCAGGGTTAGTCATTTATGTAGGCTAGGATGTTTACCACGAGTACACACACACACACACACACACACACACACACACACACACACACACACACACACACACACACACACACACACACACACACACACACACACACACACACACACACACACACACACACACACACACACACACACACACACACACAACACACACACACGTACTGCTAGCATACTTCCAGTGTACTTCAGAACCTGCGGGGGGAGAGCTTTAAGGGATAAAAATGAGTTAGTGTAAAGTGTTACTCCATATTAGTATAGGTAGGCTATATTGCAGATTATCAAAATGTGCTGATATAGATTGAACGTTGCCCCTGGTGTCGATTGCATTTGAGGTTTAAAAATAAATAAATGTCATATTGTATTCTATTCAGACTTTCAGAATCTTGTTCTCATGTTGGGGCAGTTCTGTTTTCCATTGAAGCTGGGGTGAAGATGAGAGATATCGCTTCCTGCACAACTGAGCAGTGCAAGTGGCTGATGCCATCACATGTGAAAAAGGTAGGGTGACACGTTCACAGCAAACCAGAAATGGACCACAGAAATGTGGACTTACTGATCTTCTTTGTGCTAATTTATTTTCAGATTCCTGCTGCTCCAGTAGCTGAGATTGACTTCTCCTCTGCAAAATCAAAAAAAAAAAAGCTTGACCGTTCCATCGATGGGGGGACAACTGTAAACAAGGTTGGGAAATCACTTCCATGCCCAAAAGTTACGAGAGGGTCAGAAACTTACGCTAGGTTTTTTGATACCTTAAACAAAAACTTCCCAAGGAGTGCAGCGTTGATGGCTAGGGAGCCGTACTACAAAGATTTCATCCCCACATCTAGCATGCTTCCAAAAACTCTACTTGAATACAGGACACCAGAGACTCTGCAGCTACCCCCCAAAGACCTTGAAAAGCTATGCCAAGATTTCCAGCAGGAAGAGCTCACCCTGTCCCAGGTCCAGTCTGTAGAGAGGGCAACTCGAAATCAGAGTGCAAGCATTATTTGGTTTAGGCAGAGAGCTGGACGCATAACCGCCTCTAAGCTAAAACAAGTGCTTAAGACCAACCCCCAGCAACCATCAAAGAGGTTGATCAAGGCCGTATGCTACCCAGAAGAATTACGGTTCACCACAGCCGCTACAAGGTATTTAGGGTTTGAATTAGGGTAAGGCAGAGGTAAGATTTGTGGTTTGAGGCTGTCCACATTAAGAACTGCAACTAAAAAAAGTGTTTTATGAAGTGGGAGGAGAGTCCATACCATAACTATGAAGCTCGACATTTACTTTTTTCATAGTTAATTCATGGTATGGACAGCCCTGAAGGGTCAACATTAGTTATAGGGTTAAAAGGCCAGGGTTATGCAGGAGTAGGACTACGTTTAGAGGTTAGGGCAATGCCATTTAAATCACTGAACTGGCTCTACACATCCAATACTAAGTAAGAATTTCCTGTGCATGTGTACTGTTTACAGTTATGGATGCAAACATGAAGCACCAGCCAGAGGAGCATATGAGAAGCTGATTGGTCGGGAGCATGCAGGCTTCTCATGTATGGACAGTGGTCTCTGGCTGAACCCCAAGTGGCCCTACATGGGGTCCTCCCCTGATGGGATTGTCACTTGTGACTGTCACGGAACTGGCATCTGCGAGATTAAGGTAATATTACAGTCTCTGTTGTAGTCAAGTAGTGCTAAGTAATTGTAAGTTAGGAGAGGAGGTACCATAGAAGAGAATGCTCAAGTCTGATTCAAGTCCAAGTCCTGGACTTGAGTACTACAACACTAACGAGTGACTGACTTGAGCTAGGAGGACACAGACTTGACTTGTATTCATTCTTGGCAGATGGAGATGAGGTCGGGCCATAGGTAACACTATTAGTGTTACCTATGACCTCTTTCCATAAGAATCAGTGAACTGAGCAAAAAGGCGGAAAATAATTGGCTAATCTATTGTTCACGTCCTTCTCAATGTGATTTTAGTGCCCACACTCTCGCCAAGAGGAGACCAACCTGCGTCTGTGTGCTGACGAAAAGGGCTTCTGCCTCATCAATGATGGGGATAATGTCATGCTGGACCGGAGTCATGACTACTACTACCAAGTTCAGGCACAGCTTCACATTGTAGATGCTGAGTACTGTGACTTTGTTGTGTGGAACCGCAATGACATTTTTGTTGAAAGGATTTTGCCTGATCTTGAATTTTGGGATGATGTGATTCCTAAAGTTGAGTGCTTTTTTAGAAAGAGTATACTTCCAGAAATACTGGGACAGCAAGTGACAAACTTGCATGTCTAATTTATTTACAAGATTAGATGTTTCAACAATTGTTATAATAAATACAATATGTGCAATAATACATTTGAATCCATTTCATTGTATAAAATACATATCGCCAGTACAATTGAACTAGTTGAGAAAAATATTAACATATTTACAGACTGATGTGTGTCAGGTGAAACTACTACTACTGTATACTCCTCCCCTTCCCCCCCTCCTGTGAGCCAAGCAGGTGCTCCAGACCAACATGTTTTAGGGCTCAGGTACTGGACTGATTATCCCTATCCCCCTGCCCCCTCTCTTCACCTTTGCCCCTCCTCCTTACTCCAATGGGACGACAGACTCTGAAAGATTAGACAAGACACAGCAAATAACCCCAATCTTGTCCATCAATGCTAGTGCCTCACCTGATTTTGTTGCCATGTTCTCTATGGGCATAGCCCTGCTTTGCAGAATCTGATATTTTCTTCTGACTAAACCTATGACTCTCTCAACATGAATACGCAAATTCGCTATTTTTCTGGTTTCTGCCACCTCGTACGCTGACAGCTGTTTTCTCCCTTTGGTGAATGCAGGTATCTGTACAGAAGCACAGTAAAATCCAACAATATCACCAATATTAAACCCACGGTCTGCTAGGACAACATCCCCGGGTAACAGGTTTTTAAGGAGGCCACTCTCTATTGTGATCTGTTTATCACTGACTCTCCCTCCCCAGGCACAAGATATGTAAGTGACATAGCCTTGGGGTGCAATACCAATCAGAAATTTTACAATATGGTGATGCTTGTAGTTCGACCATGTCTGTGCTTGGGCAAGTAAATTAGAGGGCCTCTCAATAAAAACTTCGAAACAGTCAATTATCACAGCAACTCTACGTCCAAATGACTGTCTGAATCCCATTGGCATTGTAGCTTGAAGTACATGTCGCTCTGGCCACTCAATTTGAAATTCTAACCTTGCATGAAGTATGTCAATTATTTTATGCCAAACTCTAGAAGCAGTGGGCACAGAGATCTTGAACCTGAAAGCTAAATCTTTCAGCGGGAGATTTAGTCTAAGCCTCAGCAAAACTAAAACCAACTGTTCAAATTTAGACAACACAGACATAGGGCCACAGGTGATGTAGGGCTCGCACAGCTCAAACATCTGAATTAAAACTAAGAAGTTGGGGAGCCCTGTGTAGAACTTAGTCTTTTCTTCATTTTTTTCAAAGGACTCCTGGTTGAACTGTGTGTCCAGTGCCTTGGTCCGAAGATCTCCCAGCTCTGTTGTGTTCTGTCTCAGAACATCCTCCATCTTCTCGATGTCATCCATCGTTAGCTCAGTCTGGCATCCGGCATCTGCATAGCCTGCAATATTGCAGTGGGGAGCATAATTAGTTCATTCATGAATATGACTTAAGTGAATTCTTGTGAAGGTATCTTTTTTGGCAACTTTTTTACAAACATGCAAGTTCTCTGGTCCAATTATAAAGGGTGTCCACTGTCCACAAAGTCTCTTTACCATTTAAAAAATGTATCCTAAAAGCAGTTGATATGTTAATCAGATTTGTTCTATGTATTCAGTGGTTATCAAAGTTTTTAATCACATTGCACTTGTGTATTTCAATGAGTATTGTGGTTTATTGAGGGATACGCAGACTCAGATAAACTACAGGATTAAGTATGGCAGACATCCTAACCAATAGGTGCATCCCTGACAGACAGGCCACATACTAACCCTTAGCATTAACTTATGTCTTTCAGGGATGGACCTAGGGGGGAGGAAGGCTATAGGGTCTATTTTGAAAACCTAATTCGAAGTTTGCCTATATTTTCTGATAATCACATGTATATTATGTAATAATATGCTGGTTACACATCTTAGTACAATAGTTTACCTTGATAATCTAATGTTCCATTCCCACTGATGTCCTCTGATTGTGGGTTGTCAGCTGGCTGCATCAGATCTGGGGCCGTATTCACAAAGGATCTTAGGGCTAAAAGTAGGTCCTAACTGGCGAATTTAGGAGTAACTCCTAAAAATAATGGGCGTGTCACTCTTAAATTTAGGACTCCTAACTTTTTTCACTAAGAGCAATTCAAAGTATTTTAGGACTAAAAGTAGCACCTAAGGAGAGCTTAAAAGTCCTCAAGAGGACTCCTAACTCAGTAAGACCTATTCACAAAGAATCTTAAAATGCCTGCGAGACGAAATGTTAGGGTATTCAACTTATTGTGGAGTTAATGCGCGATGCAATAACATCCCCGACTAACAGGAATAATCCGATTAGTCCCGAAATAAAATGTTATAAAGTTATAAAGTTATAAAAAAATATATATAACTTATAAAAAATAAAAATAATTGCGCCATCAAAAGACGAGGACGCGTTCGTCAATAGGAAGAAAGTGCATTCCATCAACACGCAGGTTGTTTTTGATGCAAATTTTAACATAGCCTACTGGATGTTGTTGCAAAATGGCCTGGATCTTCAGCTACCCATGATTCGCGCATTTTAATGGTGAGCGGTCTGAGGCAGCTTTTTGAGATGTACCAGTTGGGTGTCACTTGCTGAGTGACAGTGACTATCCATGCAAGACGTGGCTCTAGACACCCTACCTCAATCCACAACCGGGAGCACAGTTAAATGTAAGTGATTACGCAGATTACGCTTAGTCCTATGCGTAAAACACATCGTATTGGCTCTTTGCGAGCACACAAACATACACGAAATGTTGTGGAGAGAGGAATTGGGCAGATGAAACGTCGGTTTCATGTCCTCCACGGCGAAATACGCCTCACCCCAGAGAGGGCAAGCACAGTAATCACTGTATGTGCCATTCTACACAACCTCTGCAAGCGGAGGAACATTCCACAGCCAGACGACGACGATGATGATGATGATGGCGATCAACATTACAAGGAATTTGGCCGTGTGGAACCGAGTGGACAGGCATTTAGGGATCACTTTGAAAACACATTTTAGGTAAACACCTTGGCACAAATCAGTCAACACTTGGGTAGTTCGTAACATTTATTTTCTTTTACGTATTTTTATTGTTTGCTTTCTCTCTCTCTTGAACGTGCAGGCTACAACGTCATTATCGTGGTCTGCACAAAATTGTCATCATGCGTGTATTCTGCTAACTGCACTATAACTACTTAATAGGAATTCATTTCTAGCCTGGGCTATTTCCTTGTTTTTCGGTGATTCAGTGGGCTCGTCTGAACAACCAATCACCGAACTGACAGCTTCTAAACTCGTGCACGAGAATTGACGTAATCCATAGCAACGGCGCGTCACTCTTAGTTCACTCTTTGTGATTTATCCTTAGTAAGAGTAGGTCTCAGCGGCTTTGTGAATAACTTTTAAGAAAAAACTCCTACGTAAAATGTTTTAGCGCGAGTTAGGAGCACTCCTAGCGGTAAGATAAAATGCTTTGTGAATACGGCCCCTGGGCTCATACCTGGGCTCTCAGCTGTCTGTTGGAGATCCAACATAGCCACTGCACAAGCCGACCGTCTTTGTTGGTCCTCCTTCAGCTTCATCCTTTGCTCTCGTTGAAGAGATGCCTCAGATTTCGGCTGAGTGGTTTCGTAACCGAGCTTGACCGTTGGAGCCCAGTCTACCGACTCAACGTCACCCAAAGCACTAGGGACGCCTAAAAAGTCCCAATGAAGCCCATATTAGACTACTGGTAACTTAAATCATTACTATTACAACACCCTAATGCTATATAAACACAGCCACAAAAAACAAAGTTAGTTAGCTAGCTGCTAACATACCTCTGACGAAGTGGTCGCTGCAGACACGAGAGTAAACAGACTCTGCTCCTCCCGACTGCAGACGTAGGTTTAAAATCCACTTTTTACGGCGTTGTTCTGTGAGCTTTTTACATTTCTCACCTTTATGGACGACAACCTTTGGTACTCTAAAGAAACTCTTGTCTTTTTCACGGGTAGAACGATTTGAGCAGCCGTAAACTGCACAGAACATAGGCATCTTGTCTTATTCACACAGCAGTTCTATGGGCAGACTTCACTTCCTGCCCTCCATCTGGATTTCGCGCGTTCGCGATGCAGCAACGTGACGTCACGTGAAACCCACCTGGCCTATACCTGCAACTCAGCAGGATTTGTAGCACAGGAAAGGCAACCTCACAATAATTATTACAATAAATGCATCTTTATTTAACCAAAACAGGATAAAAAAAAAAACATAATTAATGCAATTTTTTGGCGATTTGAACGAATTTCGAATGCACCGCTTTCAACCACAAATAAAAACGACTTAAAGCAACTCAATACGAACAGTTCCTTACATTAATTGACAGTAATGCATTTCACCTATGAAATGCATTTTTTCCGGGCTCTATTCCGTGCAAAATCCTCCACGATATCATCAAACTCCAGTGCATTGGTAAGGTCGCTCTCAATTGCCATGAGAGAAAGTGCCTTGAGGCGTTTTTGTGACATTTTCGTCCTCAGTTCATTTTTTATCCTGGACAGAAGAGAGAATGACCGCTCCCCTTCGCAATTACTGGCGGGCAGAGTCAGAAAAAGCCAATATCATCCGACTGCAGACACAAATGGGCGTTCCCGTTCACGCAGACTAAAACGCCCCCCCGGCGTTCTCGTGTGGTGGGCGTTCTCGTTTACGCAGGCTGGAACGCCCCGTTCTTCTTCGTCGATCTAGTAGTATGGGCAGCATAGAACTGACGTTAGCGCCCCCTTCTTCGATCTCGTAATACGGGTACGTTAGACAGCTAGGCCTACAGAATGTTAACTTACATTTATGTGTCGGATCTCGACCCAAACTTTGCATCAAACTTGATGCAACACGATCATTACAGGGAGGCTCCATGATCTCATGTTCATTATCTTCTGGGTTAGTATAGGTAGGGTAGGCTATTAGGTATAAGTGAGATGTTTGATATAGTTGTTTAAGAATATGCCCAAATTAAATAATGAATAGATTAAAATAACACTTGGGACATTATGCAGTTCAAATCCAGTTACCAGACACTATGAAGGCTCAAACAGTAGGCCATTTGACTCCAAGTGTTCACTTACTTTTCCAACTGAATGTTTTCAATAAAGACAAAAAACAGTAATTGCTCTGTAACAATTAACCTTACAACATACATCGTAGGCACAAATGTATGTTATACATCGTATAGCATTTGTCACAAAAACAAAAGAAAGGAGTAATAAAATACCAGCATTTCTGGGCAGATACATTTACTACAGTAGTATGCACATTTACAAATGAAAGGGATTGCAAAAAAAGACGTCCCAAATAAAACGAAAAAGGAGTAATAAAAGAACATTATCCTAGGCAGACATCTTTTATGACAAACCTGCCATATGCAACGTGCCTCAGTACCAGGGGTGCTCTTGGCCAATTCTTCTTTTTTAAGAAGCCTTTGAGGCGTAGCGCAAGGCCACTGCCACAGCCTGCATTGTTGTAAATCTTTCTAACCGTTATGCATATGAGATTGTCTTTATTAAGCTTAAGGTCCCCTGCCAAACTCATTTATATATATGGAAGGATGGAGAGGCTTGATTAGTTCTCGGAATGTGTTTGAAACCCTGTTGAACACGCCAAGCATCGCCATGTCCAGTCTCAGCGTCTCTTGAAGAATTTGCTGAAGGACTTCAGGTGGTAAGAATGGCCTGTCCTCTGTTGTGCCAGATTGGAGCGTGTGGCTGAGATGGGGAGATGGAGAGGGTGAGCTTGGTGTGCCAGCTAGCCCTGCAGGGCTAGAGAGAGCGAGAGATCCGAAAAAGAGTGAAGGAGAGCGAGAGAGAGGGAGAGAAACAGGGATTATAATCAACCTTCAATTCAATCACACAAGCCCAGACCAACACTACCCACACCATTAAACAAAAAGGGAATCACTGATCGATCAAAAGTCTGAGAAAGAGCAAGAGAGAATATACGTAAATAGAAAAGTATGGACATAGTATGTAATACCTTTCACTGCTTAGTGATTGGAAGGTGTGACTGAGATGGGGAGATGGAGAGGGTGAGAAGGAGCCAGCTAGTTCTGCAGGGCTAGAGACAGAGAGACAAGTGTATTGGCTACGATCTTCGTGAGCACCAAAAATAAGTAAATAGCAACATGGACACAGTATATAAACCTTTCAAGCATAAAGGTCTCCAACAGCTGTCCAACCACCACCTCCTGATAGAGAGCATGTCCCCCTGAAAAGTAAAGTTATGCTTTAAATGACTTCATAGCCTGATACAAATCCATGTTACAGTACTGTTTAGCAGTGTACTATGGCAGTGTAAATTATTGTGAAGATGTAGCCATCTCCTCCCGTAAGTGCAGTACCTGAAGACAAAGTAATGTGTATGACCTATGATGCATGTTAATTGTAGCCTCCAGTAAGGATGACTAAATTATTAAAAGCCTTATATTTCATGCTACACATCTGATTGAGATTTGAAAGAACTCACCTCACTGAAATCATATTGCTTTTGAGGGTAGAATACATTGCGTACTGAAATTAACATACAAATTAGTTAGTTGTTTTGCAAACTAGTCATCGGTCATCATTTCTGAAAATAATGCATCTCACCATCAGCATAAACACCCCACAGCTGTTGCTCTGATACTGGTGAGGTGCGTCCTGTGGTGGTATAAGGGGAATGTGATTTGTCAATGATTCTTATTAGTACATAATGCCTATAAACTATAAAGTGATATCCACCCTCATTTTGTAGCTACATACAAAAAGTGCACAATGCACTTTCAACAAGCATTTAGCAGCAACCAGGGCCCATCAGCGTCACATAGGAACACTTAATTAAATCATAATAAACAATCTAGAGGCCGGCCTGTCTACCAGTGAATGCTACTCTACTAGATGCAATGAATCGTGCGCCAGCCACACGTTTTACCTCGTCAGCCAAGTAAAGTCCCTTCCATGGTCCATTGGACAAAGCATGTGCCAGGGTACTGAAAAGGTTTGGAAGACGTGTAAGTTGCAATTCATATGCATCATCATCAACACGCATTCGGTACACACTACGCTTCGATTTCACCCAAGGGTGAATTAAAAGTACATGTTTTCCTAAACGTTGGTCATCAGCGAGGTAATAAAGTAGTAACTTCGGGCACATCTGTCATCTGTTTTTCAGAGTGCTAACGATCTTTATTCATTCGTTGCGCAGCGACCGAACAGACAGAATTCTCTGATATGCCATGCATGTAAACATACTAGTTAGTTAGACGTACTAGTACGATGCACAGTTTAATCAGATGTGTGTGTCACCACAACGAAGCAGAGTGGCCGCGATGTCATGCCTCTTACCATGCCAGGCTGCCAGCTGACACCTTAACATCCAACTTAACAATGTACTTTGGTAATGTTAACCTCACAGTAAAATAATCGGCAAAGCCTTCGCTGCAAACTTTACCCTCTACCTACAAACCGTCTTAAACGTTGCTGATTTCTGAATAGTATATGCAACGTTTATGGACGAGATAGCATAGCATTCGCTGCTACCGAACCATGCTTGTCACGAGTATTTATATCGGATTCGAATTCGGATACAACGATACCACAGCTAAATCAGTGATTTAAATGAGAATACTTCACAGCCAATGTTCTCAAATAAACAATATCATACTTACTGACATAATCTCTCATCATAACTCTTTCGTTTTTCTGGAAAGTTACTACGAGGTAAAACCGCCAAAAAAGCAAGCCTTGCGAAACTCACTCACCTCTTCTTGATTGATCGATGAAACGCTACAGGAACGCCTGATGGGCGTTTTTGTGTCATGACGGGAACGCCCGATGGGCGTTTTTGTGTCATGACGGGAACGCCCAAGCCTGCAGCTGGACCCTTCTCGAAAAAGCCGTAGCGCTAGATACACATTTGGAAACATAGATTGCAGTCCACAATCGAGTATAATTCGTAGCAGTCCTTTTGGGGTTGCATCATCTCCAGGCTTGTTAAATGATCTGAACTGAATAAATTCATTGCTTCAACGCTCCACTTAGAGTTCGCCGTTGCTCCATGTTTAAATGACAGTGACTTGTTCGTGAATGGTCTCATTCACAAACTGAAATAGTGCCCCCTAGTGATCTTTTTATTAATTTATTTACTCAGTAGTAATAGTAGAATAATAGAATTTTTGTATTTCTCTACTGATTGCTTCGACAATGCAACATTAAAAGTTACTAACGCTGGGGCCCAGGGCCCCACAAGTTACTGTTAGTAACTTGTGGGGCCCTGGGCCCCACTGTAAGTAACTTGTGGGGCGGCTCAGTCTACTTCAGTTACTAAGAGTGGGGCCCTGGGCCCCACTCTTAGTAACTTGTGGGGCCCTGGGCCCCACTGTTAGTTACTTGTGGGGCCCTGGACCTCACTGTTAGTAACTTGTGGGGCCCTGGACCCCACTGTTAGTAACTTGTGGGGCGGCTCAGTCTACTTCAGTTACTAAGAGTGGGCCACTGTTAGTTACTTGTGGGGCCCTGGACCTCACTGTTAGTAACTTGTGGGGCCCTGGACCCCACTGTTAGTAACTTGTGGGGCGGCTCAGGGGGGCCCAAGGGCCCCCCTGAGCCCTTGGGCCCCTGGGCATGTGCCCGTGCAGTAATCCACCCAAGCCCATAAGCCCATAAGGCGAGGCCTAGACGGCGTAGCCTACATGAAATAGAACTCCCTCTCTCGTTACTAACGGTGGATCTTGCCAAGCTGTCACTCCGATCGAGACTGGCCAATAGAGACGTGTCTTACATCTTTCGGCGTCGGTCCCGCCCACGAGATTCAGCTCAACAGCAAGCAAAGCTTTTGGATTCACAAGCAAAACTTTAGGATTTGCAAACAAAGCTTTTTGATTCGCAAACAAAACTTTTGGATTCGCAAACAAAACTTTTGGATTTGCAAACAAAACTTTTGGATTCCCATTAATATCTATTTTTTGATTGCAGTGTGGAAAGTTTTGCTCTCAAACCTATTTTTTGATTGCAGTGTGGAAAGTTTTGCTCTCAAACCTATTATTTTTGATTGCATAATAAAGACACAAATCTACCTCCATACAGCGGGCAGCCGGCAGCAGGCAGCGCGCAGTTCTGTCGACTTCAGGTTGATGTCAAAGTGGAAGAACCAGAGACGTCGCAGAACCCGACAAAGTCGTTTGTGATTCATAATATCGTCTGGAGGCGCACACAGCTTTTGGCCGTGATAATATGTATCATATGATATAGATGTATTATGATCAGTGCTTAATTTGAGGGGGAGCAAGGGGAAGCGCGCTCCGGAAGCTCTGACGTGCGCTCCGCCAGCTGGATCTGGTGTGTGTGTGTGTGTGTGTGTGTGTGTGTGTGTGTGTGTGTGTGTGTGTGTGTGTGTGTGTGTGTGGCTAATACTGTGTGCATGTGTGTGTTTTGTTCAGATGTGCAGCAAGAGAGGTTGGACTTGGAGTGACGCGAGTCGGTTGAGTGATGTGTGATAAATCTGCGAGGAGTTAGCGAAAGTGGCTGCGGAGAAGAGGGGCAAGAAGGCCAAAATGAACTTTATTATTATTATGGTTTTTGTGGTATTCTGGTATTGTTCTGGTTAATAATATGTATCTATTTGTTAACGTGGCCAAGTTGTCATGCCAGATTGTTGTTCTAACTAGGCCTACTATAATCTATGAGGTAGCCTATCTATTTGTTTTCATCTTTTGATGCGACGGAGATCCATTTTCAAGGACTTGGTGTATTTTGTTGTGTTGAGAATACAATGACTCAATGACGCACCTGCGAGTGCATGACATTATTCCTCAACTGTTAGTAAACAACGGTAAACTTTATAACGTGTGGCTGTGTGTCTCTCCAACCTAACATATGTTTACTATTTTTTCTGGGTACATCCCCATTCACGAGGCTTTAGTAGGCTAATTTCTTGCGATGTTGACTAAATAAGTGTGGGTTGTTCGAAAGCGCCCACCAGAGCCCCCCCCCCCCCCCCCCGCCGCTTTTTTTCTACTCGTCCTCAGCGCTCCGGGAGCTCCCACTTGACAAATTAAGCACTGATTATGATATTATTTAGGTATAGAGCTCCAGGACTGTAGGCCTAACGCAAGTGTTGTACACTTCCTTGTTATTTGGATAACCGTTCTGCTTTTGTTGTTATGGCGCATAACACGTCGGACTCTCGTCTCTGGTATTTCTACAACGAGACTCGTATTTCGTTATCTCAGCCAAGGTTGAGAATGAATTGGGGGGGAAGGAATTTTGGCTTTGACTCCCTCAAGAACATGAACCACGACATGGAGGAGAAAGGGATTGTTGGCGGCGAATGTCTCCCGCTTGAGCCCCGCTGAAGGCCGATATATTCTGTTTTAGACGTAACGCGTAAGCAGCACGTAAGATACATAACCCCCCCTTGCGCGGTAAAATATCCCCCCTTACGTGCTTAAGGGCGTGTTCACACAGGCAGTTTTTTTTATATTAAAAAACACCTGACCCGGGCGGTTTTTTACCAACTAAAAAACTGACAGGGTGGTTTTGTCAAGTTCATTCTAGAGCAGAATGTTCTAGAGCCAACGTTGCCAATCGGTTACCGTATCAAAGTGGTTTGACTACGCTACAGTAGCCGCGTTTACATGGCAGATCTATGCCGCATAGATTTCTATGCGGCATAGATCTGTTCCTAAAATGTGTTCCGAATGAACTGTATGGCAGTAACAAAAGTGTCCGTTATGTCTCTCGCGCACACCTGACACGTCTCTGGACCGGCGGCGACATAATGGATCTCTTATCACTATCGGGGATTTTAAATTTGATTTTAATGAAAGCACAGCAGGAGAGAGCTTTTCTCTGCCTGCTCCTTCAATTAAGAAGGAGGAGGACAGCGCAGCAACGTCAATTTCTCGTCAGATCTTTATATTTACCCTAAGCGCCGCCGCAAACAAGAGGAAGTTGGATGCGAGTCCGCAGCCAAGACTGGTGGGAGAGAGTGGTCTTACGGGAATTTAGTGTGTCAGTTACAATGTCGAGGATGAGAAAATTAACCCTTGTTTTGGCGTTAGATGACAACGACGAGGATAACGATGAACCCTCCCGTTTGTGGGTGCATGACATAAACCGGGGACGGCAGCAGTACGGGGCGTTTCATAGTTGTATTCAGGAGCTACGGTTTGATAATGTCCCAAAATCCCACCGATCGTCCTCCAGATACTCTCCTTGTGATATATGTTGTGGTATAACTTGTTGGTCATGTCATATAACTCAACATGTTCACTAACAAGAACAACAAGTTGCTCCGTCGGGAAAGACGTCTTGGTTTGGGTCGCCATTCTTGAATTTCCAACGTTTTTCCTAGTGACGTAGGTTCTCGTTCATTGGTCAGCTGTCAAAAAACTGCCTGACGTCGGGTGCTTTTTCTTGGCGAGTTGAATTTATCCCAACTTGAAAACCACCCAGAGCAGTGAAAAAAACCCGCTGGCAGCGGTGTTTTTAAAAGCACCCAGGATGTTTTTACAAAAACACCCTGTATCATAGGAATATAATGTAAAACATCCACCCGCACCTGAAAAAAAACTGCCTGTGTGAACACCCCCTTAGTGCGTCGCCCAAAATTCCTGACTATGCGACTAAAACACTACGGCCCTACGCAGCTCGCAAAGACTGTGATTGGCCAGCTAACCACATCCTTTCAGGAGTCTCACATTTCCGGTTTTACAGCAACCTTAACATCGAGTGTGGAAAAAGACCGCTAACCTAAACTTAGCTACTGCTACTCTCGTCGAAAATACTGGAAGTGCATAAATATAAACAAGCCAGCGATTTCCACTTCCACGCCCACAGATTCGTTCGTTGCTCCCCTACTGTTCTGGCGGAGAATCCCCTTGCAACACGCGCAATCCTTAAGGAACCTTAAAGGAACCGTAAATCAAAACTTGTCTAAAACAAGTCCCTTGTGTAAATTACGTGCTTAAGTCCCTGCGTCTAAAACGACCCTAAATCGGCCTTAAGCGCTGCCCGGCAACGATCCCTTTCTCCTCCTTGTCGCGGTTCAGTCTACTTCACAATGCATTGATGTGGACGTTGAAGAACCAGGAACGTCGGAGAACCCAACGCGGTCGTTTGAGATTCATAATATCGGCTCACACAGCTTTTGGCCGTGATAATATATATTATATGATATAGATATATATGTAGGCTATATGTTAATATTTAGATATAGAGCTCCAGGACTCCCGTGTGTTCTAGAATATTACAGAACACGGCTAAAGGCTGTGTGCGCCTCGCCATTGCGATACATCCACTGTAAACAGAGCGCATCTGCCTGCCTCTGTTTACACTGACAGAATCTGAAACAAACGAGAACACAATACCCCCTCATGGTCTGCACTCCTGGACGAGGCCGGCCCCTCTCCCTCCCGCCCTCCCACACAACGTGTCTGACACACCTCTCCTCCTCGAGATCTGTTCGACCGCGTCTACCAGTCACAAACGCAGCGTCTGTGATTGGTTAGTGTGGCAGGCGTCGTGCCCAGATACTTAGCCAGACAGGAAGTGGGCAGGACTCGAGCTAATGGGAATCTGAAGGAATTCAAGCTGTACGTGTTCATAATTCATCCAATTATTGAAAATTTAGATTCTACAGACAATACTTTGTCAATGAAATTATAATGGTGGAAAGTTCACTCCTAAACTTTTAACTGGAAGAACGCCATTCTTTTAATGGCTAAACTATGCATCTTATATGATATTGATAACTTTAGTTAAGTTAAGTCCTTTATTCATCCCTTTTTAGGGGGAAATTCTTTCTCTGCTTTTGACCCATCCGGGTAGCCGGTGAAACACATACACACACAGAGGTCCACACACAAGGGGGCACACACATGGGGGCACACCGGCACTACCGGAGCAGTGGGCTGCCACGGTGCAGCGCCCGGGGAGCAGGTGGGGGTTTCAGATGCCTTGCTCAAGGGCACCTCATCCGTGGATTTTTTCAGGATTCGAACTGGCCACCCTCCAGTTACCAGTCCAACTCCTTCACCAGTATGCCACGGATGCCCATGGCATACTGCTTCCATCATCGATGACAGACCCTGAAGGTCAACTGGCAGTATGCCAATGGCATACTGCTTCCATCATCGATGACAGACCCTGAAGGTCAACTGGTTTTAGCCTGACTGTACTGGTACTGAAGAGCTCCACTAGCAGGAAGTTAACTATCGGCTCATTACTTTGAGCTGGATTTGGTTTCTCATGTTCTTCACCGAGGCGTAGAATCCCTTCCACCAGCAGTTTATGACACACCCAAAAACACACAATAGACACCAAGTATTTATAAATCACTTTGCTTTATTTAAATCAGCGATAGGCAGTTATGCTATGAAAAAAAACAAAAAGAAACATAAAAAGAACCAAAAATAAGATCCAACTACAATAATTGTACTTGGCACTGAATGACCTTGCTGTCAGGATATATATATATATATATATATATATATATACATATACATATACATACACATATACATATACATATACACATATACATATATACATATATATACATATATATATATATATATATATATATATATATTTATGTGTATGTCTGTGTATGTCTGTGTGCCAAGTGCCTTCAATATACACGGGCGATCAAAACAGATATTGCAAACACCAGGTTTTAAATGCTCTTTTTGATGCCACAAGTATTCATTACAAACGACCCCTCCTCAGTTACCAACCCCTCAATCAGTTACCAACCCCTCAATCAGCCTCCGCAGACCAGTCTTACCTAGGAACAGCCAAACACGGATGGGACAGAAAGCCAGAGGTGGGGGGGGGGAGCTGACTTACTTAGGATCTGAGGGGCTGGGTACCGATTTAATTATTTAGTATATGACACTTTCAACTTTACTCAGTAAGCACAAGATGTGATGCAATGCAAAGGAAACACATCCGATAAGACCATCCGACAATATATTTAACCCCCCCGCCCCGCCTGCAAAGAAGGCCGAACCAATCTCCTCTCAGAAACAAAAGCACATCCGTGATGTCGAGAAGAAAAACGACAAAGATTAGAAAAAATTAAATACAGACGCTGATTTAAACTTCACTCAAATTTTAAGTGTGGCAAATTATTGCCCTGAGTGGAATGACATCCCTAGACATGAGGAAACCAACCGCTGTGTTCAACCCCATAACTCCCGTATATGCACTGGTGGTTGTGTTTCCGTATTACAAGGTTTAGTCCTTAGCTAAGCTAAAAGAAACTCAACCGATACCATTATAAATGTTCAGCAAACCTTCAAATGCAACACTTAAAAAAACTAAACACTAAATTGGCATCCCTGGAGACCCAGAGCCTTGTGGCCTTCATGAGACTCAATCCAAAGACCACCTTCTGGGCTCAGGGGAGGAATCAACCCAAAGACCACCTCCTGGGCTTAGGGGAGGACTCAACCCAAAGACCAAATCCTGGACAGAAGGTGGGACTTAAACCAAAGACCACCTCCTGGGCAGAAGGGGGGACTCAACCCAAAGACCACTTCCTTGAAAGAAGGCAGGACTCAACCCAGGGGAGACCACCTCCTGGACAGAAGACCACCTCCTGGACAGAAGGGGTGACTCACACCAAAGACAAAGACCACCTCTTAGGGACTCAAAGCAAATGAGGGAGGAAATATATTCAAGACAACACCAAAGGCTGTGTCCAGGAGTTGGCTATGTAACTCCGCAAATACAAAAAGCGTGTCTGGCTTGTAGTAGCCCTTGGCCAACTAGTGGAGTGGAGGCCGAGGAGGAGCAGCCAGTGCCTCAAGGAGACCGAGAGCCGGCAGAGAGGACTTAAACAAGATTGCCGTCGACCCGAGAGCTGGCAGAGATGACTCCAACAAGATGGCTGTCGTCCCTTCACCTGGCCGTCTGTCTCCAACAAACCGTTCCATGGTGTGTTTCCTTCTCTTCTCCAAAAACATCATGCAGCCGTTTTGAATTAAGGAAAATAAAACTTATTTGATATCCACCACAAACAAATTATTGAATAAATAACGGTTAGAGGAAGAAAAAACACGCAGACGATCATTCTCGGCCTTCTCACTGTAGAGAACATATTTTTGTCTGAAAGGGATAAGAGTGTGGAGTGGAACTCTTTATGGTGAGTAAGATGATCATCATCCTCATCCTCATCACAACATTCCCAACAGCCCTCCAAAGCTTGGTAGGGGGTGGGGTGGAGGAGAGTATTCCCAGAGGAGTGTAGGGATAACAGAACAACATCATGCAACACATCACTTCCTCCCAGATGTCTGGAGACCACTTCAACGCCCTACACTCCTGCGGCGCTTGAGCCCACTGAACCAAAAGGATGTTCCTTACGTTGTTGTACCGGGGCGTTTTATCCGTATCCATTCAGGGGCCCGGGTCTCCTGAACACTTGGCTCAAACTCTGCTACCTTCCCTTATTTTTTGCCTTTCCAAATTGGTACGCGCGTGCGCGTGTGCGTGCGCGTGCGTGTGTGCGAATCCAGAACAAAAGAAAAACCAGATCCATGTGAGCGATGGGATGGGACTGGGATGAATATTAGTGACATAATCAAGGTGATGTGGAGTTGGCTGATGGTTTGCATGTATGGACAAACAGAGATGGGGGGGGGGAAGGGGAAGGGATCTCTCTGGGACAGGGGGAGGGGGAGAGGGAGGGAGGAGACTTTATCTGACGGTCACTCCCAGCTTCTCCAGAACACGCATGCCCTTCTCCTGGTACTCCTCGCGTGTGAGCCAGAAGTTGTCCTTGTCCTTCATGATGTCGGCCAGCACTGCCCCGCCCAGGAACACCATGTGCTTACGGCGTGGCGGGTCCTCGATGCGGATCTTGAATTTCTGCTCACAGAGGAGACACACAAAGAACGCTTCAACACACAACACAGTCACTGAGTGTTTAAACTACTGTGTGTGTGTGTGTGTGTGTGTGTGTGTGTGTGTGTGTGTGTGTGTGTGTGTGTGTGTGTGTGTGTGTGTGTGTGTGTGTGTGTGTGTGTGTGTGTGTGTGTGTGTGTGTGTGTGTGTGTGTGTGTGTGTGTGTGTGTGTGTGTGTGTGTGTGTGTGTGTGTGTGCGCGTCCTCCTCACCGACAGCTTGTCCACGTCTCCCTTCAGCACACGTTCAAGGTACAGCTGCTTGAGCTCCCGCTCCAGACGGGACGGCAAGCCGGGGTACATGGTGGAGCCCCCAGACAGCACGATGTGCTTGTAGAACTCTGACCTGCACAGCGTCACAGACACACTATCAACACGCAGCATCTCTGGCCTCGCAGCGGCGCCACACATACACACCTTGTTACAGTGCTAGGGTCTGTGTGGCCTCTACAGCGTCCTTGAGTGTGAGAAAGGCGCTATATAAAATAAACGTATTATTACACACCTTGTTACAATGCTAGGGTCTGTGTTTACCTGGTGTCGATGTCCGCAGCCTGGATGGTGTTGAAGAGCAGCTCGGCCACGCCCACCCCCTCCACGTTGATGAGGTGGGGCTGGAATAGGGCCTCGGGCGCCTCAAAGCGCTCCCCGCCCACCTTGATCAGCCGGCCGTCCGGGAGCTGTGGGCACAGACAGCCCCGTTAAAAAACGCCAGGCACCGTTATGAGGAACCGAAATGTGCGTTCTTATTCGATCTCGTTACAACCGTTTACGTTGGAACCGGTTCCCTACTGGAACCGAGTTTCGGTGCTCAACCCTGGTTGGGACCCTGACCAGCGGACATGTGCTGCCTCGTACCTTTTAACACCAGATACGTTAATCATAGCGGTTTACAACCCATTCATGTGTGGTTTGTAGTACCCAACCACTGGTAACTAATCATGAGTCATTCTGGGAACTTTCCAGAATGACTCATGATGAGTAATTCTTCCCAGAGAGTCTTGGTAGGGAGTGCTTTTTGGATCAATTCCCTGATGACCTGCAAGCATGATACATCCTGAGCAGGCTCACGTCTTAAGATGGGCTCCTTTCTTAAATATTCTCACGTCCTAAGATGGGCTCCTTTCTTAAGCAGGCTCACGTCTTAAGATGGGCTCCTTTCGAAGGCTCATGTCTTATGATGGGCTTCTTTCTTAAGAAGGCTCACGTCTTAAAATGTTCTCCTTTCTTAAGCAGGCTTGCGTCTTTAGATGTTCTGCTTAAGCAGCTTAAAGGGGTAGTTCGGAATTTTGGACATAGGGCCTGATTCCCAAGTGAGCATTGGTATTCTATATCACTGGAGACAGTTTTCAACACATTTCATTCAGTCCTTCTAGTTGCAGAGTTCGCTCGTGCTAGGCTAGCGCACGGCAACGGGCAATGCTAGCCTGCTATTAAACAGTCTTACCCACTCCACAGTACACCCGAGGTAAATCAATTATAACGCCAGACTATAGATTTAAATGTCTGTGTTGATAGAATAATGTTAGAAATAAAACTAACCTTGCATCGCATGAATCATCGAGGGACTACTTTCTCAGCAGAAGCGGAATTTTACTATGCGCTGGTTAGGTGTGTAACCGAATCACGACAGAAGAACGTAAACCGAGAAGCGTGGGACAGAAGCGCAATTGAACGACTAGGCAACATGATGGTTCAGTGTGCTTTTAGAAATTGTAGAAATAAAAGGTACAGATGGGCACCACAAAGTTTCCACCAATTTCCAGTGAGAGATCCAGAAAGGACTCAACTGTGGCTTGTTGCTGCTGGCTTGGACATCAAAACACCGGCTCGTACATGTACGGTTCGTTGGATACAACAAATTCCTCATAATCGTCTTCAAAAGCAGATGCATCGCTAACTCCTCCAAACGTGGGCATATCTTGTTAATTGAATACGCTTATAGAATTCCTTCGTTCACTGTACTCTGCGTTTGTAGCAATGACAGCGGCAGGTAACCTAGGTATCAGTCCGCCGCTGCCGTAGCCTACGTACAGGAATATAAACACTGCTGCTGAGACCCCGCAATTCCCTCAAAATGCAATGCAATGCAAGGTTGGTTTTATTTCTAACATTATTCTATAAACAGACATTTAGATTTATAGTCTGTCGTTATAATTGATTTACCTCGGGTGTACTGTGGAGTGGGTAAGACTGTTTTTAATAGCAGGCTAGCATTGCCCGTTGACGTGCGCTAGCCTAGCACGAGCGAACTCTGCAACTAGAAGGACTGTATGAAATGTGTTGAAAACTGTCTCCAGTGATATAGAATACCAATGCTCACTTGGGAATCAGGCCCTATGTCCAAAATTCTGAACTACCCCTTTAAGCGTTTTAGCATCTAAAGCTGATACTGCCTTAAGCTGCCCAACATCTAAAGATCATAGCCTCTAAAGCGGCCTAGCATAGCGAGCTGCCGTCCTCGGGGGCCGACGAGCGTGCTTTGGATGAAGCAGAGTGCTGACAGTAGCTCTTTGACAGCAGTGTGGAACCCAGCACTGTGCCGGGGGGACATATAAATGGCTCCATTGATGGCGGCTGGTCTGGAGTCAGCCAGGGAAATAAAGGAAACCCCAGAACACGTGGGAGTCTGCCCCACACCCGACCACATGCCGGAATTGAGGCAATGAGGGATGGATGCACGTGTGTGCCAGATGCCACCGCGTGTGTCGTCGTGTGTGCCGGTGTGTTTCGGAGAGTACCCCTAGGCAGCCCTGATTCCTCGCCAGCGGTAGTGCAGCGGCCACCGGCCATGAGTCTATCCCTGACCTCCAAACTGGACCGGGAGCTTTCGACTCACCATACCTGCTGCTTAACCCCAGACTCCCTGAAATAATAGGAATGATTCTGTATCTCTCTGGATGCAGGTTGACATGCAGTGTGAAAAAGGGGGTCACTAAGCTCTATGCACCCTGCATTACCCACGCTATGCTAAACTATGCCCATCGCAACAGCCCTTCACTGCCCCCTAGAGTAGCCAAGGAGCAGGAAAATAAACAAGCTCACTCTCGCTCCTCTTGGTGATACAACCACATACCTGCCAGACGGGTTCAAAGCATCTTCAACTGAACTTATCTCGTGGAACTCTGAACGTGTTTGTGTCTGTGCGTTACTGACCGTGTAGGACTCCACCAGCACGGTGGTCTCCAGGGCCAGCTTCTGCTCCTGCTCGATGTTATAGCCCACGTAGCACAGCTTCTCCTTCATCATCCTCACAGTCTCAAAGTCTGCCGAGTGGTTGAAGGCGTAACCCCTCAGCAGCAGCAGCTAGAGGAGAGAAGGAGAGAGGCATCACTCAGGGTGACCAGGGCTGCACTGACGACAACGTTCGTTACACCAGCAGTGCTTCATGATTGCCTTACCACCTAAACAGCTCTGCATCAGCTGGCACCTTCCTACCTCCAGCCCTCCGGCCTGCTGACGCAAAGCTCCTGGCACCACCAAACCTGGGGAAACTGCTCCATCACCTCCCCTCCCTCCGGAGCGCTCCCCCTAACCCCTCCAGACTCCACCCATCTCCTCCTGCACCGCCCACCATAACACACCACCCAACCAGTTTTAGTTTTATTCTAAATTATATAACCGTGCTTCTATTTTACAATGTTTTTATTATGTAATTGTACTCTTGCTTTAAAGTTACTCTGAGTATTTCAAAAGCGCTTTATAAAATAAATACTAAAATTATAACAGCCAAGGACTTTATAAGAAAATATAACTATATAATTAAGAGGCGGGAGACGGAACATTATATATTTAGCTGTGTGGTACAATCAACAGCCGTAAAACTCCACCTTTTCTGTGCTCAGTGACTATGTACGTTGATTGAAAGGGGATCATTTATTATTTTACAAACCCTCAGGTTGAATAGATGCTGAGAGAAGGTGTAAATTGAATATGGCCGAAGGGACAACGCTGTCTGGACTTCTAAATTGCGTTGCCTGATGTTTCAGTCCATCGTGTGCTGGGATGTTACCTTGATGAGGTAGGCCTGATGTTTCAGTCCATTGTGTGTTGGGGTGTTACCTTGATGAGGTAGGCCTGATGTTTCAATCCATCGTGTGTTGGGGCGTTACCTTGATGAGCTAGGCCTGATGTTTCAGTCCATTGTGTGTTGGGGTGTAACCTTGATGAGGTAGGCCTGATGTTTCAGTCAATTATGTGTTGTGGTATTACCTTGATGAGGTAGCGTGTGATGTCCCGTCCGGCGATGTCCAGCCGGCGGGTCAGATGTGGCAGCGAGAAGCCCTCGTACACAGGACAGATGTGGGTGACACCGTCACCAGAGTCCACCACCACGCCGGTCAGCAGGCCTGCAGGAGGACGAGAGGTTTACTCCCAACGCAGTCTGCCCACAACCTTCAATGGACACTATCACAGAGGAGTCATCGTAGGACAAAAACACTCTGCCTTTTATGGACCAGGGACCTGAGACTAGTGCACATCTACCATGTGCCCTGGTACAGAGGGTAGCAGACTAAACTAGTGACTACCATGCGCCCTGCTACAGACGGTAGCAGAATAAACTAGTGACTACCATGTGCCCTGGTACAAAGGGTTGGACTAAACTAGTGACTACAATTTGCCCTGGTACAGAGAGTCAGACTAAACTAGTGACTACCATGGGTCCTGATAAAGAGGGTACAATATCCCTAATGATAATATGTTTGACCGAGGAAGATGCCCCTGGGAAGGGTCAGATATCATATAAATTAGGAGGCTGCGTTGTGTGTGCCCTGTGGTGGGAGAGCTTGATGCTTCTCAGCTACGAGGGAGCAGACAGAGAGAAGCCCATCCAAGACATTTTAGATGGACCATATTCTACTGCACACAAAAGCTCATTGAAGGATGGCCTTCTTTCTGATAAGTCTGGTTCTCAGGACCGGTCATGGGACAATATTTCAGACTGGTTGATGCTGATATTAAACACCGTTTTTTAAGAACATTTTTAAGAACATTGTGTGTGAAACAGTGTCTGATGTGTCCTCTTTAAAACCAGTCCGTCACTAACCAAATATATGAGATGTCTCAACAATAAGTGTGTGTGTTGTTGTGTACCATAATGCCAAATGCCTTATGATTATATCCATTGTACACAAGACTGAAATAAGGTAGCCTACCTAAGCTATGTAGGCCTATACTTTATGATAATATCAACAGTTCAACTGTCTGAAAAAAGGAAGCCTACCAATGCTAAGTAAGCCTATTCTTTATGATAATATCCACTGTTCAACCGATGGAAATAAGGAAGCCTACCTAAGCTATGTAGGCCTATTCTTTACCAACCCTCAAACACTAGCTGTTTGCAACAGGCCATCAGACTGCACCTTGGAGGCCTGAAGGTAAGGAGATGTGATTCCTGGTTTTAACGTGGTCCATGATGCTGGGCCTCGACCACTTGTAGTCCCCCTCCACTCTCATATGTAGGTCTAGTACAGTCCCTCACTGGATATGACACGCCCTTCATTTCGCACGTCAGTTACATAACAATATTGATATAGTTATAATACATACTAGGAACAAATAACAGTGTCGTTAGTCTACTGGCCTCAGATCTGCTATCCTAATAGGTTTTTGTGGCTCCCTACCCCACACCCAGCAGGGAAGAGTGAACCACTGTTAACAGAATGAACCATGGCCTATCCACACATAAATCAAACAAACAGTGCCCACTGGATCAATGTTATCAAGTGTAAATCAGCCGTCTCTAATGTCGTACAAATATAGTTAGGCCTAGAACCATTCCTATTTCTGTTGAGTAAGTGGCTGGAGGACACAATCTGCTGAATATACTTTGTAGCCGGATGCAAAGACCAGTGGCCAGGAATTCAGCTACGTCTGAGCCCCTGAATGGCCTTACACATCCTTGTGCTGACCAGGCAGCCTGTGTTTCCAAAGGCCTCTCTGCAGGCCCGTTTGCGTCATGCTGAGACTGTTTCCTTTCAAAAGCGTTCTGGATAAACAGTGCAAGTACTGACTTGGCACAAGACGCCCAAGTTTCCGCCGCGATGGCACTTGATACCCCCCTCGAGCGGTCAGCGACGTGTTCAGCGTTCATCTACACACTTAGATTAGAGAGGCTTCAAACCATGCATGGTCAGGGCTTCGTGTGTCATTCACAGTTCAAATGATGAGCACAGAATCGCCCAATGGCTGTGGACTGTGTTGCCATTAACAGTTACACGCCTTTTGGTAAAAACTCTTCCATTCGACTCTTGGATTATACCGCCCGAGCAAACCACAACCACTCGCAGGCTACGAGTAAGAGACTGGAGTAGAAGGCAGTCATGCTAGATCCCCTTGACAAACACTAGTCAGCACAACGACACCATTGCCTCAGGATGCAGACGTGGACCAACCTTGGGCGTAGAGCGTAAGAACAGCCTGGATGGCGATGTACACCCCGGCAAACTGGTACGTCTCAAACATCACCTGAGAGAGGAACATGGAGATCAGTCAATGTGGATAATTTCACTGAGTCGTGGGGAGAGGAGGGTGGTCAACACGGAAGTACGGGTGGATGGGGTACTGGAAATAACCGGGGGCTAATTGAGTGAGGAAGACCTGTTAAGGCAAAGATGAGATGTGTTTGGTTACTTTGCTTGCCCGTCATGCCGTACCTCGATGATCTTCTCACGGTTCTTGGTGGGGTTCATGGGCGGCTCAGTAAGTAGAATCTTGCAGTTGCGCGAGTCAATGTTGAGCTTCTCGGGCCCGAAGGTGTAGTCCCAAAGGTGCTTCATGTCATCCCAGTTCCTGACGATGCCGTTCTCCATGGGATAGTTGACCTCCAGCATGGAGCGCAGCTCGCTGGCCTCGTCGCCCACCATCAGGTCCTGGGGGGGAGAAGCAGGACGTTTCAAAAAGGGGACATGGGGACACCTGCATCACCGGTTCCTCACCACCTTGCCTCTTCAACACATGAAGAAAAAAACGTTCATGTCTCCAACACATGGATCATGGGGCCGGGAGATATGTCTAGATTGGATTCATTTTAAATCTATCAAACCAAACTTCAAATTAACTGTCTAAATATACAGTATAAAAGCAAATTTCAATAAGATGTGAAACAAGTCTGATATTATTACGTAATGACAATCCGACGAACTGTGTAGATTTTAATACCAGTTATACTAGTAATTTAAGAAACCATTATCTCCCACCCAGTGCCCGTCCTTAATGTGAAAAAAGAAAATACAATGCATGGTTGAAATCTTTCCATTTGCTTTGGCAATAGGCATTGAGATTATTGATGGTCTGTTGGGACCACAGAGACAACTATCATTCTGCACGAATCACTGCCAGATCGCATGGGTTCCCCTCATAGCATGCCAACGTTTTTTTGGCAGGTGCTTGATTAGTCATCCAAAGTCTCTCATTCACACATCTACTTGTGTGTAGTAGTTACTGGTTGGTGATCGGTGAGTAATGCCGCGTTTCCACTGCAGGGTGTGGAACGGATCGGATCGCAAAGGTGCGGTAGGGAGGGGGCGGTATAGCCCAGCTCAGTTCCGAGGTCGCGTTTCCACTGCCGACAGTACCCTTTGTGGTAGGCCGGATGTCGATCGCCGCGGCAGCTACGTAAACATCGTAAACAACGTCTTCCTCCCCAAGAATGCAGACGAACGCCTCCACCTCCTTGTTCCCCCAAGCAAGCGTTTTACACGACATGTTAATTGTAAAGAATAATACCTCGAGGCTACTGTTTGTTTGTTTTTATCCCCACGTCACCCGGAAGTGATGATTCTGTCGACCAATCAACGGAGGGGGTGTGTAGCTAGAATTTCCCGGGACCCTTTCAGGCATCTCGTCTTCAGTACCCCAACGGAGGAGTCCTGAAAACGAGGCCAAAACGGGTACGGCTAAGTCCGGGTCACGCCCAGGCGGTGGAAACGCGACCCGATCCTCACCTTTGCGATCCGATCCGTTCCGCACCCTGCAGTGGAAACGCGCCATAAGTGAGAGTTCAGCATCATTAGAGAGACAGAGAAAAAAAAAAAAGGGAAGCAGTCTGGCCACCGAAACAGTTGGTATGTGGATAACAACAATGCAGATGACAAATTAAGTAATAGCCCTTTTTCATCAAATAGTTTAAAGTTGATCCTCAATTTAAAGTCATGCATTCGGTGTATTGCCTGTAATTTCCTTCTAAAACTAGACAGTAAGGAATTTTGTTTAAGTCCATGGTTATGCACAAGGGTCATCAGGTATCTACCCTTGATTTGAGTAGTTGTCAGACTTAAACTGCAATCTAGGCCATCTGTATATTAAACAAAATCCCAAGTTAGCCAACACAACAAACATCAGCAGCAAAATGTAGAGCGGGCACACCCATTCTCAGAGGTTATTAACATGAGCGTTCTGCTTTCTGGGCAGGGGCAATCCGCGGCCATAATTTCGATGCAAGCACATCCGGGCATGCACTTACGATCATCCTGTTATGCTCTCTCAGAAGAGAAGAGGGCAGGAGGATGATGACAATGGTCAGGGTGTAAAGATGGAGAAACGGGAGTAGAAACTAACAGATCACATTCTATGCCACCAAATGACAAACTAATTTCACGATGATCCAACAACCTGGGATTTCCATGTTGCTGTCCCTGAGGTTTTCCTTTCAGAGCTTGACCCCTCTTCTAGGGCTGTACGGTATAGACTAAAATGTATATCATAGTATGATTTGAGGCATAGACGGTAATGGTATTATATCACGGTATGTTAATTTTATCTTTTAATTTTGATATAAATGCTTCTGAAGGGGCAAAATAATGATTAGGCAGCAAAACTGCTAAAGTTACTTCCATATTTGAAAAACACTAATGTTTAATTGCATGGATTTCTTTCTCCACTTGCTCACAGACCTTGCCGTATAGTTTTTCCCTCTCAATTTGGCTGAAGTGTATGCAAGAACGTAAAGCGTAGCTGGGATCGAGTGTTTTGACCATCTCTTTAAAGCCCTTTCTAACGACATTTTGAAAGGGAACCATGTCCTTACACAGGTAAAGGACTGGTTTTGGAAAATGCATGCGGAAGCGATGTCTGTGAAAGAGATGCAGACAGCTTCACCGCTGCCAAATCTGTCCCTGGGAAAAGTAACGTTGCGCCGAATTGAAAAAGGAACTATGTTTCTTTACCATATTTTCTGTAGTTGTGCGTAACTTTACTTTTTACATGAAAAAGTAGTTATGTTATTAACGTGTTACTTACTTTGTAACGCGTTACACACAACACTGTCTACCCGTCCTCACGGTACAATCAAAATCCACACCGTTGCGCAAATTCACACCGTTGTACGGTCTATACCTTTTTTTACCTCTACCCTCTTCAGTTCAAATGTACTGTATGTATATGCCTAAGGCTGGGGGTAAACGATTATTTATTAAACGATTAATCGGGCGATTATTTTATCGATTAGTCGACTAATCTAATGACTAATTGGACGATTATCTATTTTTCTGTTGCTTGATTAATAAAAACCATAATGTATCTCAAATAAATACCAAAAAATTCTTAATAATATACTTTATTTAATACGGAATCCGTAAAGGGACCGGTAAAAAATGTGTGCGTATACTCTCTTGCGCTCCGCCTCCAACTACGAGATGGTTAGTTACATCTTTCCTGCTGTCGGCTCCCAGACCGAGGAGCACAGGTGATACGTTCCCACCAGGGCCGATGCTCTATCGGGGGCATGACCCTTCACTTTGACCGACAGTGAGTCTGCTTATAGGTCGGAATATGATGGAATGAAGCGGCCACCGATTCTTGACAGGCTGGGTACTTTATTCTTACACACAACCGGACTCGTTCATGACTTCACTAGACTGACACGCACGCTATCGCTCGCTCTCCTCGCTCGTCCACCTACTCGCTGACGACACACACACACACACACACACACACTAGGGATGTCCCGATCTGATATTGATATCGGAAATCAGTCCGATATCAGCCAAAAAAGTGAATATCGTATTTTATCGGACTGAATCTAAAAACTCCGATATAAGCGCTCCGATATAAGCTGTCCATTTACCGCTCCAGGACTTCTATAATAGGTGACTCTGGTTTGATCACACTCCAACACAGTAGGTGGTAATGCCCCTTAATTAACGTTGGTGCCGACCGCGGAAGAAGAGCGTCTCTGATCCAGCATGCACAGCCCACGTGATCAACAACGACAACGTGTGTGCCTGCAGCAAGGTGTAGTGATGTCGGCTGTGTGGAAGTATTTTACCGTAAACTCGGACAAAGACGTTGCAGCTAAATGCAACATTTGTCAGGCGCAAGTGTCCCGTGGAGGGACAGAACCGGGAAGGTTCAATACAAGCAACCTCATCGCACATTTGAAAAAACACCACAAAAAAGAACATGAGGATTTTCGCGAGAGCAGCAAGGCGAAGCAACAAGCCTCTGGCTCGCTTCAGCAACCCACGCTGGCCGAAAGCTTTGCAAGACGTGACAAACTACCACGGGACAGCAAAAAGGCAATGGCCATAACAGAAAAGATAGCCCAGTTTATTGTGCTTGATGACCAGCCCGTCGGTGGTGAGTAATGTCGGGTTTAAACGCTTAATGGAGCACCTCGAACCTCGCTACATTATTCCTAGCCGCCACTACATTGTCGACAAAACTATACCCCGGATGCACAAAGAGGTTAAAAAGTGTATTGCCGCACACGTGGAGAAGGCAAATGCTACAAGCTTCACCACCGACATCTGGAGCTCAGACCATCGTCCGCTGTCTCTGTTGAGCCTGACTGCGCACTGGGTGGACACTGACTTCACACTGCAGAGAGCAGTGTTACATGCACGTTAATTCAGGGGATCGCACACAGCTGATGCAATCACGCACGCCATGGAGGAGATGCTGCATGGCTGGAAGATTGAGAAAAATAAGGTCCATGTCGTTTTAAGAGACAATGCTGCTAACATGAAAAAGGCTAAGAGTAATTACTACATTGTTTTGGGCACAGTCAGTCAGTGAAACTGGAGCTGTGTGAACTCTTAACTTAGAGCAGTTGGACAGTGGACAATATTGTGTTGTTTTTGTCCCTGCCCACAGTTGTTTCCAACATGTGCTGACAGTAGAAAAATAACTGAAGTGAGCTTGAATTGTTTGCACTTTAAATTTTAATTTATTCTATTCAATTGTATAATGATGTTGGTAACCAGTGGTTATTTTGCACTTTAAATATAACATTTTGTTTTTATTGGATTTGTTGAGGTAATACTCTTATGTTGAAGGTTAAAATTTATGTTACCAATTGGTTAATAATAAATGGGTCAGTTTTTCCTATACCTACTGTTGCTGACTATTGTTTTCTGTTATATCACTACAACATCAGTAACAGTAACATCACTTTATCAAGCCTTTTCTAACATTCCACACAACAAAATAAGGAATAAATATATGCATGATTTGTGCCTATATCGTATCGTATTGATATCGGTATCGGCCAATACTCAAGGCTACAATATCGGTATCGTATCGGAAGTGAAAAAGTTGTATCGGGACATCCCTAACACACACACACCCACACCCACACACTGCCAGTGATATGCGCATGATATTTCCCCGTGCTCATGATATACTTTCTCGTGCGCACGAGATACTTTCTCGTGCGCACGAGATACTTTCTCGTGCGCACGAGATACTTTCTCGTGCGCACGAGATACTTTCTCGTGCGCACGAGATACTTTCTCATGCGCACGAGATACTTTCTCATGCGCACGAGATACTTTCTCATGCGCACGAGATACTTTCTCATGCGCACGAGATACTTTCTCATGCGCACGAGATACTTTCTCGTTTGAGATGCTCCAACATTGCTGTCGTGCTCTTGTGATATGCCAACTCCATTTGGCAAAGAGTGCAAATCACAACACCTTTCCGTTTAGGACTTAACTTGAAGTATTTCCATACCTTTGATGATTTCGTGCGCGGACATTTTCCTTTATTGTGATTTTCGTCCATTTCTCCGTCGAAAATTGTCGACGGAGAAATTTGACGTCGACAAATTTTTGACGTCATCGACGCGTCGACGTTATCGACGCGTTGCTACAGCTCTATATGCCTGACAAAACGAAAGCCGGGGAAACCATCTATGCGCCGGGAAGGTGAAGCTTGTGCTAGAAGCATTATAGTTACTGTTTAACAGCATGATAATGGCAGAGGTCTGTGATTTGACTGCTGCACCCAACTTCCAATGTACCAACAAAGTAAACAAGAGACACACATAATATTGTCTGCTATGACAGAGCGTTTCATGAGCCTTATTTTTGCCACCTGAAGCTGAATTTTTGATCTCCTAGTTATTAGAAATCTACCCTTGATTTGACAAATCTGTAGTTTTCAAACTTAAACTGCAATCTCGGCCATCTGTGATGGTGTGGCAATGTTTGGAAATATTATTATTAATGTGGCAATAAAATACCAGGCTTTGATGTGGGCCAATTCTTTCCTAGAAAATGTTTACAATGGTTCCCTTAATTTACGACCAAATTTAAGGTTTAAGAGCCAGGACTAGATTGAAGGTTTAAAGGCCGTGTTGCAGGTTAACCGGAAGTTTTGATTATACATAAAGCACTCAAAGTATGTATATCATTTATAAAATGTCTCCAAAATAGTGTTAAAGTTTGTTTTTGGTAGTAACGTGTGTTTTCTAACGCCATTCGGCGTCACATTGGGGAGATGGGTGAAGGTAGCCTCATTCTAGTACTAGAACTTTGGCATCTAAGAGGTGGCAAAAAACACAAGTTACATGGCCCACAGCCGTAATTTCGAACCGGTCAGACGTGAGAGGGCGAATGAGGTATTGATGAATAAATGCATAAATGTCAGAGGAGAATGATTTGAGAGTTGCTATAATTTAGCAACGAGTGCTGTAGCTAGTCAATGAACACCAGTGCATACAATAACAAGACTTTTATTTATTTTTAGTGAATAGTCAGTGAATAGCACCGAGTCAAAGTCAACGTTTTCTTTATATCTAGTGACAGCAATTATGTCGTTCACATAAGTACCAGTAAACTTAGTCAGAAGATCTAGAAATAGAAGGCATAATGCTAGCTATGGGCTAACTTGCCAGTCCCACCTGTGAAATCCCCCCCAGTTAATCCCTAATAAATCTTTCCCCCGACGTTGTAAACAGATTTCCGATTCCGTTTTGATGGTAGCCTACTAGCTCCAGTAACAACATCTTTGCCTAGTGTTTATTTCTAAGATTTATTTTACCCAGTTTTCGAAATACCCATCAATATTCGGGGGGTCCCAATCTCCCGATTGTTGCGCAATACGATATACATTTTGCAGCAGGCCTATAACATTAAAATATGTCATGGATGCAACCCAAGACTATCAGTCTTTAGCCTACATGACAACACAAACACGCACACACTTAACAATTTTGATAATCCAATATGCTATAGTATTGTAAAGCAACACTGACATAGCAGGATGCATTGGCTAAAGTTGTTTGGATGCACGTTGATTTATAACAAGGAGAGTCAAAGTTGTGCATTACAATGCAAACACTACAATAATTGGCACCAATCTGGCGCACTTAGAGCAATGAACTGAATAAATGCATGGTATAGCCTATCGGACACGCAATCAGTGCACTTGCAAATTAGTGCCTGCAAGTATGACCGATCGTGGTGTGACATTATTTAACAATCTACTGCAAATACGATCAGACAGATGTACATTGAACACATACACAAAGCACATTTGTCCAACCCGGCAGATGCCGACAGACAGCCCACAACAAGCCAAACATCACCACACCGGGTGTGCTCTCTCTCTCTCTCGCACGCCCGTACATAATCACTCCAACTCCAAGGCTGCTTCACTAAGACCACAACTAACCACAAGGCCTTCATAACCATGCAGTATGGCGAAGCCTGAAAGGACACACGCACAGTCGCACACACTCATCTTATGCAAAACAATCTGTTTTATCATCAACATTCAGTCACTGCAAAGATTTAAAGAATAGCCTCTTACCATAAGTTAAAATGGACTCAAAGTGTTTGAGTGATACACTCGGTTTTAGCTTTCGCTTGCTATCCATTTTTAGTATGACTCTCAACATTACTTCTTTCTTCTGTTTGGCGCACATTGGTAATTTTCATACGTGCACAGGACTGGCTGGCTCTGCTTGGCAAATAATATAAAATATTATCTATCCATCAATCTATCTGTCTATCTATCTATCAACGCATATGTCTAGTTTTAATGTGATGTATTTTGTGTATGTCCATGTCCATGTCTCCCTTGTTCTGTGTGAGCCAAATCACCTAAATGAATCCCGACGATTAGTGTCGTTTGGCATTAATAAAGACCTGACTAGGCTATCTATCTATCTAGGCCAGGGGTCGGCCCGCGTGCCAACACTGGCATGGGGCAGCATAATCATTGGCACACTTGAAAAAAAAACAAAAAAACTTTATTTTAATTGTATTATTATTATTAAATGTCACCGCAAAATGCGGAGGCATAAGCATTGCTACCGATTTTCTTTTTGTACTTTATTCTGTTTTGGGCATTTCCTCCCAGTGCAAATATATTTAAATTAGTTACAGAAAGCAGTTTTCTGAAACGGGATCAATTAATAGTTTTTAAACCTATGTTGTGAGTAATAGAGAAGAAAATATTTAAAATATTGTTGCAAATGGCCTGTATGCATCGCCTTCACATGGTTTTGCAAAGCTGTACATGTCTTAATGATATTGATATTGATGGTTCCAACATTCTCAGTTATTCTCGTTTTTTACAATCCTCACAGTGCAAATATGTTTTTGAATGAGTTTCTGAAAATTGTGTTTTAAGATGGGACATACGTAATTATAATTTGTACGCCCATGTTGCAAATATAACAACCAAAAAAACATTTGAAATGTAGATGCATGAATGTGGACTATGTGGAAATAATACGATTCCAGGTCTTCTGGAAATGTTTTTGGTCACTGTGTCATAATTCAGCTTAATTTTTTAATATATTGTTGCTTAAGGCACACTCATTAATGAGAAAATGTAAAACTGGCACTGCATGTTGAAAAGGTTGCTGACCCGTGATCTAGGCTATTAATTAACAATTATTCGCCGAAGGCAAAGTGAATAGTGGGGAATAGCCCCCGAGACCGAAGGTCGAGGACACTCCAAAAATAAACAAGATAACTCTTTTTGCCGGGATTTATTTGTTTTTATTAGCGGTTTATTTGTTTTTATTAGCGAACATTTTGTGATTAAAACAATATCCCGAGTTTGAAATTTCAATCATGGGACATTGCCCAATATCCCAAACCAATCAAATTGCGCCATCTTAGGTGGTTCACGTGTTGCACATACTAACTATCTATGTACTTATCTATGCATCTGCTGAACCATCTCTTACTAGTCTCTACTCTCAAGGGTCTCAATGCGGCTGTGGTCTGTGTCTCCCCAACGTGACGTCATGCAATGCATTCTGGGGCAGATGAGAATCAATCGCAAACGGCTAAAATAGTCCCTACTTTTTCGTTTAACATTCCGTTTTGTGATACCTAACAACCTTAAATACAATGGATAACAGTTTAAATCTTTATTACCAGCAAGAAAATTGCACAAATTTGTTTGAAAATTAACCCTGCAACACGGCCTTTAAGAGCCTGGACCAGACTCAAGGTTTAAGAGCCAGGAACAGAATCAGGGTTTAAGAGCCAGGACCAGAATCTGGGTTTAAGAGCCAGGACCAGACTCAAGGTATAAGAGCCAGGACCAGACTCAAGGTTTAAGAGCCAGGACCAGATTGAAGGTCTTTCTCCATCCGTCCATAGAACAGACAGATGGAAGAACCAACATGTGTTTGCATCATGTCTCAAAGGGACAGGAATGTTGTGCAGCAGCTTGTGGGCCTTCAGTATGCTGTGAAGACATGCTCTGTGTGCGGAGAACCGCTGACCGGCCATACCTTAATCTCGATGTTCCCCACTTTGGCTGTAGAGCGAATGATTGGCCTGCCAACCAGTGCTGGGAAGATGTGCTCTGGAAAGTTAGACCCGGCATAGCCACACTTGACAAACTGAAGAAAAAAAAAAGGATGAAAAGATCATTAGCCTAAAGACTAAACTACAGACATTGAATACATTTGTTGTTTATAAAAAAATCGATATGTGTAAATAAGGCGTGGGACTGAACAGGTTAGTAATACATTATTTACGACCTAGTTATATGTAAAGTTGTAATCGATCATATATATATACGTTTGTCATTGGCTATGTACCCTTGCTTTTCCAAAGGGAAGCTTAACCAATAAATAAATGAAAGAAAAAACCAAGAGGACATTAATATCATGCTGTGTTTTACTGGGTCACAGTTTTACCAGGGTTGTCACTTATCTGCAATGATCAGAATGGACCACATTCACTGCAACCAACAATCCTGATGGCATGTTAGACTATAACTTATACAAAAATGTAGATAAATGTTGGTAAGAAAAATAGCTTGACAACTCGTTAAAGGCACGGATTAGGTATTAAGGCAACTATGCCCCAAAGTTTGGAGAAGCACACAGTGAGAAAGATTTGTGCAGAGATATTGGTTGGAAGAATCCCCATACATGGAATCTCTTTAATTGTGTCAAGAAGGCTCGCTGGTTATTTCTCTTTGGATAAATCAATTTATTTTATAATTATGAAGAAAATATTTAATTTACATAAAAAAAAAATTCAGGTACGTAAAATATGCGTATATTAGCTGGGCGGGGCATATTTATGACCATTTGCTTGCCCATAAATTTAACAATATTTGGTAGGAATTAACATTAAATTTGATATTTGTTTTAACTAAACATTGTACGGGTTATTCTAACATTCTGGAATGATTGGAAGATGGATAAAAGACGAGTGAGCCTTTAACAGAAGCTTACACTCATACTGCAACAACACATTTATGACAGACTGGAGCTGAAATAAAAAAATATAGGAGAGAATGGAGCTGAAATCATCCCATCTACTGACAGACTGGAGCTGAATTCAAGCCATCCAATGAACCTCAGGAGGAACATCAGGTCAGCCGAAACAAGTCCGCTGCGAGCTAAACCAGTAACACGAAGGATGACAGCCTTTATCAGCACCGATTCATCGGCGGGGGCTCGGATTTAACAACTACACCGACCCCTGGCCAACCAGCTCGAAAGAAATATCAACATAAGTGTGTAGAAATACGACAGACCGACGTATGTTCCCTAATCAAACTGACAATCACATTCCTTTCAATAGCCACCCAGAAAAGCTAACACGTTAGCGGCAAGCTAACAGTGCCGCCGCTTCAGTGACTTCCTGTTTCTCTTATCCCGTCTTTAGTGAACCCCAGCGCCGCTAGAGACCCCGGACCCCCCGCACGGTGCCACCCGGCCCGTCTGCTCACACACTCACCCCGGTTCCATTGTCACAAACCACCACTTTCCGTCCTTGACTATCCATTTTTTCAGCCCTGAAACCAGTCGGTTTCCTCTGCCTGGTCCACTTTTTTGGTTAGGCGGAAGTCACCACCCTGCGTTAGGGGCGGGCCGACTCTACCGGAAGTAGCCACCCTGCGCTAGGGGCGGGATGTCTCTACCGGAAACAAAAAATATACTGCAGACAAGAGCAAAAGCTGGACTCAATCCATCTCCATTATAATATTTATATATAAGGCTTGTAGTGGGAACATTTTATTTTCACATTCTGTTTCTCTAGCTGCCATTTGTATGGTATGTGCCTGTTTTCTTGACCCCTTGGAAAGGTTGAGAAGCCAGGGCTCCAACTGATTAGGCATTGGATTATTGGATTATTGTTTAACGTTGGTTTGCATGTTTGTTGTATGCTTTTTGTATATTATGTACTTTTATTTAGAGGTGGGGGGGCACAAACGTACTAATGAGCTAGTCTCGCAAAGCCAGACCAAACTACAGCAAGTAGAATGGTCTGGAGCCACGCTACCTCGAGCCGTCTATCCGTGGGGAAACTGGGCGGGCCTGTTTTTATTTCTTTAAACCAATCACAATCGTCTAGGGCGGGGCTAAGCCCGGGAAGCAGCAGCGGTGTCCATGCAAAATAGAACATCTTTCTTCCTCAGCAAATGCTGTAAGCAAATCTTTTGCAGTTCTTTGCAATTTTCGACGGAAAGAGCCAAACATGCCAACTTTACAGCGCCGTCAAAGTCCTCTTCAAAACTCGCCATACTGCCTAGTTTCCGAGTTTGAGGGGGAGCACAATACGGGAACGCCAGCAACCGGAAGGGGAGGAGTCGCGGCCAAATCCGACGCTAGGCAATAGACGCTGTCCACTTCCGTTCAGCCAGACTACTAATGAGCTAAACCTGTTTTTCAACAGCTTTGACTCACCCCCCGCCCCTGTGAGATCAGCAGGTCAGTCTTGGCCCCCCTCCTCCATCACCTTTATCACCAACCCAGACACTGCCCTCCCCTCTCCCCCGCCCTCTCCCCCCGACTCCATTGACCTACTGCAGTTTGCGTACCAGGCACAACTCAGCATGGACAATGCCATCATCTACCTGCTGCACAGGGCTTACTCACACCTGAAGAGGCTGGGGGAACACAGTGAGAGTCAATGTCTTTGACTTCGTCAGTGCGTTCAACATACAGCCTGTCCTGCTTGTGAAGAAGCTCTCAGCGTTACGGTTAGACCACGACATGGTGGCCTGGATTGGGGACTACCTCTCCAGCAGGCCACAGTACGTGCGGCTGCAGAACGGCCTTTCTGATGTGGTGATGAGCAACACTGGGGCACCCCAAGGAACCGTACTTTCACCTTTTCTCTATACCATCTACACCTCTGACTTCACCTTCAACTCTGGAACGTGCCACCTACAGAAGTTTTCAGATGACTCCTTCATCATGGGCTGCATCAGTGATGACAGGGAGGACGAGTACAGAGGTGTGGTGGAGGGTGTCGTAAGATGGAGTCCGTGGAGAACCACCTCCAGCTCAACATTGGCAAGACCAAGGAGCTGATGATGGACTCCCGACAGAGCAGGAAGCCCCCAACCCCCTTTGCCATCCAGGGGGTTGAAATAAAGACGGTGGACTCGTACAAGTTCCTTGGAGTAGGCATAAACAATAAACTGGACTGGACAGACAACACAGAGGTCCTCTATCAGAAGAGTCAGAGCAGACTCTTCTTCCTCAGGAGGCTCAGGTCCTTTGACCTGTGTTGCGGGCTACTAAAGATATTATATCAGGTTTTGGTAGCCAGCACAATGTTCTTTGCTGGGGCGTGCTGGGGAGGAGGCATCAAGGCTTTGGAGCCCAACAGAGTCAACAAGCAGGTGAGGAAGGCCAGCTCTGTTGTGGAACTAGAAGTGGATGGAGGTAGTGGTGGAGAGGAGGATGAGGGACAAATTCAAGGCTAACATCTTGGCTAACCTCTCCCATCCCCTCTATGTTGAGCTGTGGCAGATGGGGAGCACCTTTAGCCACAGATTTATTTCCCCCAGGTGCAAGACGGAGCGCTTCAAGTGCTCCTTTGTGACAACAGCCAATCGGCTGTACAACAGTGCCTTGTTTATGTGCATATGTATGTGTATGCATATGCATGTATGTGTGTTTATGTATGCGTATAGATGTTTTTATGTGTGTGTGTATGTATGTATGTATGTATGTATGTTACATACATACATACATACATACATACATACATACATACTGTATGTATGTAACCCTAACCCTAACTTAATTTTGACACCCACATCAAACACCTCTGTAAGACAGCTTTATACCACCTCAGGAACATCGCCAAACTCCGCCAATCACTCACCCTGGCTGATGCAGAGAAGCTCGTCCATGCCTTTGTCTCCTCCAGGTTGGACTACTGCAATGCACTCCTCATTGGGATCCCTGGCAAGAGCATCCAGAGGCTCCAATACATTCAAAACAGTGCTGCCAGGGTCCTGATGAGGGTGCGCAAGCATGACCACATCACCCCCATCCTGAAATCACTGCACCGGCTCCCTGTCTCACTCAGAATTGAGTACAAGGTCTCCCTCCTCACCCACCAGTGCCTTCACGGACTTGCCCCCCTCTACCTTCAGGAACTCCTCACCCCCCCGACAAACTCACGTACACTCCGTTCAGGATCCACTCACACCCTCCAAACCCGACATACGAAGCTGTGCACCATGGGTGATCGGGCCTTTTCTGCTGCTGCCCCTAGACTATGGAACGCCCTCCCTGGACCACCTGAGGGCTCCACAGACTACAGCTCTTTTTAAACGGAACCTCAAAACCCATCTCTTTAAAAGAGCATTTAGCTAAACTTTCTTTGAGGTTCCCCCTTTTTAATAGTTTTTTGGTATTTTTTTCTCTGAAGCACTTTGAGATTCTTGAATATAAAGTGCAGTATGAATAAAATGTATTATTATTATTATTATTATTATTATGTATGTATGTATGTATGTATGTATGTATGTATGTATGTATGTATGTATGTATGTATGTATGTATGTATGTATGTATGTATGTATGTATGTATGTATGTATGCAGATAGGTATGTGTGTGTGTGTGTGTGTGTGTGTGTGTGTGTGTGTGTGTGTGTGTGTGTGTGTGTGTGTGTGTGTGTGTGTGTGTGTGTGTGTGTGTGTGTGTGTGATCATATATAATATATATAATAATATGTAGATAATTATTGTTATTTATTCCAGCTATATATTCGTGAATAACAATGGTACTCAAATTAGTAAAAATGAAATCAATTAATTAATTCGTACAGGGTTTCCTCTCTTACCTCTCTTAACAAAGTGTTTATTGAAGTGGACGTGTTTAACGTGTTACATTAGTGACTACAACACCCAGAGGCCCAGACTACAACACCCAGACGCCCAGAGTCAGGTACTTCCTGGTCAGACCGACAGGCAGCCATATTTGATTCGATTATGCTTTACTGGTTGCGACGACTAGTTCAGCTAGTTCTGGAAGAATACGGTCTTTGTACTCGATCTCAGCTACATTTACAGGTTTATCTACGACAACCTTAGTGGTATCTCCAATAGTAACTTCATATCGTGTGTAGTCAACGATGAATCCTGAATAGTAAGTGGCCCTTCTTCAGATGATTCCTTTGCGGTATAGCTGTCAGTGTGGCGCTAGCCGCGGAGCTATCAGTAGCTAGTCTCTGACTCACTGTGTACAAGATGAGCGTCAGCTGCTTTGTCTTCATGTACGACCTGTCAGTCACCTGTCAGCCGCGCTACACCACACCCATGGTCACATTCGTTATTCCATATATTCTATTAAAACTGTTTATAGCCCTGATCTTTGTTTTGTCTTCGTCATCAGCATCCGAGGACGCTAGCATGTAGCTCCAGTAGGGTGCTAACGTTAGCTGCTCTACTAGAGATGTCTTTAATTGTACATTTATTGTAAGGAGTAACGACTACATTTGACATTTACAACTGTCAACCTGGGAAATACAGATTTATGTGAACCACTGATTCATAATAAATGTTTTTTATTTCACTAATTGTTTAAAGGTTTAGTTGATGCTCAACGTGACTTTTAGTTGAAAGTAATCTGGCACTTTGTGGCTCGGAAATGATGTATGATCGTGTTGAAAGTGTTAACTATTTTGTATTGCATAACAGCTTAGTGTAAAATAGTTGTGCCACATTATGCTGTTATATATCTTGTTATATATACAGTTGGGGCAAAGTGCAACTTCATGAATGTCGTCTAAAATTAACGTTGTTTATTTTTGCAGTGACTATTTATTCAAACTGCTCCTGATTGGTGATTCTGGTGTCGGAAAGTCATGTCTGCTTCTCCGGTTTGCAGTAAGTTCCTTTTTTTTTAAGTTTTAAGAAAACGCCCATAAAACATAATTGACTTCTAAGCTGCATTTCTATGTTGACCTATTTTACTGTGTGTGTGTGTGTGTGTGTGTGTGTGTGTGTGTGTGTAGGATGACACTTACACAGAGAGCTATATAAGCACCATCGGTGTGGACTTCAAGATCAGGACCATAGAACTTGATGGCAAAACCATTAAACTTCAGATTGTAAGTTCATCCACCTCAATTGGACAATACAGTGCACACGTGTTGCTCATGCTAAGTTATGCATCCCTTAGAAGATCCTTCTTTCATCCACCGTCGGCGTGATGCGGCCCGTGTGTGCGTTGGCACAGCATGCTGGTGTTCTAGAAACAAAGCGCAACGTCTAACACGACAGCGCCAGCGTCTTGACATCCAGTTTTATATGCGATAAAACAAAACAGAAATGATGAATGAAAATATACATGAAGTTTTATTCACAAACTCAATGAAACCTCCATGAACATAATAAATAAATAATTGTATTTCCAGGCAATTGCATCGATAGTTGTCTGATCAATTGACTGGTCCTGGTCCCAAACTTTGGTGGCCGGAAGAGGGGGGGGGGCTGTTGGCAGAATGGCCTGGATTGTATTCAGTTTTTCCTCCTCCTGATGCACGCTGAGCATTTTCTGCAATTGACAAATTTCCCTCTGCATTCACAGTGGGATACAGCCGGTCAAGAACGGTTCAGGACCATTACTTCCAGTTACTATAGAGGAGCCCATGGCATTATAGTGGTTTATGATGTCACAGATCAGGTAGGACCCTCTTCCTTGCTCTGATTATAATCCACTTCCAGTACTTGTTATTGAAACACAAGGTGCAGGGAGAAGAAATTTTACTGCCACCAAGTGCCATGAGATTGGAATGAGTAAAAATTATCAGTGGAATTGCAAACGGGATTTTTCTGAGCATGTATTGTAAGGGGTGCAGTGCTTTGATGGACTAACAGTGTTGTCCACCCCCCTGTGCTCAGGAGTCCTTCAACAACGTGAAGCAGTGGCTCCAGGAGATAGACCGCTACGCCAGCGAGAACGTCAACAAGCTGCTGGTGGGCAACAAGTGTGACCTGACTACCAAGAAGGTGGTGGACTACACAACAGCCAAGGTCAGCCACTTTAGACTCAATCAAAACATCTCTCCGTAATGGTTGCAGATTAATTTCCCTATACTTTACAATTGTGTAATGACTGAATGATGTAATGATTGGAGTGGAAAATAACCTAATTATTTGTAGCAACAACTCCAAATTCCTCCCTCCTTCCTGTTCTCCTACCCCTCTACCTCAGTATTGGCGTGCAGTACCTTCAGTCTGTTGATGGTTGTTTGTCTTGTCCAGGAGTTTGCAGACAACCTGGGCATCCCCTTCCTGGAGACCAGCGCCAAGAGCGCCACCAACGTGGAGCAGGCCTTCATGACCATGGCTGCCGAGATCAAGAAGAGGATGGGCCCGGGGGCCACGGCCGGCAGTGCGGAGAAGTCCAACGTCAAGATCCAGAGCAAGCCCGTCAACACCACCTCCGGGGGCTGCTGTTGAGGCCCCCACCACCCCATCCAGTGAGGGGCGTACCCCAAGTCAGCCGGGCCCCACCCACCAACAAAACCCTGACCCATCTAATGTCCCCCTGCTTCAGACCCCCCGCCAACGACAAGAAACACGACCAGAACCCTGACCGTCTCGAACGTCCCCCTGCTTCATAGACCCACCACGACCAGAACCAAGACCAGAACCACATCTAGAATCCCGACCGTCTCTAACGTCACCCTGCTTCATAGACCCCCAGCCACCAGGACAACGACCCGTCTTACGTCACCATGCTCCACAGGGATGGCAGAGGGGGAGTGAGAGGGATCCAGCAGAATGATTGCAGATGAGGGTCATGTTAGCAGATACAGAACAGGCCCCAGCACGGTGAGCCCACCCGCCTGGAGGAACACTGCTGCTCTCATTCTTTTATCTTTATTATGTCTTTCATACTCAAATGCACACCCGATTTGAGAAGTTAATAAATCAGCAATTTTTTAAAAGTCTAGAAGTGACTTCGACCAATACATTAAATGCAAGTATCACTATTTGTGTTCCTTCCCTTCTTCTTCCTCTATTTTTGGTTCATGTGCCGAACTCAGCTGGGTTGCTTGTTTCTGATAGTTTAGGCTGTGGGTAACCGGCATGAGGTCCTCAGGACGAGCCCTTCAGATGAAGCTGCTGCTGTTAGAGCACGCGGCACGCATGTCAGCAGAGCTCATGACATTCCCCCTCTCTCTATCCCCCTCTCTCTCTCTCTCTCTCTCTCTCTCAGTGCATCTGGTATGCAGTCGTTTGGGGAACCTGTGGTGGTTTCCTTTACTATAAGACCAGATTAGGTGGAGGTAATGTCCTGGTTCAACCTCTCAATGTGGCACCACACCCGCCCCCTCCTAGTTCAGAACTAAACGGCCAGTGCCTTTGGGGCCAGAGTCAGACGTGATGTTCTGCCTCTGATGAACCGTGATTTTGGCATAGCCCCCCCATTCCACCGCAACGGGCTAGCTCTTACTGCTTAAGAGAGTTTATTGTTAGATGGAACCAAGCAATCTTGTGAGTGTGTGTGTGTGTGCGCGTCTGTGCATGCATGTATGTATATGTATGTACTATCCCAGACAGGGCTGTGTGCTGGTATAAAGGATTCAACCTGAGCAGGGCTGGGACGCAGTGGCCATATTGTTAATTACTTCGCTTATAGTTTCTCAACCAACAGCACAACCGGAGAGACGACCACCATCTAAGCTATGAGATACATCTATAAACTGTATATATTTATACATAAATGTAGGAATTGATTTGCAAATTCGATAGAGAACCAAGTGAATGACATCAATTTAAGGAAATTGTTTGTAATCTCAGTCCGTGATTAAGTGGCTGCAGACATGAATTTTTGTGGCACAATGTCTACTATTAAACAATGAAGGAGATCTTTGATAACGGCGTGTGTTGGCAATATTTGTTGTGTGTCTTCAATCAAAACGCTTGCTCTACATAACATGAATACCAGGATGCCTTGATTCATCCCTGCCTGCGACAGTAATAGTTTAGCTATAGATGCAGGATGCTGAGGATATTAGGCTCCATTAACATCCATAAGTTGCAGACACGCAACAAGTCCCCCCTCCAGTGGCCCGTCTTCTACCAGGCATGTGCCACCTCATTGGGTCTGTAACTTACCACTAGAAGGCAGTGTTCCATTATATTGATATACTGTTTATTATTCAAGTTATATTTCTGTAACGCAAAAATATATTTGCTAGAAGTACACAGTTAGAATATTGGAATATTAGCGTTATTTGAAAGGCATCCATAGGTTGGCCTAAGCTTTACGTACATATATCATTGCCATGATCCATGTAGGACCATTACGCTCAGTACCAAGCGATGGCGGACATGTCGCCGACTTGTGTCGTGATGCATTAAGGACGATAACGATTGAACCAGGTCGAAGTGGATAATCGTTTGTTTTGGGGTTGACCCAGAGTGGCCCACCAGGGGTTTGTTGATAGAGTGTGTGCTCCTCAATAAACATCTGGCCGTGCGGAGCAGCTGAGCGGTGGTCGATGCGGCCCCCCATGGCCACAAACACTATGGGTTGGGCCTACCGATGGCACACACACTCTGGGTGGATGCTGCACCACTAAACAGACTTTCACACTGAAGAACCACGGACAAAAGAGAACAACTCCCGCCCTTTCAGGAGAAAGACGATGTTTGGCGAATGGTTATTTCCGGTCACAAGAGGCTGTGCCCCTTGTTCAGCGCGAGCCACTCCTCCTCGCGCCGCTTTTCCATTTTGGGGGGGAAAATGCGCGTCAAACAAAGAGCGGGATGGTTTGTGATGACCACGTCGAATAATGAGAGGGTCGCGGCCATGGCCACAAACACTATGGGTTGGGCCTACCGATGGCACACACACTCTGGGTGGATGCTGCACCACTAAACAGACTTTCACACTGAAGAACCACGGACAAAAGAGAACAACTCCCGCCCTTTCAGGAGAAAGACGATGTTTGGCGAATGGTTATTTCCGGTCGCAAGAGGCTGTGCCCCTTGTTCAGCGCGAGCCACTCCTCCTCGCGCCGCTTTTCCATTTTGGGGGGAAAAATGCGCGTCAAACAAAGAGCGGGATGGTTTGTGATGACCACGTCGAATAATGAGAGGGTCGCGGCCTGCGTGTGCATGCGCGTGCGTGTGCCCAGCCGGTTTCTGTTTGCCGGCTTCGTTTGTTCTCGGTTGCTCAGTATTGGCGAGGGAGAAAGCATCTGTGACAGCTGTAGAGCCCGGGGGCCCCCGCCCGGGAACCCCCATCCGGCTCCCTGAAAGAGTCCCTTGGAGGGGCTGCTTCTCGGGGGACTCAAGGGGGCTGATCATGTGTGAAGTTCACTCCATTTCTGACAATACTCCGCACACACCTCACCGCCCAAACGAATCCAAGGCTCCAGCTGATGACTTTTGGGTGTTAGTATAACAGTCCGAAGGCCTCTACATGTCCGTTGTATGCCTACAAAATGTGAAACATGACACTTTTTGTAAGGTGGTCAATTGTACTGCCTGCCTCATTATCATTATGTTTTAAGATCTTTTTATTGCTTTGCTATACCATCTTCCACTTCTTATATTGAGAATAGATTAACTGCTTTCATTATGACTACAGCACGGACAGACTCCACGCTCCATGTGTCTCCCTGTAATGTTCCCACATCAGGCAGTACTTCAGAGCAGTGTGTGGCATGGAAAGGCACGTGGAAGAGGGCAGGATGTCACACTCTTCCTACAGTTTACTGAAATTATGGCAAATGGCTCAAAATGTCAGGCATTTTCATCATCAGTTGACATTGACAACAATTATATATTCACACACACACACACACACACACACACACACACACACACACACACACACACACACACACACAGTGACCTTACACAGTTACAGAATAAAAATAGTTTAAGCAATTTTGAATAATGTTAGGATCATAACAATTTAAATAAATTGCAATATGATCCAGGTTTGTCTGCCTTAAGTTCTAGGGGGTAACGTCGTTATGTGTCCCAAACCCTTCGGTGAGTAGAGTCTTGATCAGACGGCCCCCAACCCTTCTGTGGGTAGAGAATTGATCAGACGGTCCCGTCTGTAGATTTTTGATCAGACGGTCCCCAACCCGTCGGTAGACGGGTTTAAACCTGCACCCCCCCCTGCATGTCCTAGCCCAGGTTCAAAAGGCCATGGAAACAATCCCATATGGTCTTCAGAAGGATTCTAGCATTTTACCGAATGGAGTCAGAATAATGAACCTTTAGCCTTCCTCAACCTGCCGGGTCAGGGTTCAGGAGGCAAGCCTGCAATCGGTTCCCATGAGCAGCCATGAGGAGTGGACTTTGGATTGTTTTGGAGAATGCAGTGGCGTTTTTAGGCACGGGCAAACCAGGCAGCCGCCCGGGGCGCCATATTTGTCGGGGGCGCCAAATCACATGGGGGGCGCCATGAGCAGAAAATAAAAACGCGCTGCGAAGCGGTTTTCAATGAAGTACATAACATTGTGTGGGGATGACTTCCTCCCCCCCGCTTGGAGGAAGTCTTGCCCGGGGCGTAACTGGACGTAGAACCGCCACTGGGAGAGTGATAGTAGTGCTCCGTTCACTGGGCTACGTTGGCCACTTAGTGCCGTAGGTTGGCCATCTTTCACATCCTGAACAAATCTCCCATCATCTCTGTCAAACGTACTGGGGCAGTATTAGATCCAAATGGGCAGGATCTGAGTATGGGAGTGGTGGTGGGGTGGGGGTCAGCACCTCATCCAGATGGGGCCCCCATCATATCTCCATTCTGAGGCCGTCAGCGGTCCCTCCTTACCGCTCCACCACCCCTCTAAAAACCATCATGCTGCGCCGGGCCGGGGTGATAGTGGCAGGAGCTCTGACTGCTATAGGCTCTGTATCCATTCACAGCATGCACTCGATCTGTCCCCTGCCAGTGCATTATGCTGAAAGCAAGGCATGTGCTCGCACACACACACACACACACACACACACACACACATGTTCATGCACACACAGGCACACGGTAATGCATTTGTACAAGCAATATGTACATATATGTACATAGGCCTAAATATGCACACACACACACACACACACACACACACACACACACACACACACACACAAGTGTTCAGGCATACACACACAAACCCACACTAGCCACACTCACACACACACACACACACACACACACACACACACACACACACACACACACACACACACACACACACACACACACACACACACACACACACACACACACAGTTCGCTTGAACTAGTCAAACCGGTTCAACTCCTTTATCCCCAGACGTTCAAGGTTTATGAGGTTTGGTGAGGCCGTAATAACGACGTTTGAGGCGACACACACATACATGGTAATTGTGATGTTATATTAACGTTTGTCGAATGCTATATATGCAATGATTAAATAGCTGAGATACTTTACATAGTTGTGGTAACACTCTCACTGCGGGGGTATAGTCAACGAAAGAATGCTCAAAGGAAGAAGCTAGTCCGCTGATGGGTTCATGGCAGCCGATCATTGACCTCCAATTTGAAAACTCATCTGAAGAGATAGAACAAGCGATACGACTTGAGTGACGCAGTGTATCCACTATGAGCCCCCCCCCCCCAGTCCACTGTGAGCTGAGTGGACCTGACGTCACACCGCTGCTGGCTGCTGGTGATCGGTGACACATCGCCTCCCTCGCCTCTCTACTCGTTGCTCTCGCCATTGTGTGGAGGAGGTCTCCGCGTGTCTCTGGTCCGCGATCAGAGACGGGAGTGTAGGGAACAACTGGAAGCAGCAGCGTCGTCGATGTCCGTCCGCACCGCCTCGTCTGAACCCTTTCACCAACACCCATTCAGGATTTGAAAACCCTCAGACCGAACTACATGTGGTAAGTTAAGGTTATGTTCCCTACAGCAGGCTCTCTACCGGTGCATGCTCGGAGATAACAGAGGCATGGAGCCCACCAAGCAAAGGCTTTTTATCAATTGTCTTTTTCTAAACGCTGGTGGGAATAGGAATAGATAGTATATAGATAGTGGATAGATAGGCTGTATTGTGTCTCCAGTCACGCTGCCCTGAGCGTGTGGGGGAGACCGTCTGCGTTCCGTTTCTAATGTTGCCTCCTCACTGCGTAATTACGCCGCTCCTACTGCCGGCTTCCTCTGAGGAGCACCGTTCTTCTGGTTCATACACGGACCGATTTTGATTTGCAATCACAGCGGGTTGGTTGTAACCCTTTAACTGTGTGAGTGGCAGATGGTGGTGAGTCCCCCACTCCCCCCCCCCCCCATCACACACATAATCTGGTGCCTTCTACTTTGGAAGTTGGGGCAGCTGTTGTGACAGGTTTAGACACGGAACCGTAGGAACTGTATACAGGCCTACTTGTTGTACCTTGTTGTACTTGTTGTTCAAATAACCCATGCATTAAATAGGAGAACAGTATGTGCGCCAAAGGGCCTGCGGGACATATTAAGCTTTAAACGTGTAGTATTGGCCTCATATCCCCCGCAGTCCAGTGTCCCAGGGCAGCAGGCTGCGGGTTTGAGAGCGTCTACCCCGCCAGTGAAGAATGTCCTCCTGTCTCTTTAAAGGCTGCGGTGGGCGTGGCCTCTGCAATGCAACTTGTGAGTGAGCCCAGCCAGAGCCCTGACCGACGTGCATGGGGCCCCCAACAATTACTTCCTTGTTTGTGCATTATTCAAAACGAGCGTCACAATAACCTTTAAAACTCGGTAGTGATGCGGTGGTGGGCTGAGCGTTTGGTAGTCAGATGTCTTCATAGCATATTCGCTATGAAGACTTAATGCTTAATATATTTTGTGCTATTATGAATGTGGAACAAAAAGTGAAGCCCTGCAACAAAGTGAAACTCTTTACCCAAATTAATTAACGGAGAGCGAAATGAGTCACGTGTGAGTCATTCCGGCCGTGGAGATCAGGTGTGAGGAGGAGCCCATGCATCGCTGGCCAAAGTCCATCTTTACTGGCTCCGAGGCGGGCTGTCGCCACCCAGATTTTAGCACCCACCCCCTGCTCCCAGTTAGCCTGGCTCCGCCCGTCTAAGTACTTCCGCTCAATTTGAATTTCCCTTCAGTACTAGGTCTGGACCTAGCCTGGCTCCGCCCGCCTAAGTACTTCCGCTCAATTTGAATTTCCCTTCAGTACTAGGTCTGGACCTGCTGTATGTAATTTGGTTTTCTGGTGCTGTCACGTTAAAATTGTACCGGGGGCGAAAATTGTACCGGCCTACGTCATCGTTTGTTTACATCCTGACAACCTGCCCGGCAACAGACTACGCGATGCAGAAAACATGTTTCCAAACGACGAAATAACATAATACAGATAGCGGATCGCTATCTGTATTATGATAGATAGCGATAAAAATTGTTTTTACTTTATATTTGTATTGTATTTAATTGTTTAATCGAAACAATAAAAAAATTTGCCCGCGAAACTGCCGAGCGTCAAATGACAAATGTTTTGCCCGCGAAACGGGCGATCGCGTCAAATGACGTAGGAAGGTTCTTGAAACATAATACAGATAACGGATCGCTAGATAACACTTGTTTTTACTTTATATTTGTATTGTATTGAATTGTTTAATCGAATTTAGCTAGTAAATAAAGTAAAAACAAGTGTTATCTAGCGATCCGTTATCTGTATTATGTTTCAAGAACCTTCCTACGTCATTTGACGCGATCGCCCGTTTCGCGGGCAAAACATTTGTCATTTGACGCGTTCGGCCGTTTCGCAGGCAATTTTTTTTATTGTTTCGATTAAACAATTAAATACAATACAAATATAAAGTAAAAACAATTGTTATCGCTATCTATCATAATACAGATAGCGATCCGCTATCTGTATTATGTTATTTCGTCGTTTGGAAACATGTTTTCTGCATCGCGTAGTCTGTTGCCGGGCAGGTTGTCAGGATGTAAACAAACGATGACGTAGGCCGGTACAATTTTCGCCCCCGGTACAATTTTAACGTGACACCGCCACAGCGGCCGCCAATCAGCGAACAGAGGGCGTGTCTGAGAACAATGACGATAAAGTCGTACGCCAGTTTGAGTTGTTGTTGTAGGTCGGTAGTTGATTTACAATGTGCAATTTTTCCCTGATAAATTAAATTCGACGAACAAAACCTGCAGCTGTCGTTGACGGACATTTTCGTGCAGACGCGCAAGGTGTTTGGTTTGTGTACAACCTGCGCGTGATTCCCGGCGCATGACATACGTCACAACCAAACGTTAGCGATTGGTTATGGCAGATCCAGAGTGGCACTGGGCAGATCCAATCATTTTAAACTTCAACAGACACCCGCCTTCAAGTGAGTTAACGTTTGTCAATTGATTAGGTCCAGACTCTCTGTACAAATGAAATGAAATGAAGTGAAGTACGAGAGTCTTGACATAACGTTGACATAAGATCAGATGCAACAGCTGGTATACTATTGCTGTACAACATGACAGTACTACACCAATATCTGCCTATTCCAACGCTGTTAACGACCCCTGCTCTCCTCTATACACCCTATTTGAGCATACATACAGAGCATTGGTTATTGGAAAAACAACAACAACCCTCTGGAGGGGGTCTCTGACATCATCACTAGGTCCTCGGTGGTCTGGTTGGGGGGAACCCTCTGGAGAGGTTCTCCTTCCACCCTGAACCCTGAGGAGAGCGAGGAACCCCAGGCTGATGTCATTGGTCTAGCACATAGCCCCTGGAACCTGTCAGAGGGTGTTCCTAGGTCTAGCACAGAGCCCCTGCGACCTGTCAGAGGGTGTTCCTAGGTCTAGCACAGAGCCCCTGCGACCTGTCAGAGGGTGTTCCTAGGTCTAGCACAGAGCCCCTGCGACCTGTCAGAGGGTGTTCCTAGGTCTAGCACAGAGCCCCTGGGACCTTTCAGAGGGTGTTCCTAGGTCTAGCACAGAGCCCCTGGGACCTTTCAGAGGGTGTTCCTAGGTCTAGCACAGAGCCCCTGGGACCTGTCAGAGGGTGTTCCTAGGTCTAGCACAGAGCCCCTGGGACCTGTCAGAGGGTGTTCCTAGGTCTAGCACAGAGCCCCTGGGATCTACCAGAGGGTTGTCCCTCGAACACCATTTCCAAGACATCATAGACGCGTTGATGGACGGCTGCAGAATATGTTTTAATGCTTAAGTTCTGAGAGAAGGTCAGAAGGACTTGATGTCAGGACATGGTCAATGTGTTGTCCTATGTAGGCTACACTCCCTCAGGGAACAGGGAGACAACGTTCCCCAGAAACCCAATCCATTGAAGCCCTCCATGAATAAACCCTGTGATGGGGGTCTGGCCCTAGGTCCCTGTCCCTGGTGGTCCTCCTCCTGACTCCCTGGCCTTGGCCTGCCTCACCTCCTTGGTTTGTCTCCCCCACCTTCCTCCCATTATGTCTCCCACTCAGCCTTTCTCCTCCTCTCCTCCTCCCTTTGTCTGTCCTTCTTACTATCAGCACCCAAATGTAGCTGGCCTCTGGCATTCTGTCTCTCCCTCCCTCCTTCCTTAACCCCCTCGCTGCCCCAACCCTGACTCAGGAGTGTGGGAGCAGATGGTGGTAGAGAGAGAGAGAGAGAGAGAGAGAGAGAGAGAGAGAGAGAGAGAGAGAGAGAGAGAGAGAGAGAGAGAGAGAGAGAGAGAGAGAGAGAGAGAGAGAGAGAGAGAGAGAGAGAGAGAGAGAGAGAGAGAGAGAGAGAGAGAGAGAGAGAGAGAGAGAGAGAGAGAGAGAGAGAGATGAATAATTATATTGGGCTGGTAGGGGGTAGTTTGAGTATGTGTGTTTGTGTGGGGGGGGTTGCTTACAAAACCCATGGGACAGCAAGGCACTCAAATACAGACAGCTCAGACGCACACAAACCAAACACACACACACACACACACACATGCCTCTATCACGTTCTGGGAGTTTACCATCAGTGTTGTTATATTTTACCTCTCATACTGGGAGTCTATCAGTGTTGTTATATATTACCTCTCGTATTGGGAGTTTACCATCAGTGTTGTTATATTATACCTCTCGTACTGGGAGTTTACCATCAGTGTTGTTATATTTTACCTCTCATACTGGGAGTTTACCATCAGTATTGTTATATTTTACCTGTCGTACTGGGAGTTTACCATCAGTGTTATATTTTACCCCACACCCTCCCTGTGGTGTGCAGCAGCAGCTGCACTGGGGAACGGATAACCCTTCCCCCCTCACCACCGACCCCACCACCACCACCACCAACCCCATAAGCCCCACCCCCACCTCCATCACCTCCACCTCCACCATCTTCACCTCCACCAACACCACCCCCATCACCACCACCCCCAGTTCCACCACCATCAGCACCACCACCACCACCATCAGCACCACCCCAACCACCATGGATTCTAGATCTGATATCATGTGGTCTCCACCAAGGGATGGTCCGGAGAGGACTTTAGTCCTCATGTGTGTAGAGGGGGCGCTGGTGGTGTACATAGGACCGACATTGAGTAACCTTGCTGTGGAGCAGACTGGGGGGGAGGGGGTGGACCAGCCAAAACCAGTAGACGGAAGTCTTCTGTATCCTGTGTGGCCTGACATCTGTTGTACTGAGTGGGAGGTAGGAGTCAGTAGTACACACACACACACACACACACACACACACACACACACACACACACACACACACACATAACCACAAACACACACACACACCAGGGTATCAGCTGACTCGTCCTCACATGGTACTAGAGGGGGGGGGGGGGGGGGGGGGGGGGGAGAGAAAGTGACTTTGTTCCAAGAATAGCTTTGGTCCATTTGGACTTCTTGAGTCTAACTTCCCCGACCAAAAGCTGTTCTTAAGTTCAAAGGTTTTCCAGACTCTAAAGGGCTGATTAGGGTCCCACAATCACGCAACGCAAGGACCACACAGACACTTCGACGCAGTCGTGAACCTGTTTTGGTTCTGCGTCAGGTTTTAGTGAGCGGACCAATCACAGCCCTTGCTGCTGCATCGCCTCGACAGAAGGTTACATTCTTGGGAGGAGCACACAAGGCCATTGCTGTGGACGTTAGGAGGGTCCACAAGGACGTAACGGGTCCGTAATCCCCTTGCGTTGCGTGAACGTGGAACCATAATCAGCCCTTAAGCCAGTGGGGGTTAGGCCTGGTACTCTGTGTCTCTGACCCGGGAACTAGCGGGGGTCAGGCCTGGTAGTCCTCTATGTCTCTGACCCGGGCGCTAGCAGGAGTAAGGCCTGGTAGTCCTCTACGTCTCTACCCGGGCGCCAGCGGGGGTCAGGCCTGGTAGTCCTCTATTTCTCAGACCTCTATTGCCTCTTTTCCACCGACAGTACCAGCTCAACTCGCCACGACTTGGTTTGGTTCCAGAAAAGTGCCGAAAATGGAATCCCCGCCTGAAATCGCACCCCCTCTCCGCGTGAACACGCTTTCGCTTATTTCCTCTGTGCTTTCTAGGGTCACATCATCCATGCATGTATGACTTGTTAACTATTACGTAATTTAGTGCCCTCTTGGGTCATTATCGTGAATGTGCCATCTTACGTTGTGGGTCGCCTATGAAATATAACATCGCCTTCTGTGACAAGTTGCTCATCTTATGACGATATGATATATACACTTCTATAAGCTATAAATCCTCTTTTCGTCAGAAGAAGAAATCTTACATGTCGCTTTCTGTGATAAGTTGCTCCTCTTGTGAAGATATGATATAAAAACTGCTATAACGCGGAGAGGGGCTGCGATTTCAGACGGGGAATCCATTTTCGGCACAATACCTGGTGTCGGGTGTCAGGCTCAGACATCACGCTCGTCCAGTGCCGTAATTCCCTGGCCAATCAGTGGCCAGCATCCTGTTTAAGTTTCACAAAAGTATCAGATCAGCTCTCATGTTCATGCTCAGGTCGGAGTGGTTCTCCGTCACCCGACCGAGGTGGAGCCCAGGGTCAGGGTTCTTCAGAGTCCAGCATGCTGCCTTCTCTTGTTAGCGCTGTAGTCTGTGGGCTTCCTGGCTCTTCTCTGCACCGCTGCTCTCTGACCTGTACCTCCCCCCTGCTGCAGATCCATGTGGGGCCCGGGCGTGAAGAGGAAACTGGAGCAGGACCAGGATGGTGAGGAGGAGGATGGGGGAGGGGAGCGGCCGCCCCCCCCAAGGGTGCCTGGCTTCTCCTCACGGGCGTCCTATGCGCTGCAACGGCAGATGGTGCTCAACATCTCCCTGGTGAAGCTATACCGCCCGCCGGCGGGCCGGGCCGACCCGGGCCTGCAGCGCCGCATCCTCATTAGCAACGTCATCCGCCGTATCCACGATGATCTGCGGCGCGAGGGGGGCGTCCGGGCGCTCTTCCTGGCCGCGCCGCCACCGGGCGTCGCCGAGCTCGACGAGGAGAAAGACGGGTGCTACCTTGGACCGCCTCCTCCTCCCCCCGCCTCGCAGGCCTCCTCCTTTGGGCCCTCAGGGCCGGAGACCTGCTTGACGCCCGCCTCGCTCCTGGAGGAGGACCCGCCCCCTTTCTTCACCCTGCCGCCCTCTCCGTCCTTCTCCTCCTCCTCCTCCTCCTCCCCCCCTCACCCGCTCCCCCCCCAGTCCCCCCCCCAGCACCTCCACCCGTCCCAGCCGGTGGACTTCTCCTCTGCTCCGCCCTCGCCGCCGCCTGAAGACAGCTTCTCCTCAGCCCTGGAGGAGATCGAGGAGCTGGACTCCTCCTCTTCCTCCTCAGACTCTAGTGCCCCTCCTCCCCTCGTTCCCCTGCCCACCTCCAGCCCCCCTGGGGAACCGCTGGCAGGGGCCCCGGGCCCCGGATGGGACAGGGACATGGAGGTGGAGGCGGAAAGACGGGTGGAGATGGAGGAGGGGGAGGAAGAGGAGGAGGAGGAGGAGGAGGAGAGGGAACTGATGGAATACCGCCCAACCTCCCCACCCCGCTCCACCGCCCTCGCCCGGCGCCCGGTGGTCCCGTCGGGGGGCTTCCTGACAGACTTCGCCATGGACGATGTGCTCTTCACGGACATCGACACCTCCATGTACGACCTGGGGCCCTGCGGCCCCCAGGCTGCCGGGGCGGGCCCCGGGGCTGGCGCGGGGCCGACCAAGGTGGCGGCCGACGACATGTTGGTCAGAGCCATCTCGGGCTACGGTGGCGGGGCCGGGGGCCACCAGGGCCAGCCCTTCAGGATGGACCTTGCCGAGCTGGACCACATCATGGAGGTCCTGGTGGGCTCCTGAGGGCCCGAGCTGGATCACATCATGAAGGTCCTGGTGGGCTCGTGAGGGCCAGAGCTGGACCACATCATGGAGGGTCTGAGCTGGACCACGTCATGGAGGGTCTGAGCTGGACTACGTCATGGAGGGGCCGGTGGGTTCCCGAGGGCCTGGGGTTTTCTTGAGGGCCTTTGGGTGCCTGAGGGCCATTGTACTCCTGAGGGCCGGTTGGTTCCTGAGGGCTCGCTGGTCTCCATAGGGCCGGTGGGTTCCTGAGGGCCCGTTGGTCTCCTTAGGGCCTGCTGGTCTCCAGAAGGCCGGTTGGTTCCGGAGGGCCTGCTGGTCTCCAGAGGGCCGGTTGGTTCCAGAGGGCCCCGTGGTCTCCAGAGGAGTGGTGGGTTACTGAGGGCCGGTGGGTTCCTGAGGGCCTGGTGGGCCCCTGAAGGCCTGGTGGGTTCCCTGAAGGCCAGTGGGTTCCTGAGGGCCGGTGGGTTCCTGAGGGCCTGGTGGGTTCCTGAGGGCCGGTGGGTTCCTGAGGGCCCAGTGGGTTCCTGAGGGCCGGTGGGTTCATGGGGGCCGGTGGGCTCCTGAGAGCCAGTGGGTTCCTGAGGGCCGGTGGTCTTCTGAGGGCCGGTGAGTTCATCGGGGGCCGTCGGGCTCCTGAGAGCCGGTGGGTTCCTGAGGGCCGGTGGTCTCCTGGGCGCTGGTGGTTTCATGGGGGCCTGGAGGGTTCCTGAGAGGCCCCTGTCGGCCCGGTGGGTTCTTGAAGAAAAGCGCTGAAGGTGTTCTCAATGTTGGGAAGATGTTTTTTTTTTACAACCTGAATGAGTTGAGAGATTGTGTTGCACACTAATAGATTATATTAGAATCCATCTTACTGGGAGTCTGTCAACATGCGTTTATCTACTGGAAATGTATGCTAAACAAGCCACACAGAAACTTATGAGTCAACAGGTAGAGCTTGTGAGGGAGGTGCAGTCTAAAGCAACAACAGAGCACTGAGTGACTCATCTACATCACTTTTGAAATGTTGTCTCCTAGTTTGACCACAAAGGCTATCATCATGACAGCATCAAGATGAGACCATGGTCTGTTTTCGTCCTCTAGATAGCGGCAAACTGACATGAGTGCTGGTGTAGTCTAGAGTTCCTCCTTGGGGGGGAAAACTCAGTTTTTCACGAGCAGCTTAATCGACACAAGCAAATGAAACCATCAACATGCTAATGTAGCTTTAGCAGACCCAAGTATTTCAAACATGTCAGTTGCCTCTCTTCTCATACTTTCTTTATAAGCTTTATGACATGCAAAGTCTTAGGAGATAGTCGAGCCTTTTAAGTGAAGTTGCTCGAGACTAGTGTCCTGTTGCTAGTACAATGCCAGCTTTTACAACTTTTTACTTTTCAAAGCTTTTTACACCACTGGAAATAGATTACTGTGTAATTTGTGTGTTCTTAACAATGCATAACACTCGGTTAATACCCAGGTTATAGAATGGAATAAGGCCATATAAATGTTGGTCATTCTTTTCTGTGGCTATTTCAGAATTATATGATAACCTTTTGTACAGACTGCTTGCATAAAGAGGGATTGTCAAGAGGATTTCTAATGAAAAGAGTGCCTTTATTGGAGGTATTGCCAGTCTTTACCAAATGTTTATTTTGCCAATGTTCTTTAGCGACAATAAAAAAAATGAAGAGTTATATCCTATAAACTATTATATTATCGTATTATTATATTTGATATGTTGTTTCTTTGGTACAAAAAGTTAGTCAAAATGTTTCTTTTTAATATATATATTTGAAATGTGTTAATGTAGCCGCTCCTTGTGTATGTTGTTAAACTATTGATACTAGTTGCATTTTGTCTAAAAATGGACCATCATTTGTTTTAGTTTTTCAAAGTCTGAAATGTTCCGAGGATGCCCTGGTTCACAAATACTTACAAAAGTTTGGAGATTTACCAACTAATGGAGGAGTTGTATTTCATGGTGAAATAAATTGCTTCATCAAGTTTGATTGATTAGTAAATGAATATACTCGTTGAAGGCCTAATACGGGAAACAAAGCTCTCTGAATCATTGCCTTGCTAAACTGGACGAACGTAATATTTGACACCTTGAACCTGCTACCAAACTGCTAGTAAGGCTGTTTTATCAGAACTGTTGAGGGCTGAAAAGGTTAGTTTTAGTGTAAATATATATATATATATTTATATTTATATATTTTGCTGCCCTGGCTCCACCAAGCAACACAACACCAGTCTACAGTCCTACACACAGCTTTTGATTCATAAACATAAGCGCCTTTCTAAGTTAAATAGTGGATGTTAATAATTCCAGTGGCATGGATGTCAATCAGTGGTGAGCTGGATGAGCAATAGCATCCTCTCTGAATCCTCTTTAGGAGTGTGTCTTGGATTATTGATCATTCTGGGAGGGATCAGGGGCCGTATTCACAAAGCATTTTATCTTACCGCTAGGAGTGCTCCTAACTCGCGCTAAAACATTTTACGTAGGAGTTTTTTCTTAAAAGTTATTCACAAAGCCGCTGAGACCTACTCTTACTAAGGATAAATCACAAAGAGTGAACTAAGAGTGACGCGCCGTTGCTATGGATTACGTCAATTCTCGTGCACGAGTTTAGAAGCTGTCAGTTCGGTGATTGGTTGTTCAGACGAGCCCACTGAATCACCGAAAAACAAGGAAATAGCCCAGGCTAGAAATGAATTCCTATTAAGTAGTTATAGTGCAGTTAGCAGAATACACGCATGATGACAATTTTGTGCAGACCACGATAATGACGTTGTAGCCTGCACGTTCAAGAGAGAGAGAAAGCAAACAATAAAAATACGTAAAAGAAAATAAATGTTACGAACTACCCAAGTGTTGACTGATTTGTGCCAAGGTGTTTACCTAAAATGTGTTTTCAAAGTGATCCCTAAATGCCTTTCCACTCGGTTCCACACGGCCAAATTCCTTGTAATGTTGATCGCCATCATCATCATCATCATCATCATCATCATCGTCGTCTGGCTGTGGAATGTTCCTCCGCTTGCAGAGGTTGTGTAGAATGGCACATACAGTGATTACTGTGCTTGCCCTCTCTGGGGTGAGGCGTATTTCGCCGTGGAGGACATGAAACCGACGTTTCATCTGCCCAATTCCTCTCTCCACAACATTTCGTGTATGTTTGTGTGCTCGCAAAGAGCCAATACGATGTGTTTTACGCATAGGACTAAGCGTAATCTGCGTAATCACTTACATTTAACTGTGCTCCCGGTTGTGGATTGAGGTAGGGTGTTTAGAGCCACGTCTTGCATGGATAGTCACTGTCACCCAGCAAGTGACACCCAACTGGTACATCTCAAAAAGCTGCCTCAGACCGCTCACCATTAAAATGCGCGAATCATGGGTAGCTGAAGATCCAGGCCACTTTGCAACAACATCCAGTAGGCTATGTTAAAATTTGCATCAAAAACAACCTGCGTGTTGATGGAATGCACTTTCTTCCTATTGACGAACACGTCCTCGTCTTTTGATGGCGCATTTATTTTTATTTTTTATAAGTTATATATATATTTTTATAACTTTATAACTTTATAACATTTTATTTCGGGACTAATCAGATTATTCCTGTTAGTCGGGGATGTTATTGCATCGCGCATTAACTCCACAATAAGTTGAATACCCTAACATTTCGTCTCGCAGGCATTTTAAGATTCTTTGTGAATAGGTCTTACTGAGTTAGGAGTCCTCTTGAGGACTTTTAAGCTCTCCTAGACTTAGGTGCTACTTTTAGTCCTAAAATACTTTGTGAATTGCTCTTAGTGAAAAAAGTTAGGAGTCCTAAATTTAAGAGAGACACGCCCATTATTTTTAGGAGTTACTCCTAAATTCGCCAGTTAGGACCTACTTTTAGCCCTAAGATCCTTTGTGAATACGGCCCCAGGTCTGCTTTACAGGGAACATTTAGATCATTGCATACATTTTGACAGACAAATCGCATTGAATGGATACATTTCACCAAGTTCTCGTAGTGCTCCGAGGGACTGGGACCACATCGCGTCCAGGACCTGGGGTACTGGGACCACATCATGTCCAGGACCCGGGGGGACCACATCATGTCCAGGACCCAGGCGACCACATCATGAGATGTGACTCATCTCTGGTCTCCTTCATGAAGATAAACCCAACTAATAGTTCAGGAAGTAGGATTAAACAATGTTTTTCCATGATAAACCAAGTAAAAAGTAAACGGGGTGAATATATGTTCTTCAGCGAGGCCAGCCTTGCTACCGGTGCATATAGGGGATGATCACACCAGCAGCCTATGTACTGATGGGCCTATATAGGCCCATCACACAGAGCTAAATCCTCTATACCTGCTGCTGTCTAACCAGTAGGCCCATCACACAGAGCTAAATCCTATATACCTGCTGCTTCCAAACCAGTAGGCCCAGCACACAACGTCCAGCAGCCAGGCTTCACTTTACCTTTGGTACGGTAATGCTATGAATGAAACAGGAATGTAATGTTCATTCCAAATGGTCAAGAGGCATTCTGTAAAACCACCTGGTATCTGATGGTTTACAATCTGCCTTCATACCAGCGATGTCCAGTAGGGGCGATCAGAGGTGTAGCCATCAGGATGCTCGGATCGCTTTACGCCTATGATGTAGCAGTGTGTGATGCAGCAGGCTCAAATGGGTTTTGTTCATTAGTCATCTTCATAGCAGCTTCACATGTGATCAGAAGGAGGCGCTTGACTCGTTGACACCTTAAGCATGATAGAGCTGTTTCTCCAATTGTAAATTTGAGGCACAACAGAAGAAACCAATCTTTCTCTTAAATTACTTTAATTTCTTGTGTACACTAAATGTAAAGTTGACACACGTAAAGTCTCGAAGAAGCCGGGCATGCACGCTGACCTTTGACAGGCTCTTCAAGTCAGAGGATGTTTCCATAGGAAATTCCCCATACATTTACAGTTCATAGTTTTAACTGTACAGTCTAAAGCCACAGTGGACTATGATTACATCCATTTCATCTTTACAATGTGCAAAATCCTCCTGGAGAGACGGGGTGACAGTGGTACGACAAAAATAAAACTAAATATTAAGATCAAACAATAAGCTGCAAACAAAGCAAATGAAAGAAATAAACATAAATGCACTTCATCTTGGACAGTGATACTAACTGAAGCCAAACCATTGGTCCCTTAATTCCCTTGCAGGTCGACTTCTCAGACAGAGATTTGATAGTTTCAGTGGATTTTACCAAAACATTATTCTTTTTCATCAACCGCCAGCACCAAACCACCAACACCCAGACAAAAAACATTAAGATAAAACAATAATCACATGAAGAGTGTTCCTCTCTGCTTGGTCTCAGAAGCAGCCTCCCATGCAGGCCTCTTCATGAGGCAAACGAGGGGAAGGTGACGGACAAAAGGGACAGTCCTAGTCTTACTAGTAGTGTACTAGGAGCCCTGGGTCAACATAATCAAACACTTAAAGGTGACATATTATACCAATAGGTGTGAGCGTGATTAGGCATTACAAGCCGTTTTGAAAATCTGAGTCTTCTGACATCACTAGGGGGCGTTTCCACCTAAATATGTGCTGGATAAATCAGTCTGCCAGCCTACCCAGTGGACTGTAGCAAACATTGCTCATCTATCCAGCACACATCAGACACACCCACTTGTGATGTCAGAAAATGCCAATTTTCAAAATGGCTTGTAACTGCTAATCACACTCACACCTGGTGGTATAATATGTCCCCTTTAAACACAAAGGAAACTTAAAAGATCATAAACACAACAGGCAAATACATTGGACTGGATTTCGCAGGCAGTGTGGTTTCAAGTTTATACAATATATATATATATGTATAGATATTAAATATGCATTTTATTTATACTATACATTTACTTACTTTGATTTTAACCTTTGCAGGTATAATGCCAGCTTGAGTTTCCTTCAAAAAGACACCGATGCACTTCCACTAGACAGCAACATAGGAAATCAAACCTCAAATAATGATCTAAAGGATAAAAACTAACTCCAAAGGGAACTGGGGCTCCGGGATGTACTATGTACATGAGTGATTACGTCCCTATCGCTGACCAATCACAAACATGACTGCCATTGGACCAAATGATATTGATATCTTTAGTTGGGCAACAAGCCCCCAATATAGCTTCCCCCCTCCCCCCCAGGCAAGGAGCCAATCACCTGCTTAAAGTTAAAAATTAATAATAATACGCAAACCCAACATCAATTAAAAAATATGGGGGGGGGGGGGGGTAGGAGCACAATAGAAGTCCAAAATAACCAAAGAAAAACAGACACAAAACCAACAACACACTCATAACAAATGGAAAGCGGGTTGAGTATGATGAGGAGCGCGGCGGTGCAGAGCACAGGAAGGGCCCTCAGTCGGGTGTGGCCCTGGAGCAGCCCAGGGGTGTGAGGGTGGTGGGGAACATCAGGACCTTGGCCTGCATGAAGGACAGGTCGGGCAGGTCGGCCATCACTTTGGCCGCCTCCGCACTCAGGTGCTCCTCCTTCTTGGGCTTCCTGTTGAACCGTAGGAAGATACAAAGAAACACTTAGAGAGAGTCTCTCTCTCTCTCTCTCTCTCTCTCTCTCTCTCTCTCTCTCTCTCTCTCTCTCTCTCTCTCTCTCTCTCTCTCTCTCTCTCTCTCTCTCTCTCTCTCTCTCTCTCTCTCTCTCTCTCTCTCTCTCTCTCTCTCTCTCTCTCTCTCTCTCTCTCTCTCTCTCTCTCTCTCTCTCTCTCTCTCTCTCTCTCTCTCTCTCTCTCTCTCTCTCTCTCTCTCTCTCTCTCTCTCTCTCTCCAATATTATTATAAATTATATCACATCAAAAAAGCGGTAGCTAACGTTAGTTGAATCAAGCAAATAAATAGCTGTTGTTTTTGCTCCAAAAAGCTTGACTTACCTCGAATTTAACATAAGATAGTTCCTGCAAATTAGGGCGGTACGGTATTGACTAAAATGTTTATCACGGTATAATTTGAGGCATAGGCGGTAACGGTATTATATCACGGTATGTTAATTATATCTTCTAATTTCGATATAAATGCCTCTGAAGGGGCAAAATACTGTGGTTAGGCAGCAAAACTGCATAAAAAATATTATAATCTTTTCTCAAGTTACTTCCATCTCTGAAAAACACTAATATTTAATTGTATGGATTTGTTTCTCCACTTGCCGTTTGCAATTTGGCTGAAGTGTGTGCGGGCAGGTAACGCGTACCTGGGATCGAGTGTTTTGACCATCTCTTTAAAGCCCTTTCCATCGACATTTTGAAAGGTATCCATGTCCTTACACAGGTAAACAGTGACAGCGTTTGTTATCTCGTTCCACCGCTGGCATTTTGTCGTAATGACTGGCTTTGGAAAATGCCTGCGGAAGCGATGTCTGAAATGCAGAGACAGCTTCACGCTACCAGCGTCTGTCTCGTGCGGAATGAGAGCTTGTGAAGGGACTATTGCTCAAGCACGCAGGCACCCCCCCCCCCCCTAGAAATACTCTCCGGTTCCGTTCTACGCGATTCAGGTGAATGACCCAATTGACCAAGAAAACGATTATTGTCGCCGAAAAGCGACAAGTTTGCAGGTGTGTTATTATTATTATTATCTGAAGAGCCAGTGATCCCAGGATCCCGTAATCATCAAAGTCAAGGGTCAGCTCGAGGTCCACACATCTCGGAGTTATACTACAAGAGTCTGTGAAGCTCAACTTTCTCTCGGATGCCGCGGTCAAACATCGCGAAGATGGAGCTCCAGACGTCCACACACACACGACGCCCAGACAGATCACCCAGACAGAGCTCAACACGTCCACACCGCCCAGACAGAGCTCCACATGTCCACACACACACACACACACACGGCCCAGACAGAGCTCCACACGTCCACACACACCACCCAGACAGAGCTCCACACATCCAAACACACACCGCTCAGACAGAGCTCCACACGCCTCAGAAAAGGCCCTCAGACATCAAGAAACATCACGAAGCAAAGCCCTCGAGCAGGGGGGAACGTTGACATCTTGTTTTGGGGAGACTGGGAAAAACGTCAAAGTCAAAGCGAACTTTAATATAGGTTTTAACTTAACCCTATTAAAATCCAAAGTGCCAGGTAAACAGGGGAGGCGTGTCATAATAATAATAATAATAATAATAATACATTTAATTTAGAGGCGCCTTTCAAGACACCCAAGGTCACCTTACAGAGCATATAGTCATCATTCAAAACTATGTAAAACAGACTAGGAATAAAAGGAAAACAGAGGTTAAACATGAAGAATAATAATAATTAATAACACTCAAAGACGCCTAAAGTGAAGGGGGGACCTCACTAACCACCACCAATAGCAGCAACCTTCCTCAAGGACCTTACACTGCAACAGATCAATGGCAGCATGCACTCATTCGCAATGATGCCGCCAACACACAGCACGTTATGTCGGTAGTTCCTGCACTGAGCTGATGTTTAAACAATGATGATTTTGTTAAAGGACCAATCACAGCCCTTGCCATCTCCGTTGCGTTGATGGATAGTTAAAATATAATAGATACGCACGTAAGCTACGGAGAGGGGCTACGGAGAGGGCTCTCCGTGTCTACCTACAGCACTTTCACATGCATTTGAAAAGGCACCATCCAGGTGTTACTATCACCGTTGCTGTGAAAAAAACAAACGAGCTGTGCAAACCCATCTCACGACACTATTTCAACAACCCCTGTCGGGGAATTCAGAAATGCAGAGGCCATAACCAAGTTTATTGGTGTTTTCATTGCTGCTGACTCCGGCCATTCCCCTTTAAGGAATGTCAATTATAAGAATTATCCAATAATGTTTCGCAATTCTAGCTTGCATGGCATGCATATGAAGGACAGCCCCCCCCCCCCCCCCTAGAAATACTCTCCGCTTCTACGCGATTCAGGTGAATGACCCAATTGACCAAGAAAACGATTATTGTCGCCGAAAAGCGACAAGTTTGCAGGTGTGTTATTATTATTATTATCTGAAGAGCCAGTGATCCCAGGATCCCGCATTGGTGTTTTCATTGCTGCTGACTACGGCCATTCCCCTTTAACTATGACCGTACCGTATCGCGACTTCAAAACCGAGGTACGTTCCGAACCGTGACTTGTGTACCGTTACGCCCCAACTCAAAAACGGTCAAACCGCAAAGTGTGGATCGATGCACTTTTCGTACTCAAGGGCAGCCATCTTAGCTACGCAGCGGAAGAGGGCGGAGCCAGGCTGAGCCAACGTTGGCGCATTTTCCACCTAGCCTGCATTAATCAAGTCATTTTGTAGTTTTTATAGCTTTTACAGCTTTTTATAGCTACTATGCGTAAAGAGTTCAACGTTCAAAGCGGGATGTTTATTGCGGGAGAGGAGCCCCGGCGGCAGTCTTGATCGAAATTTCTGGTTAGTGCAACATGGAGTATTCGGTTTGGAATGACACTGACATCTGAAAATCAGCGCACTTAATGATTGTGGATGGTGTACTACGTTTAAGTACTCCATGGAAGCATGGATATCAGAAGATATAGAACACAGCAAAGGTCTCCTCCGACAACACTGGTGACCTCTGACCTGGCGGAGGTGCTGGTCTTCTCCATGGTTGACATGAGGCGTGCGAAGGCGTCCACCACGCGGCGGCCAGAACCGGTCGAATCCAGCTTTGCCGTGGTCAACTCGTACAGCTCTGGATCTACACCTGAGATCGGGACAGAGCAGGTGTACAAATGTGTCAAACCCAGACAACCGGAGCGCACGGCCTCTTCCATGCAGACGACAATCAGCAGATGCCCGTCAGACCCGTCATGCACTGAAGGGGACGCCAGGGGACACAAGCACCACAACACATTGTCGTGGGGGGCAGGAGGGTCGTCCCGCCGGCGCCTCCAGCGGGACCTCCAACGAGGAGGGGGACTTCACAAAGAAGCAGGGAGGAAAAAGCAGGGCAGAAAAGCAACAGAAAGAAGCGGGATGCACCGACATGGCTGCCCTTACTGACAGCCCGTGTGGTGCCTGATGTGGGATGGCGGCTCTGTGGAGGAGCCCTGTGTTGGGTCGCTCTGTGTCAGCACATCCTGAACTCAAGGCACCACATAGCAGAAGGACGCCCCATGCTGCTGACCTGGGATAGAGGTGGAGCTGCTTGGGCCCGAGTCCTCAACGGGGCCAAAGAAATCCAGGTTTAACAAAGAGGAGCCTCCGCTCGCTGCATTGGGCCACGCAGGGCCCGGGAGAGACCAGGAAAGACAAACAAGAGAGAGACCAGGAGAGACAGAGAGACAAGAGAGAGGAGCAGCCCTGGTTAACATGGGGGAGGAAGAGAGAGCGAGAGAAACAGCGCGAGGAGCAGCCATGGTTAACATACAGGGGGAAGAAAGAAAGAAAGAAAGAAAGAAAGAAAGAAAGAAAGAAAGAAAGAAAGAAAGAATTCCATGGTTAACATGGGGGAAGAAGAGAGAGAGAGAGAGGGGAAGAAGAGACATGGTTAACATGGGGGAGTGTGCGAGAGAAAGCAAGGGAGCGAGGAGCAGCCATGGTTAACATGGGGGAGGGAGAGACAGACAGAGAGACAGAGCGAGAGAGAAAGAGACAAAGGAGCAGCCATGGTTAACGTGGGGGAGACAGAGACACAGGGGAGAAGCCGACCAGGAGGGGGGGGGACCGGCCAATCAGGAGACACCCTCTGTTCACTTTAAGAAAAAAATATTTCTGTGGTTCGAGCTTTTCAGTTGTTTGTTGTTTTTAGTAAACGTTCTTGATAAATGCTATGACGGGTCATTTTAAATGTCCATCTTTAATTTAGGACCAAGCCCTTTACTATTGTATTCCCTGAGTGGGTGTGGTCTTCATCCCCCATCTATCCCTGTATGCTCTGAGGATGCAGAGGGAGCAGGAGAGGAAGAGGAGGAGGCAGACACTTACCATCCAGGGGGTTTGTAAGGCCACTGCTGCTCCAGTCAAACTGGACAGGTGGGAGGGCCTCCTGCTGGGAGCCGCGTGGACAGGACCGAGAACACAAACACAGAGGTGGGGACTGGTGAGAACATCCTACTGTCTGCTGACTTATGGAGCCTTCTTCCTAGAATAACCGGTTATTTTGGGAGTCATGCCTGGTCCCTGAGAAAGGAAAATAGCCCTGCAAAGCCATATCAAACACACTAGATAGGGGCAGGGAGGCTGCGTTCCCCGACCACTGAACTATCAAGTGAGCAGTGTTCTCCGTGTTGATGAAGAGGGCAGGATGATGCACAACCATCCAAATCTAGTGGAGTCATCTTCCTGCTGAAGGTCTGCTCACAGGTCACACAGGGCTGAAACCAAGGGTGTACCTTTATGGCTCCTTTACACATGACTAGCAGCAGCTAAGCAGTAACTGGGAGGTAAAATCATTTACAGCAGTACGTTGAAGCATGCCCAGACGTTAGGAACACTATCCAGGAGTAGCAGGGCTCTACCTCAGATCGACCTTTCAAGGACAAATGCAGAATGAAGTCCACCTGAAAAGGGCACTGAACAGTAGTGTACATGCTACTAGACATCCCTACCAGCGTACCAGGAGTGGGTCCTGGAAGTGTAAGTGATGAGGTACCTGGGCCGTGTCTGGACAGGGGCTCTTCTCTGTTCCCAGCGGAGGCGCTTGTGCTATGGAGGTGATCATCTCTGCGGCCGAGATGGGTTTCACAGGTTCTTTGGTGGGTTCCAACATGCCCTGCAACACACACACACTCAGCGTCTTGGTAGCTTACATTTAGCCTGTGCTACGCCAAGTAAAAATACTTTGAATTAAAGTTTTGCAAATGATTTTAATTCTCAAATGGGTCACTGGCCTTGTTGAGCAACAGCATCAGGCCTGAATACCATGAGCAGCGGGCTGGGTTTTGTTCTACTGGTCCCAGTGAGGGCTGGGTTCTGTTCTACTGGTCCAGTGAGGGCTGGGTTCTGTTCTACTGGTCCCAGTGAGGGCTGGGTTCTGTTCTACATGGTACTGGTTTGGAGGGTCTAGGTAGGAGCAGCGGTTATGATGCAGAACACTCACCAGGCTGGCAGCATACATGGGGACGATGATGGCCTGCTTCTTCTGGCCTGTGAAGAGCTGATGACGAGAGAGGAGGTTCAGGAGACAACCAGAGCACTAATGAACTGAAGTTATATTTCTAGAAGCAACACAAAAGCCAATCGACTATAGTATTTAAAAGGTCAGACGGCCGGTCCTTGCTTTCCAAATAATGCAACCTCTACGTTGCAATATTCACCAACCGGTTAGCAATATAAAGATGAAAGGAAGGCCATGATGAATGAAAGCTTAATTTGAAGGCATTGTGTAATGGCCGGTTCAGACTACACGATTCTCAGACATTCCTCTACGATTTAACATGTCACACTATACGATCACAGAGCCAGGAAATCGGGCCTTGTCTCGTCGTAAGACACTACAAGATTTGAGGGTGCGATGCTCTCTACTTTGTATCATTCACGTTTGCAAGATATTTGGAAAATCTAGGATTTAGAACCAACATAAATGCTTTTTACATTTTTGTCATAAAGGTTCCAGTAGTTTTTATATCTGCTCAATGCGGCAATTCCTCACAGTAGATGCGTTGCGCGTGACATGAACTATACAAAGTAGACGCAGCAACAAGGTAGCCTAGCAACAAAGCGTCAACAATGGATCCCGAGTACCTAGCACTAGGCATTATGCTGGCGGTCCTTTGCACAGAGACGGTTTATGATAGGTTATGATAGCTATTGGCACGTCAACGGCTGATGGCTCCAAACTTACCGGGTACGTCAAGGGTGTCGGCTATTTCTCGCCAGGCTGTATCCCTTTTCACCCTATCGTGAAAGTCCTTTGAGGACACGTCGAAAATGCAGGGACATTGCTGCCACATTTCCACCAAAGTTGTCTCCATTATATTGCTCCATTTTCTATCGTTTACTTTATTAGCATTCTTCTTGTTATTGTTTGCATTCATTATTGCAGTAGTTACTCCTACTCAGCGTAGTGCAGTGAAGTCAGTTGGTAAACACTGCGCGTGAGCTCCAGCTGTTCGCGGGCTTCCCTCACGCAACTGGGGGCGTGGTTCCCTCATGTCAACAATGTATACGTCATGCGATTCCCCAAAAAATTCTGACATGACAAACTTTTCGTCGTGGGGTTTTCGAACGTCGCAGACGAAAACATCGCAGATCGCAAGCATGTCAGATTACAAGACCTCGTCTCGTCGCCGACCTGTCAAAATCGTGTACGATTCGCAAATTTGTCTGCGACGACTCTTCTTGTTATTGTTTGCATTCATTATTGCAGTAGTTACTCCTACTCAGCGTAGTGCAGTGAAGTCAGTTGGTAAACACTGCGCGTGAGCTCCAGCTGTTCGCGGGCTTCCCTCACGCAACTGGGGGCGTGGTTCCCTCATGTCAACAATGTATACGTCATGCGATTCCCCAAAAAATTCTGACATGACAAACTTTTCGTCGTGGGGTTTTCGAACGTCGCAGACGAAAACATCGCAGATCGCAAGCATGTCAGATTACAAGACCTCGTCTCGTCGCCGACCTGTCAAAATCGTGTACGATTCGCAAATTTGTCTGCGACGAAAGAAACTGGGCAAAATCGGGCTGAAATCGTGTAGTCTGAACCGGCCATAAGACAATGATGCCATAACATAGCAGGGCCTGGGTGAGCTCAGGGGCCACCAAGTGGAGGAACAGGTCCTGGCTGAGCTCAGGGGCCACCAGGTGGAGGACCAGGGCCTGGCTGAGCTCGGGGGCCACCAGGTGGAGAACCACGGCCTGGCTGAACTCAGGGGCCACCAGGTGGGTCGTGTGGGTCTCCATCAGGAGGACCAGGGGCCACCAGGTCCTCATCAGCGCTCTGGGTCGAGAACGGTTTGAATGCGAGCCGACTCTCGAGCCGCTACTCACGATGTTCCGGGTGTCAATGCCCAGGGAGCAGAGCAGCGTCTTGTTGCTATGGGAACCTCCCCACTGGTGCCTGAGCCCGAACGCCTCGTGGATGTCCAGCAGCTGCCTCCACACGTTGGCCCGCAGCGCTCTACATCGGAGCACACACACAACACAGATCAATGGGTTGTTTTGTATAGACCTGGTTTAAAGAGGATTTAACGGTGGACTCAAGTACAAAGATCTTTTATTCCCAGGAACTATTTTTCAAGGGACTAAAAGGTTCCTAGCTTCTGGGGAGAGTTCCTGCGGTGGACACGCAGCTGTAATGAGTACAGGTTACAGGTTGTCCTGAGAGCCAATCACCAACACCATCATCCAGGAAAACCAGTCTTTTTGTTTAAAGGAATGTTGTTTGGCTCATCTTGGCAATGTGCTCCACTTGCATGTCTCCCTTTCCTCGTCTCTTCAGATGCTTTCACACTTCAAAAGTCCAAGAGCGACAGTTGTTCATATTTATTGATGGCCAAGACATCACATTAACGTTCTGTTTCACCAAATCCAGTGGGTTTTCCAATATAATCTAAATACTAAACCTTTCATGTGTGGCACAAAAACCTGTAGCTAGATTCAATGAGTCAGAATAAAGCTGACATGTCATAACTCTCTGCCGAGGGGTACACCTAGGATACAGGTGGGGACGTGACTGACCCGTTGGGTGGTGTGGTCCTGGGCCCTTTTCCTGGCCCCTGGGGGGCGCCCCCCGGCTCCTCCGTGGGCTCCAGAAGACACTTCAGAGGGGGCACCTTCTCCTCCACCTCGGTGACGGGGTTCCCTGGGAAGCTCTGCTGAAACAGCCTCTCCACATGACCTGAGAGCGCCACCTGCTGCCAGGAGGACATGCTTTTACAATCAGCACCACCCGTCGGCAGCCAATTTATGTACACATTATACATTTCTATGAAGGTATTATTGTAGCAAAAGTCTTTAGCTGTCTTTAACTGTTACATATTTGTAAACTAAAGTCACAAATATGTAACAGTTAATAAGTTGTCAATATTTATTTTGCATGTGTACACTTAAGTCACAAATGAGTAACAGCAAATTTGAAGTCGTAAATATTTTTTCTACCAGTGTAAACACAAAATAGGGACTACAAGTTCACAAGCCCTTTGTTACGGGTGCACAAATCCTAATCTGTGCATCACAACTTCAAAGAGTCACACACTTTTGCTACAATCATTTCAGCGCAGTTGGTGCACAACACATTCATACACCAGTGTTTCATAATCTGAGAACATGCACAAAAATTGTGCATTCCGAAACCCAAATCTGAACTAATGCATCAGAAGTTGCACATCTGCGTAATATTTCCTCCGATTTGAAATTATATAGGTCGCTATGTTCAATGAGCATTTTAATAACCGAGCACAAGTCCATCGATAACACTGCTCAAATCTGCTGCTACAGCTCAGCTGCTCAGCTGTTGATTTTCTTGCAGATACTTTTGGAACACGTCTATGTCATGGACCTATTAAAGAAAGGACAGCGGATTAAAAAAAGGCGCCCATTCATTCCTATGAAAACTGCTCAATGGCGAAGGGCAACATCAAGGAGAGATTTTCTTCCGTATCATGGGAGCCAGCCACGCCCTAGTGCATGACGTGCCGGATGCAGAAATTGTGAAGCATTGTTAGCATTGTAGCATCATAAGCGAGATGTCTGTCTGCACATCCCTCGGCGACTTTAAGTGATAAAAAACCATCAACGTCATTCATGTTGTAAAAGGAAAAACCTCGAAATGAGAAGTTAACGAAGGCCACCGAGCCCTCTCGGATACCGAGCCGAAACATTTGTTTCACTACGACTCCTTGCAGCTGCCCACCCCTCCTTCTCCAGCAATAAATAAATAAATAAAACAGCTTATAAAACGCTTGAGGTGGCGTTTTGAAGGAAAAAACGTACAATTTATTATTACATGGTATAAAGATAATTATGAGCCTTTGATTGATATCCAGACATTTTTTGCGGAGACACATTCCTGTTCCCCACTTGTATAGAGTGGTGGAGTCACGCCCCTTCCGGTAGAGACCATGGGACCTATGAGATCGTAAAATATGAATGGGTTTCAATGAAGAGAAGTTAAGATTTGATAATGTTAGGTTTTGTGCGAGGCCGCTTTGTGAACTACAGCTCTTCGCTGCTTTCGACGCGAATGATATACGTCACCACCCGCACTTGGAACTCCGGTGCAGACATGGCGATCTCCCTGCTCCACTTCACCGCTTTTTTCCAAGGGGAGGATAACAGCATCGAAGGAGGTGAAAAACATTATAAGTCGGGGCATGTGGAGAGTTACAGTTATGCCGATGGGGAGATTGTCGATCTTGTCCACACCAGTCGCAGGGAGCGTGACGTCACATACGAGACATGTAGTCCTTTCTCATTGTGTTTTCTCTACAGCCTTTAACTGAACAATTGCACAATAAACAGTCAAACTCTTGACATGAATGATCATTTAAATCTTCAAACAACATGTGTAATCCGGGGCATATAAAGACTGGGACCAGAAGATAATTACCTACGCTCCATTGAAACCCATTCACATTTTACGATTTCATAGGTCCCATGGGGTCTACCGGAAGGGGCGTGACATCGCCACTCTATAGAGTGGCGAAGTCACGCCCTTCCGGCATTAACCAATGAAAGTCGCCGGCAGGGGGTGCATTTTTCAAACTATACTTGGACCATCCAAGCAGACCAATAAAATACATTGAAGGACACTTGCTGCATGTTAATGCAATAATTTGGTGGGAATTTAGTTGAACCAAGTAATTTAATTTGACATAATGCAAGATACCCAGCTTCGTCGTGTAGGATGCCCTCTTGTCTACTTTCAAGACACCAGAAAGTAAGAGTTTGCTTGGAGTGTAATTGCTGCAATTTTTTCCCGCCCACGGACACTCTGCGTCATACGAATACGAATCACATTTGCTACACTTGTACCACAGACACGTTACAAAAGTATCCGCAAGAAAAACAGCCGAGACTCTTTGAAGCAGATTCGAGCAGTTGTATCGATGGACTTGTGGTCGCTCATTAAAATGCTCATTGAACATAGCGATTTAAACTTAGCACAAAAAGTTAGGAAATTTGTGTTTGGTAGATTATTTCTCTGGGGTAACAATGCTTTTTGGCAATAAATCTTATACTGTTGGAAAGCCTGTTTAGTTCCCTTTCAAATGGTGCCCCATTTGTAAGGAACATGCATTTGTGGGATGTGCAGCAGCGCTGAGTATGTGGGTTACGCCCTTGAAAAATTTGCCAAATCTTTTCTGCCATTGCCAAACAGGTTATTTTGCTGTTGCTATCGACACTTGTTTTGAACTTCTGGTACCCCCAGGTGCTGCCAATCAGGTGCCTGATTGGCACCTGTGAGCATGGGCCCTACTACTGTAAATACAGCTACAGTCAGTAAGTGTCTGCTCCAAGAATTGGCATGCCGCGTTTGACTGATCGTGATAGGGCTCTTGCGATAGGTCAATTTCAAGCTGGTGTTTTGCAAAACCAAGTTGCGGCATTATTTTGACTGAGCCCTATTACCCTCTCCAAAATGAAGGCCAAGTTCCATATAACGGGGGATGTCAAAGACAGGATGCGAAGTGGCCTGTCTTTTAAGACGACACCCCAAGAAGACCCTTACATCACCCCGTCAGCACTTAGGTGCCGTAGGCTGTCTTCTACAGATTCGCAGTCAAGGTTTGCAGGACGATATGACCGACGGCTCTCTGCTCAGACAATCCGGAACAGACTACACGCAGCCAATCTCCGGTCTCATAGGGCTGCCAGGAGTCCTGCCATGACTGTCCTTCCCCGTCAGGCCCGTTGGCGCTGGTGTCGGCAACACGTGCACTGGAACCTGAACATGTGGAGGAACGTTATGTTCAGTGATGAGTCCAGATTCTGCTTACGGCAGTTGGATCGTAGGGTCAAAGTATGGAGGAGACGCGGAGAACGCTATGCTGATTGTTGCACCGATAGAATAACATATTTTGGTGGAGGCAGTGTGATGGTGTGGGGCAGCATCTCCCACACTGGAAAAACAAGGCTTGTCATCATTGGAGGAAATCTCCATGATGAGATTCTGCAACCAGTGGAAATCCCATATCTCCACCGTCTGGGACTGAACTTTATCCTCCAAGATGACAACGCTCGCCCCCACAGGGCGGGGTTTATCAGAGACTACCTCCAGAATGTGGGAGTGGAGAGGATGGAATGGCCTGCTAGCAGTCCTGACCTCAAGCCCATTGAACACTTGTGGGATCAGCTTGGGTGTGCTGTTCGAGCCAGAGTGACCAACACAACCATGTTGGCTGACTAGCGACAAATGCTGGTTGAAGAATGGGATGCCATCCCACAGCAGTGTGCGACAAGGCTGGTGACCAGCATGAGGAGGAGGTGCCAGGCTGTTGTGGCTGTGTATGGTTCTTCCACACGCTACTGAGGCTCCCGTTTGTGAAATGAATAAATAGTCAAATTGCCATTATGTCTTGAATCTTCAAACTTCAATCATCCAATCCACCAAACACCAAACGTGTCAATGGCAGAATAAGCTGTTTGGCATTGGCAGAGAAGATTTGTCAAAATTTTCATGGCCGCAACCCACATACTCAGCTCTGCTGCTCATCCCACAAGTGCATGTTCCTAACAAATGGGGCACCATTCGAAAGGGAATTATAGTGTTTCGAACGGCATAAGATTTATTGCCAAAAAGCATTGTTACCACAGAGAAATAATCAACCTAACACAAATGTCCTTACTTTTTGTTTATATAATTTAATTTTTGAGGAAATATTTCACAGATGTGCAACTTCTGATGCATTAGTTCACATTTCGGTTTACGAATGCAGTATTTTTGTGCATGTTCTTAGATTATGAAACACGGGTGTATGAATGTAGCCTGGCTAACGCCAGACCTCATCTCAATCTACATTGAGATGAGGTCTTGGAACCACACATTCATTTTTCTCGTATTTGAGGCGTGGTTTACGATTGCCCGGAGCCGTTTATTGGGCGCTACGAATGTCTATCATACGAGTCTGTACGTAGCTCATAGCCAATCAAAGCCTGTTCGTAGCAGGGCAAAGACATCCTTCTTGGTAATGAAAGAGTTTAACGCCGAAAGTTGCTATTTTTTCAAAATAAACTTGTGTGTCGCAATTGCGTCGTCATCGTCTTGCCGTCCCTCCCCGTTCTGTGATTGGTTCCCTATCTCAGGCAAGAATCGGATCCATGGAATCCAGGCTGCCTAGCAGCTCAAAATGAAATCGCGTGCAAGGCAGCATGGCACCAGGCTAGTATGAATGTGTTTTGCACCAACTGCGCTGGAGTGATTGAGGCAAAAGTGTCAAGTGCATGACTCTTTGAAGTTGTGATGCACAGAATAGGTTTTGTGCACCTGTAACAAAGGACTTTTAACTCGTAGCCCCTATTGTGTTTACAAATAAAATAAAATAAACTTTTGCTACTTTAATACCTTCAACCATTTCATTGCATCAGACTTTTGTATGGCCCACTAATGGATGACGATGCAGAGGAGTGAGGATCAGTGTGATCAAACTGCTGGAATGGTTTGTGATGTCATCTTGCACAGAAGTCAATCAGACCGCAATAATATTACCCCTTTTTAATGCTGTCCCCGTGTTTGATTACTCAGCCGAAGCTGATAATTTAGGGAATGTTGTGCGATAACGTTGAACCACACCTTGTCTAGAGTCCCTATGAGAGGGCATCAAAGACCTCAGAATAGGTCAGGAATTAACCCAAAAACAATGGAGAGAGGGAACTCCATCCTTGACGTGGAAAGGATCTATGGGCCCATGAGGATAAACTGTTTGTAGCGGAGTGGCTGTCTTGGAATGTGTGCAGCTATCGTATCTGCTGGGGCAGAAACAAGCTGGCAAGGTCACACTGGCAGGAAGGCGGATCCCTGAGATCAGATTACAGAGCCTAGCGTGCTCCGCTCCTGCAGTCTAAACATGCGCCCCCTCAGTGCTGAAAGGAAAGGGAACCGGGGCTACATTTCACACCGTGAATGAATAACACGGCAGCAAAGGGCTTGCCCGCACCTCAGGAAGGTATGACTAGAACTCCAAAAGAGGGGTGAGAACATGCCAGCACAGAGGGAGGACTTGGTGAATGAAACAAAGACATCTCTGCTCACTGTTTGAACGATTGTTATCTAATCACATGTTGAACGACGCTAGCTGTAAACGCAATACTCTGGTCAATTCTTTCAAACGATAATGATCCAACCAAATCAAACTGAAAAGATCTTGGATTCTACAGTCCACCCTCTACAACCCTTATCACTCAGAAACCGAGTCCGCTGCCTGGCTCAGTTGCTGCAGACTGACCGAAGGGCATGTTTAAAGGACTCCTGTTTCCGTGACGCGGGTTTTCCGTGAAGAGGGTTTCAGTGACTCGCTGCTGCTGCCGCCCCAACCACCATCTTGGCCATTTCTCTGTATGATGATAATGACCCAATCACCCATCTTTAGTTAGTCAATGAGCAGGCCTGGGTGGGGTACCTCTTCTCAGACCCATATTGTTAGTGTTCTCACAGCAGGTGTTCCACAGCGAATAAGACTTCAATTTGTGCAGTTTGACCAATTCTTCAGAATCCTTTTACTGGAACAGTTGGGAACAGTTTTTTATCATCTACATTTTATGAATAGTAGTATCCATTCTTTATGTTGGACATTGTATTCAATACCCCCCCCCCCCCTCCCCCTCAATTAAAGGCTGGCACCAAGCAGGCATCCTGCATCAGTAGAGGTGTGAAGGGCCACTCTTAGTACATGTTTTTGTATAGTCTATGAGATCTGCCCTCAGGGACTTGTAAAGTAACCTCAACCCAAGGACTGTCATATGCTTATCAAGGGCCCCTACTAGCGCTACTTACAGAGTGGACCTCTGTCCTGCTGTTTGGGTGGTCTGAGGTTGGGGGAGGGGCTTCGGGTGTGGACCACTCCTCCTGTACCTCTGGAGTAGAGCCCTGCTCTCCATCAAATGCCGCCCACGAGTCCTCGTCTGCCGGCCCTGCCTCCTCGCTGAAGGCGCTCCAGCCCGCACCCGCTTGCGGCGCCACGTCCACCGCGACCGAGCTGAAATTCCCGAAGCTGTCGCTGCCTGGGAACTCAGTGAGCTGGCCTCTGTCCTTGTCATCGTTGCTGTTGTAGTTGCTGTCCTCAAGAGGAAGAGACTCCTCCCCTTCCTCCTGCTCCTCCTCTGTTCCCGCAGGTTCAAACCTTTGGGTGTTAAAATCCCCAAAGTCCTCGTCTTCTTGGTCCCCTGGGACCTGCTGGTCTGCGGTCGACTGGGTGCTGGGCAGGCCGTGCTCCACCTGGACATCTAACTGGTCAAAATGAGCAAAGTCTTGATCACTGAAGCCATCACCGCCGTCAAAACCCCTAAAACCCACGTCCTGGTCTTCTGGCGTCGGGCTGTGATGGTTGGGCGCAGCAGAGTCCTCCTGGGGTAGGGCAGAGGGCCCCAAGCCTGTAGTGCTGGGGTCCCCACACAGCTCTGGGGGGTCCAGGTCCAACGAGGTCCGAGTCTCTGTCCCTTTTCCAGTGGCCTCCTCCACTGACCGTTCAGTTGTTTTTTCCTTGCCGGTCCTTTCTTGAGGAGTGCAGTCTTCGCCACTGCCCGCTGTCTCTTCAGCCCTGTCATCACAAAACCCGTTCAGAGCCAGCATTTCTGTCGTAGTGCAGAATGTATTTAAGTGCTCAGGAAGGCAGTCCGGTTGTTTTGATTTGGTATCTGAGAGACCGCTCTGCTGCTGGCTTGACGGTACGTCTGGGAGCTCACAAGAGGATACGGATTCTGAGCCATCCAGTCCAACTCTGTGTGCTTCCTCCATGTCCCCCTCTAAAGTGATTCCCTGGTCTATGTTAGAGTAGACTGGGCTGGGACCCTCCCGGAGTGAGCAACCCCCGAACGGGCTGTGTGAAACCTCTGCTGTGTGTGCAGTCGGACTGTCGCTGGCTCCAACATCTGCGAAAGCAGCAAAGTCTGCAAATTCGTCATCCCGGCTTTCAGGCGGGACAGCTTCCGTGTCCTCTGGGGAGGCTCCGGTTCTACAGCTGTTGACAGAATTTTGCAGTGAAGGAATTCCCTGAACATCGAGCATCTTAAACCCGTTTGTTAAAACCTCCGGGCCTTCGCCGTTGCAATCCACAGGGAGCTGACCGCACGAGAGAGCCTTTTTAGTTTCTCCCACCGTCCTTTCCGAAGGGCAACTGCTGTGGCGGCCACCAGACAAGACCACGTTGGCCTTGGCCTGGTCCCCTTCCTGGGTGTGGGGAGCGGTGCTCGGGTGGCCTGCCACACGCCCGTTATTTAGGAGTTCAGGCGGGGAGGTAGCATTGAGCGCCTGGACCTGGTTGAACGTGGTGGGTGTGTCAAACTCTGTGAGGCTGACACTGTGGGGGACGCTGGAGAAGCCATCAAAGTCTCCAAAGTCATCTTCCTCTTCACCATCCTCCAGCGGGGGAGGAGAGGAGGAGTACATCCGAATCACATCTGGCTCCATGATTCTCAACAGTTACTCCAGGATATTCCTGTAGGGAAACAGAAGATCATCAGATCTGTATTCTGAGGTGATCGGATCCATGCAAACATGTATTATGGGAATATTAACTAGACACAGAAAAGTACTATGGTGCTACTACAGCAAAGGAAACTTATAGGTATGATGCTAAACAATCATGCATAATAACTACATATTATATGGAAACAACCTCAAACAAACGACCTGGGAATGTCTCTTCTTTTAGGAAGCCGAAACTTCCACCCATTCAGGTGTTCAACAAGTTAATACAACTTGGACAATTTCAATATTCTTGAGCAAACAGATACATAAAGTTCAGTTTGAAATGCATTTCAATTAGTCACATCTCGGCATGAATCCCGAGTCTACCATGACATGAAGAATATGAAGGTTCAGAAGAACCAGCATCACTCCAGGTATGTTACTATAGAGACAGGTGGCTGGGGTCTGTAACGTGGAGGTCCTCTGGACAAGCGATGTATACGGTAATGATTCCTAAATCGGATTAGCTCAATATACATCAGCATCTATATAGACATCTACATGGATATACAAGTCCTGACCGAGTTGGAGTGGAAACACTGGCAGACTAACCGGCTAGAGGCGAAGCTAGCTCGGCTCTACACCAAACCTGTTTGACGTATGGCCCCAAACCCTTTTTATACAAACGACAGAGATTTGAACCATAATGCAGGTAAGACATAAAACCCTGTGCTCTCCAACCCGAGTGGAGACCCTCTGATGACGGAGCCTGGTGGGTGTCAACAGTCCATCACTGTCATCAGGAACTCCGGTTCACCCGCTAGCACACAGCAGGTGGACGTGTGGAGAACACACTTTTTGTCCGTGAAGACACTACGGTACGAACAGGCTCAGCGAGGAGACAACTTTAGTGGCTATCTGCGTAGCTAGCAGCGACATGCTACCTGGTGGAGCTAGTGGAGCTAGCGGAGCTTCCGGTTAGAGAGGAGCCGCGGGAGCTGACCGTGGGAGCGGGGCGGTGAGGTCCATGTCCCGGTCCACCGACGGACTCCCGTTGGATTAAAGTCACCGATCAGGATGGAAACTATGAAAGACCACTGAGGTGGAGTCGGCCAGCTGAAGATAACACTATAGGACCCGAGTCACCTGAACTCGCCCGACGAATACCCAGAATGCATTGCTTTGACATGACATCGGCAGGTTCCGGGAATCCTCGGTACGGTACGTTTCTTCTTCTTCTTCTTTCGTGTTTATTTATTTGGCGATTGGCAAACCAATATAGTGCATTACCGCCACCTACTGTTTGGTTTAGAGCTTCGAACAAAAGTAAATAAACAAAATCATATAAATAGAAAACAGCAGATTAAATTATAATCTGTCAAATAAAAATGCTTTTAGATAAGTCATTACATGTTTCCATGCTGGTGGTCTCAGTGTGGAAAATGAGAGTAAACCCTCTAAGGTCAAGCTTGTTTGACCCAAAGCTTTAACATTTTTCAACAGCTCCCTTCTCTCCAAATTGTACGCTTCACATTGTAGTAAAACATGCTCCACTGTTTCTCTTCCATCACATTTTGGGCAGACCCCTGTTTCATGTTTGCCTATGATGTTCATACTGTGGTTAAGACATGTGTGCCCTATGCGTGGTCTTGTGATGATAACCTCACATCTTCTGTTCCAGTCTCCTTGTTACGACCTGCCTCTGAATTCTATGCAGGAACCGACCCTAATTTTCCCTATCCCATTGTTCTTGCCACACCTTGTTGAGTTGCAACCCGGTATCACGCGATTTCGTGCTCATGCGCACAAACGTTAATCTATTGAATCGTGTTCCAGAGCACGATAGTCAGTCGTGCTACACAGAACAAAAGTAAACCAATGCATTCTGAATGGGAGTGTTCTCAGACAATTAACGTGCTCCACAAAACGCTACGAGAGAGAGAGAGAAAGAGAGAGAGGGAGGGACAGAGAGAGAGAGCGAGAGAGAGGCTTCAGAAAGGATGTGCGCAGATAGTACAGTGCACCCTAGTTATGTTTATGCCAAAACCACAAATGCTATATATATATATATATATATATATATTGCCTAATTATATATATTGCCTATATATATATATAGGCTATATATATAATTAGGCTATAATAATATTATTTTGCGTGCAATGAGACAATCTATAGCCAAATTGTCAAAGATGCCCGAGAATCTCCGGAAATATCAGCATGGGAAATCGGCACATCAGACCCATAAACCTATAGCCTACAGAAAGACGTCATCTCAAGCGGGAGAGAACGCTTGCGGTGCTGGTTTGTGTCACGTAAGTACAGGGCTCTCAGGTCTCATGCATTCGGCGTGAGACACACGCAATTCAACCCATGCACACGCTCGAACCTGGTCTCACGAAAATACGTGACACTGTCACGTTATTTAATCTATTGAAAGGTGATCAGGGACACGTATTTTCTGAATTTTGGATTTCAATTGGAAGTATTTGTCATGTCACTAAGCACGACTTCCAAACTAAGGTTCTGCGTACAGATCATTCATTGTTGAAAATTGTCTGTGATAACTAACAAAGGACAGCTTTTGGCCACCCGTTTCTACTTAAAATTGTCTGTGATAACTAACAATATGACAGCTTTTGGCCACCCGTTTCTACTTTCACCTTTGATTCTGAGAAATTGTGACAGTTCACGGATATATTAAATGCAGGTGCGCTGCTCTGTAGGCAAACCGCGAAGGAAAAAAGGGTAGCTGCTTCATCTGTTCTTTTTAGAATTGTATGTCTTGATGTTTATTTTATCTAGCCATCTATTCTGTTGTTGGCTATGTGAATGAAAGTCTGCGTCGATGTCTCGCAAGTCCAGTGTCGCGAGCGGACGTTGCCATGACATCTAGAAATCATACCGTATTGAATGGGTTATCATTAATATTGATGTGTAGGGGTTGATTATAACTCGTGAATAATATTGTTTATACCACGGTCTGGGGGAATACTCGTATTCTGATTGGCTGCAGGGCGTGCATTAACTCCTGATATAGGCCTACAGACACCTGCTAAGTAGTTCCAGTCAGTGTTTAGATTCTCTGCCCGAGCCCGAGCCCGAGCCGGACGCGGGCCGGGTCGGGCCGATATTTCCCACCACTATCCTCGGGCCGGGCCTTTGATTGAGCGTTTTTATTTTTATTTTATCATTGGTTTATTGGCCTAATCGGAGGAGAAATCTATGCCATAAACAGAAATATTATAGGCCTTTATTACACGGGTCTTCTCAATGCCGTGGAACGCTCCGTTCACTTGCATGGGTAGTAGTCCCGTGACTTGTCAACCCCAGCGTCTTCCGTTGCTAAGCGACGTCACCGTCTTTGCGGACAAATGATTTCTCTGCTGATCAACACTATGAATGGCCAAAAGACTTGCCCCCCCTTAAATAAATACTATGGCAGAATTATTATTATTATTATTATTATTATTATTATTATTATTATTATTATTATTATTATTCTCATTCAACTTGAACATGTGTTTTTACAGCAGAGTGGTGGAGGGATGACGTATGTTGGCCAACCCGGAAGTGAGCGTCGCCCTGGGTTCCCTTGACAAAAAGCCAACGGGTTTTTCCATTGGATTTTGGATTATTGCAGAAACATTTGCATCTTTGAAGCACCTCCTCAAAAACTGAAAATAAATAAATAAATAAAAATAACCGTGCTCTAAAGAACGAAATGTAAACCAATGCATTCTGAATGGGAGTGTTTCTCTGATTTTTCCATGCTACACAGAACGAAATGTAAACCCATGCAAATAAAGCAAATAAAGGTCATAATAATTTAAATATCATTAATCTCCTGAGTTTGTAGGGTGGTATTCTATTTTTTTCAACGGGGCTGCATCCAGTCACTTGACCGTCATGGTTGCTATGGTGGTTGGTATCGACCGCCCCCCTCTAATCCCTCAGCGGGGCTCAAGCGGGCGACATTCGCCGCCAACAATCCCTTTCTCCTCCATGTCGTGGTTCATGTTCTTGAGGGAGTCAAATCCAAAGTTCCTTCCCCCCAATTCATTCTCAACCTTGGCTGAGATAACCCCCACTACGAGTCTCGTTGTAGAAATACCAGAGACGAGAGTCTGACGTGTTATGCGCCATAACACCAAAAGCAGAACAGTGATCCAAATAACAAGGAAGTGTACAACACTTGCGTTACAGTCCTGGAGCACTATATCTAAATAATATCATATAATAGCTACATAGATATCTATATCATATAATACATATTATCACGGCCAAAAGCTGTGTGCGCCTCCAGACGATATTATGAATCACAAACTACTTTGTCGGGTTCTGCGACGTCTCTGGTTCTTCCACTTTCACATCAATCTGAAGTAGGCTGAACCGCGCGCTGCCTGCTGCCGGCTGCCCGCTGCCGGGCAATGGTGCCTTGCGGCAACCGGCGGCATGTCGCAGTTCATGTACTTCAGCGAGTCAAAGCCAAAGTTCCTTTCCCCCAATTCCTTCTCAACAATGGCTCAGATAACCCCCACTGTCTCGTTGTGGAAATACAAGAGACGTCAAAGAACCGACAAGAAACACTTGCGTTACAGTGTGTGTATTCACACACACACATGTGGCGCTCACACGGTCGTGTCTCTTCGGCGGTCCAACGTCTCTGGGCGGGCCAGGCAGAGTAAGGGGAGGTGCTTAGATACTTTATGACGACATAAATAAAGACATTCCAAATCAGCGCGCTTTAGCCTCCGTTTTTTGAAAGGCGAGCAGAACAGCTAGTGCTCGTTTTACACCAAACGCAAGTTTTAGCCACTGGGGGACCAAAGGCAGGCTAGGGGAACTCAAATTTATGTTAGAAAACCTCATAAAGTGAGATTTTCATGTCATGGGACCTTTAAGGTGTGTAGACACAGCTGGCATGTGGCCACGTTTTTGAAGTCTGGGGTCAAAAGGTCAAAAGGAGCTTCCTTTCTCAAAAACAGTTTTCCACCACATTCTGAACCATTAGGTCTTGCAGGCAACACTTCTGAGGGGCTTTGTCCAAATGACAGTCCATTTGGGAAAACTTTTTTTCTGTAAGGGCTAGAACTCCAAATCTCGGATATGTCGTTCTCGGGGCCCCGGGAAATGTGTGTAAACATTTTAGCATCCCTAGCTATCTCGAAAAGGCCGGAAAAGGGGCGTGACCTCCAACAGTACAGTAAATGTACATAAGACAGAGGTTAGTTTCTAGTCCCCATTTTTTGTGGGATGGAGGTGTACATGTGTGGCTTAAGGTGTGTATACACAGCTGGCCTGTGGCCACGTTTTTGAAGTCTGGGGTCAAAAGGTCAAAAGGAACCGGCACCACGCCGCTTATGAGATAACAAAAAGTTAATGTGTATTTCTCCCATAACTTTTTGTCATTATTAAAGAGAGGCCTGATTCTCAGATATGCATGTTGGATGGCTAGGGTGTAGGTCTGGGAAGAACTTCAGGCCAAAATCTTATAAGCGAGCCGCTGGGTGAGGTGCAACGAGATGGAGCACTTGCTGAGTCAATTCTTGTAGGGCTGGAGCCACAGGTTGAAGCGTATGCACCCCCTTTGATATATAAGAGACCCCAAGGTACAGCTTTCTTAAAGGTTCTCGACTCAGTCACCTATTGCATCACTTCCTTTAGGTCTTCGGCCTCCTAATTGATCATTGTAGTATAATTGAATGCCCTCTTTCATATATATGATACCTCCACCACTGGGACGTGGCAACAATTCTCCAAATCCATATGGGGAGGGGGGGGGGGGGATGCTTGTGGACGGTAGGGGTGTACACTAGACATAAATAAGAAGCAAACTCAATCCTTGCGAGAGTGAAGAGCTGGTCCGTAGTTCCACGTCCGGGGCGAAAACCGCATTGTTCCTCTTCAATCTGAGGTTCGACGATCGGCCGAACCCTCCTTTCCAGCACCTTGGAGTAGACTTTACCAGGGAGGCTGAGAAGTGTGATACCCCGGTAATTGGCACACACTCTCCGGTCCCCCTTTTTGAACAGGGGAACCACCACCCCGGTTTGCCACTCCTTTGGCACTGTACCCGACTCCCACGCAATGTTGAATAGGCATGTCAACCATGACAGCCCCTCAACACCCAGAGCCTTTAGCATTTCTGGCTGGATCTCATCAATCCCCGGGGCTTTGCCCCTGTGGAGATGTTTGACTACCTCAGTGACCTCCACCAGGGAAATGACGACGAAACACCATCAACCTCAAGCTCTGCCTCCAACATAGAGGGTGTGTTATTCGGATTCAGGAGTTCCTCAAAGTGTTCCTCAGTTGAGGTCAGCAGAGTCCCATCCTTACTGTACACAGCTTGGATGGTTCCCTGTTTCCCCCTCCTGAGGTGCCGGATAGTCTTCCAGAAACACTTTGGTGCCGACCGAAAGTCCTTCTCCATGGCCTCTCCGAACTTCTCCCACACCCGCTGCTTAGCCTCCGACACGACGGCAGCTGCAGCCCTTCGAGCCTGTCGGTACCCTGCAACCGAGTCAGGAGTTCTCCACGATATCATATCTCGGAAGGCCTCCTTCTTCAATCGGACGACTTCCCTGACCACCGGTGTCCACCACGGTGTCCGAGGGTTACCGCCCCTTGAGGAGCCTAAGACCCTGAGGCCACAGCTAGCCGCCGCAGCTTCAGCAATGGAGGCTTTGAACACCGCCCACTCCGGCTCAATGCCCCCAACCTCCACAGGAATGCCAGAAAAACTCAGCCGGAGGTGTGAGTTGAAGATACCTAGGATGGGGGCCTCCTCCAGACGTTCCCAATTCACCCGCACTATTCGTTTGGGCTTACCAGGTCTATCCGGAAATTTCCCCCATTCCCTGATCCAGCTCACCACCAGATAGTGGTCGGTTGACAGTTCCGCCCCTCTCTTAACCCGAGTGTCCAAAACATGCGGCCTCAGATCAGATGACACGATCACGAAATCGATCATCGATCTTCGGCCTAGGGTACTCTGGTACCAGGTACACCTATGAGCACCCTTATGTTCGAACATGGTGTTCGTTATGGATAATCCATGACTAGTACAGAAATCCAATAACAAACAGCCGGTCGGGATTAGATCAGGGAGGCCGTTCCTCCCCACCACGCCTCTCCAGGTGTCTCCATCGTTGCCCACGTGGGCGTTGAAGTCTCCCAGCAGAACTACGGAGTCCCCTACTGGAGCCCCATACAGGACTCCATTCAGGGTCTCCAAGAAGGCAGAGCACTCTGAACTGCTGTTTGGTGCATACGCACAAACAACAGTCAGAGTTTCCCCCCTACAACCCTTAGGCGTAGGGAGGCGACCCTCTCGTCTACCGGGGTAAACTCCAACACCACGGCGCTCAGCTGGGGATTTATGAGTATCCCCACACCCGCCCAGCGCCTCACGACCTCGGCAACTCCGGAGAAGAATAGAGTCCAACCCCTATCCAGGAGTACGGTACCAGAGCCGAGACTGTGCGTGGAGGTAAGCCCCACCAGATCTAACTGATAGCGCTCCACCTCCCTCACAAGCTCCGGTTCCTTTCCCCACAGCGAGGTGACGTTCCACGTCCCCAGAGCCAGCTTCTGCCGCCCGGGTCTGGTTCGTCGAGACCCCTGACCTTCGCTGCCACCCATGTGGCTGCGCACCCGACCCCAACGGGTCTTCCCACAGGTAGTGGGCCCATGGGATGAAGAGAGGGGGGGTGCCACGTAGTTTGTTCGGGCTGTGCCCGACCGGGCTCCGTGGCAAACCCGGCCACCAGGCGCTCGCCATCGAGCCCTCCGTCTGGGCCTGGCTCCAGACAGGGGCCCCGGGCTTCCTCCGGGCCGGGTCAAATCTCCTCTTCTTCCTTTATTCATTGGAGTTTTAGAACCATTCTTAGTCTGGCCCCTCACCTGAGACCACTCTGCCATGAGAGACCCTACCAGGAGCACAAGGCTCCAACACAGCCTTCAGGTTCACAGGGACACGCAAACCTCTCCACCACGATAAGGTGACGGTTCCAGGAGAGGAGGCAGGTGTAGGCCTATTACAAATATTTATGTGGGTATGCTACTCCAACCTCGTTGCTGATCGATATGTAACCATTTATTTATATATATATTATTGACAGCATTTTTCGTAAATAGTTGGATGGAATCTGTTTCTTAAGCAATAACATTGAACTGTATTGTTTTCTAGGCCAACATACCTTTACTATGTTGTTGGTATTATATGTTATATGGAGCATCTTTCATATTTATGAAGTTAACTTATACTTCCATGGCCGGTAAACAATGCAACTGCGATCACTCATACCTCGCGCTTATGATGCTACAATGAAAAACAAGAATATTTCTGCATCAGGTACGTCATGAACTAGGGCGTGGCTAGGCTCCCCGATGCGGAAGCATATCTCTCCTTGATGTTGCCCTGCGCCATTGAGCAGTTTACATAGGAATGAATGGGCGCCATTTTGGAATCCGGTGTCCATTCTATAATATGTCCATGATTGAGAACCTTGAGAGTAGAGACTAGTAAGAGAGTGTTCAGCAGATTATACAGATACATAGATAAATAAATAGATATTATGTAAGGCTAGTATATTCTACACTTGAACCTCCTAAAATGGCGCAATTTGATTGGTTTGCTATCTCGGGATATTTGGCAATATCCCATGATTGACATCTCAAACTCGATATTTTTTTCATCGCAAAATGTCCGCTATTAACAACAAATAAACCGCTAATAAAAACAAATAAATCCCGGCAAAGTGTTATCTTCTTTATTTTTGGAGTTCACGTGTAGTATATACTCAAACATATAATTAACAAATATTCACCTCAGGCTCCGTGACGGGTATTTCGCACACTGTGTGAAATCAAGCTTAGAAATAAACACTAGGCAAAGATGTTGTTACTGGAGCTAGTAGGCTACCATCAAAACGTGGGATAACTAATCGGAAATCTGATTACAACGTCGGGGCTAAGATTTAATTAGGGATTAACTGGGGGAGATTTCACAGGTGGGACTGGCAAGGTCCCATAGCTAGCATTATGCCTTCTATTTCTAGATCTTCTGACTAGGTTTACGATACTCATCTGAACGACATAATCACTGTCAATAGATATAAAGAAAACGTTGACTTTCACTCGGTGCTTTTCACTGACAGTAAAAATAAATAAAAGTGTCGTTATTGTATGCACTGCTGTTCATTGACTAGCTCCAGCGCTCGTTGCTGCGTTACTAAATGATAGTAGCTCATTCATTCCCCTCTGACCATGCATTTAATTGGCTTTGACCGCCATCAGTTCTCTGCAATTCCTCATTCGCCCTCTCACATCTGACAGGTTCAAAATTATACGGCTGTGTTATTTGTGGTTCTTGACATCTCTTAGACGCCATAGTTCTAGTACTAGGTTGAGGCTACCTTCCACCACGTCTCCCCAACGTGACGTCGTCGCCGAATGGTGTTAGAAAACACTCGCCCAAAACTGGACTTTAAAACTATTTTGGAGACATTTTATAAATGATATTTTGAGTGCTTTATGTACCCATTCATCAAAACTTCTGGTTAACCTGCACGTAGGCCTTTAAAGCTGAACACTCACCCCCCCCCCCCCCACACACACACACACACACAGACACACAACTTTGGGTCTGAGTTTGACAGATTCTTCATAAACAAGTACTTCTTTATTATCTGTATCCAAACATTCAGCATGGTACTTCCAGCTGTTTTAAAGAGAGGATGTATGTAAGCAGGGGAGAATGTAGCTTGAGCAGCCCATGAATCTGGAGTCCTTCAGCCCAGTTTAGTGATCCTCAGAGCCCCCGCAATCCACAACGTATCAATGTCCTGGAGACGGGGAACTCTGTGGCCGAAACTCAACAGCTGCTGTCCATCAACAAAAATCTGAAATTGACTTTGTTGGCATGATATATCAATCTGGAGGGAAGATAAAGCAGAAATGTTTTTCTTGGGCAGCAAATTCCTTTGGTTTAGGAGCATTTAAGAGCATTGCATTTATATGAGCCAGGTTTAAAAAGAGTTGCTGTGTCAGGGTGTGTGTGTTTCCCTGTGTTTCCCTCCTGTGTTGATTACTGTTCCCTCCCCTAATGTGTCTCAGCTGTTCCTCGTTGTGTTTGTTATTTAAGCCCTTGTCTTTCCTTTGTTCCTGGTGCTGTCATTATAGTTTGTTGGTCCTGCGTGCTCTCTGTGGCTACCTGTGTTCCCTTACTCCTTGCTCCTTGCTCCTTGCCTTAGCAGAAATAAAGTGCCGTTTCCTTTACCCGTCTACATCTGGGTCCTACCTGCGCCTGCCTGCACCACCAACCCTTAACAGAATGACAGCACCAAGTTTGGACCCAGCGGACGCTCTGTTTTTCCGTGAGTTGGAGGATTTGTTGGTGACGATAATCCTAGCTATGGATGGCTGGGAGAACATTCCCAGCAGGAAGGAGCAGGAGGCTGTGTTGGGGCGTATGTGCAGGGCTGTTGCGTCAAGGCCAGAGTTGGAGGACGCCTTACCCGAGTGGGCAGTCGAGCTGCTCAACCCCACAACCTTTTGGCCGGAGAGCTACATGCCACTGCCACCGGACTTTGGTGACCGGCCTAAGCCTCCACGCTCCTGCTCTCAGCCTCTGATCCCCAGCTACCGGCCTCTGCCCCCGGCCCCCAGCTACCGGCCTCTGTCCCCGGTTCCCAGCTACAGGCCTCTGCCCCCGGCCCCCAGCTACCGGCCTCTGCCCCCGGCCCCCAGCTACCGGCCTCTGCCCCCGGCCCCCAGCTACCGGCCTCTGCCCCCGGCCCCCAGCTACCGGCCTCTGCCCCCGGCCCCCAGCTACCGGCCTGTCCCCGGTTCCCAGCTACCGGCCTCTGTCCCCGGTTCCCAGCTACCGGCCTCTGCCCCCGGTCCCTAGCTACCAGCCTCTGCCCCCGGTCCCTAGCTACCAGCCTCTGCCCCCGGTCCCTAGCTACCAGCCTCTGCCCCCGGTCCCTAGCTACCAGCCTCTGCCCCCGGTCCCTAGCTACCAGCCTCTGCCCCCGGTCCCTAGCTACCAGCCTCTGCCCCCGGTCCCTAGCTACCAGCCTCTGCCCCCGGTCCCTAGCTACCAGCCTCTGCCCCCGGTCCCTAGCTACCAGCCTCTGCCCCTGGTCCCTAGCTACCAGCCTCTGCTCCTGCCGGAGGTGGCCCGCCCTCCAGACCGTCCAGGGGAGGCACGCCCTCCGCTCCTGCCGGTGGGGGCCCTCCTCCACTCCTTCCCGAGGGGGGTTCCCCTTCAAGGCCTTCCTCCTGAGGGGACCCGCCCTCTACCTGGCCTGCCTCCTGAGGGGACCCGCCCTCTACCTGGCCTTCCTCCTGAGGGGGTCCGCCCTCTACCTGGCCTTCCTCCTGAGGGGACCCGCCCTCTACCTGGCCTTCCTCCTGAGGGGACCCGCCCTCTACCTGGCCTTCCTCCTGAGGGGGTCCGCCCTCTACCTGGCCTGCCTCCTGAGGGGACCCGCCCTCTACCTGGCCTGCCTCCTGAGGGGACCCGCCCTCTACCTGGCCTGCCTCCTGAGGGGACCCGCCCTCTACCTTGCCTTCCAGTGGGGACCCGCCCTCTACCTGGCCTTCCTCCTGAGGGGACCCGCCCTCTACCTGGCCTGCCTCCTGAGGGGACCCGCCCTCTACCTCGCCTTCGCCGGCCTCCTGAAGGGTTCCGCCTTCACCGCTGCCGGCCTTCTGAGGGGGTTCTTTGCCACTGCAGGCCTCCTGAGGGACTGAGCCCTCATCGTCCTTGCCGCCGGCCTCCTGAAGGGTTCCGCCTTCACTCTGCCTCTGCTTGCCCCCCAGGCCGTCCGCCTGAGGCTCCCTGCCATGCCCTGGGGCAGTTTTCTGGCCGCCCGCCTGACGTCCCTCGGCTCTGCCCCAGTCCATTTATTTTTTTTTGATTCCCCCCTCCTGGCGCCCCTCCACCCACCCGTTTTGGGTTTGACTTTCTTTGTTTTTTTTTTGCTTGTCATGGGTCGCCTGGGAGTCGACCCTTAAGGGGGGGGTACTGTCAGGGTGTGTGTGTTTCCCTGTGTTTCCCTCCTGCGTTGATTACTGTTCCCTCCCCTAATGTGTCTCAGCTGTTCCTCGTTGTGTTTGTTATTTAAGCCCTTGTCTTTCCTTTGTTCCTTGTGCTGTCATTATAGTTTGTTGGTCCTGCGTTCTCTCTGTGGCTACCTGTGTTCCCTTACTCCTTGCCTTAGCCTTTAGGCTTCAATAAAGTGCCGTTTCCTGAAACCGTCTGCATCTGGGTCCTACCTGCCTGCCTGCACCCGCAACCCCCTTAACATGCTGTAAATAAGATTGAAGAGTTGGAAATAGAGAGAGCTGAAGAGAAGCAAGATTACCCTATGTTTCTCTGCCATTGAAAAGTGTTGCATTTAACGCACCTGTGATTGAGATGCAAGACGGATTCCCAGAACCAATCATTGGAAAGATGCCCTGATCAGTCAGAAAAGACCGGATGCAGGGGCAGTAAACAGGAAACACATTCTCACAGCACATTTCACTCCACGCCATTTGTAACAAATTATCAGTACACTCAAAATATAGCTCTTCAATTCTACCCAACATTAACTTCTCAAGACTAGAGTTAAAAAACGGACATTTTACTGGCCTTGTTTACATGAGAAATATCTAGCATGTCACACTTTTGCTAATTTTCTCATAACTCTACCTGACTACAATGTTTATTTCTTCTTTAAAGGAACACCAGCCGAGGAAAGTATACTCAGGGCAGACCTTTGACAGTTATGAAGAGTTCCATCTAGCTATGAAAGCATGGAGTGCTTTCATTGTCTCAAGTACATTTAAAGACTCTAAGGCCCCGTTTACACGAGGACGCTTGCAGGTAAATGCGCCAAAATATTTCATTGGAAGTGCCTTTCGTTTAGACGGTGACAGCGTTTTTGGGGCTCAAAAACGCAAAAATCTGAAACCACCCTCCAGAGTGGAAAACTTGAATACGCTCCGCCGTAGCGATTCCGTCTACACTGCCAAGACGGAAAACTATTCTCAGATCTGCTCACGTCGCGTACGCGTTTACGTGACAAACATGCCCCAGTACAGGGAAATAAACAAACATGTTGGATTATTTCCATGCGTCGGACTGTCAAGCTGCTCTGGCAGCTCTAATAAACTTACAGGAGTCTTTCTACGAAATGTACAGGATATGTACAGATAGCATTACTGAACAGAGAAGGATCTGTAATTATGTTTTGGTTTTCGGGGCGCAGATAAGAGAAGAAGGAAGATTCTACGCATGCGTTCAGACATGGTGGTGATGTTGGATAGTGTATCACAGCACCACCTAGCCGCCTCACATGCATACCCAATCGAATTCCACACACTTTTGCGTCACCGTATGCACGCAGATTTCCTCCCGAAAATGCTTGTCTAAACGCGGAATAAAAAGTGAAGACGCAACGCCACTTTTACGTCTACTGTTCAGACCGTCATCATGTAAACATAGCCTAAATTGACCATTTATTGAGTCCATTACCGAGTTAGGAGGATAAAAAAAAGTTAGCAATGTTTGATCCAATGCAATCAAATTATATTTGGAAAGAAAATCATTCATTAACATGGGCTGTTGTTTAACTATGACTAAGAGACATCTCTTATTCTTTCATATTCATTTCTGTGTAGGTATTATGTACCTTGGTTGCCTTTCATGCAGCCCTTTATCCCAGAGTGTCATAGTAGAGGTGTGCAGGTGTAGCTCATTATAGGTGTGTGAGGGACCTGCCAGGGGCTTTCCAATACCTACCCTGAACGGCTGGTGGATGAAGGGGAAGAAGGGGGCGGTCCTCTCCGCTGCGCCCCAGCGCCCCGACACACGCGCCCTGCACAGGACCTGGGACTCCTTCATGAGGACGCAGAGCTCCAGCGCCACGTCAGAGGGGGGCCTCTGCCCCAGGCCCGGGCCGCATGACAGCAGGATGTAGAACCTGGAGGGGGAGACACATGCATCACTCCCTGAATAAATTGTGCTTTCATGGCATACATTCTTGAAGACAACATCTATTGTGTGTACTGAAGAGATAATGCTTAACAAAAACATATTCTAGCATTATCAAAACTGAGGTGGCCAATCTGGTCAGAAAATAATGGACTTGACAGCCTTTCTTTTGAACATCCCCAAACAAAAATCAGGATTTTACAAAACTCTCAAAACTGCTTGTTTGCCAGGTAGAGCCATGTCTTCTGAATGTCAATTAAACAACTAGCTTGTTCATTAGATCCCATTCAACAATTTAAACTGAGCTTATCAAAACATCCCATGATGCACTCTGATGCAGAAGACCTCTTTACCAAGTATCAGTGGAAGAGAATGAGAAGTCTTTTACCTGTCAGGCCTAGGCTCCACCACGCCCACCACGATTAACCTCTCCCCTACCCGCAGTCCCTCGTTGATGTGGCCGCTGAAGGGAACAGCCTGAAGTCGAGCAAAACAAAGTCAAAACCTACTTAAAGATGGAAACTGAATCAGATAAGAAGTCTTAACACACAGCCAAATGTTCCCCTAACACTTCATGATATCACCATTCCTTCTGCCATCTCAGACGGATGGGCTGATTGTAGGGACAGGGGACTTGTGACCCTTTCGATTTATAGACAAACCGTTTGCATAATATAGTCAGTTTAAGACCAAATGTAATATCCCTAACTCCCACTTATTTTTTCTCCAAATGAGGTCTTTTGTAAAACACAAAATCCCAAATTTTGAAACCATGGCTCGTCCTTCAGTTGCCCGTCCTTGAGCTTCCTGCAGACTCCAATCACCTGATACCTTGTTGAGTGTCTATTAACCAACCTGCTCCACCGAGCTTGTTCAGGAGCCTGCTCCAGTGAGCTGATACAGGAGCTGGCTCCATTGAGCTGGTTCTTGAGGTGTCTCTTACAGAAGCATGCTTCACTGAGCTAGTTCAGGAGACTGCTCCACTGAGCTGGTTCTTGAGGTGTCTCTTGTTACAGGAGCCTGCTCCACTGGGCTGGTTCTGAAGGTGTCTGGTGACATTTGGGACTATTGCAGCATTCTTGAAGAAAGTTGTCCAATCCCGGATTGCATTTAACTGACTTTATTTGTTAAAGTAGGCATGTTTCGGTATGGTAACTATGAAGCTTAAAGGCCCACTATGCAACTTTTTTAGCCAAAATTACATTAAGTATGCAGGTTGAGAGTTATGCTGATGGTTCTGCATCCATTTCTGGGTCGATTGGTGGGTGTGTCATTTACCCATGTCGCCTCTCCAGGGAAAAAGCGCATATGCAACTTGCTCTGTTCGGACCGACACAATCCGGATGTGACGCAGCAGAAGTATCCTCGAAAATGTAGTCAGATTGTAGTTTCGAAAATGCTTTACGGCACAGACACACACCCAAACATGGCACCGGCTAGATATAAACAGCCAGTTGCGAGGCAATTGTTGCATTCATCATGGATCAATCGACTGATAAGGGACTAGGGCTGTCACTTTTTATTCGAAGTTCGAATATTCGTTCGAAGGTGGGGTGAAAAGTTCGAATTCGAAGTGTAATTCTCCATTCGAACTGTAAAAATGCGCTATAAAGAAGAGAGCGGCGAGTGGCTTTTCCTCAATAAAGCGGCCCTCCTGGATCCCCGCTTCTCCCGGTTAGTCCACCTTTCCCCTGCACAGAAACATCTCGTGACTGAAAGCCTCTCACACGAGCTCATTGAAACGGAGACCGACACTGATCGCACACGACAGGGAGAAAAGTCCGCTGCTGCGCTGGGCGCGATGGGCAGCCTGTAGCGGCTGCAGCTGCAGCGGTAACGGAGAGCTGCGAGACTACTTGTAATTTTCTTTACAAGTACAAAAGAGCAGCATGCCGTGTTGGAGGTCGGCCTCACAGATTGTTCGTTTATATGGGCTGTGTGTGCCATGGACGACATGCGCTCCGCATATCGCGCTCCGAGCAGTTATTGTTAATGCGTAAAAGACAGCCGCACTTGTGTGTCCGAGCTTCCTCTTGTTGTGTTTACAAATGTGTTATTAAAGATGTGTTTTTATCCTGTGCTGTTATGAATTCAGTAGGTATACGTGATTTCCACAAGAAATAAAAAGAAACACGACAACAGTCTTTTTTTTTTTTTAATAGTTCTATGGGGGGGGGGGGGGGTCGAATGTATTTGAATGTATTCGAATTAATTATGGACATTCGAAATTCGTTCGAATTTCATTTTTGGAAAAAGTGACAGCCCTATAAGGGACCCAAGAGGCGACCGTCGGTGGAACAAAAGAAGAATGGACCAGAAAAGAGATCAGACACGAGTGAAAGGGGAACTATGCAACTTTTTTGGCTTGATTTACCTTAATATAACAGGCTAAGAGTCATTGCGATGGTTCTATTATACATTTTTGTTCGATTGTTCGTTGTTTCGACTCACCCTTGCGCATCTTGGCGGAGAAAAGGAATATGTTTCTGCCGGCGACCCGCCGCCCACTCTCGCGGGAGTCTCGGGTCTCGCGAAGTAACGAATTGCTTTACGGCACAGACCCCCAAACACGGAACCGGCTCGATATAAACACAAGTCACTAAGGGATTGTTATATTCATCATAGATCAGCCGACTAAAAAGAGACAGAGAAACCCAATGTCGGAGGAACAGAAGAAGAGAAAAGGGAGACTGACCGGCAGAGAGGCCAGACACGAGTAAATGTTGGGCAAGCTTTTCAGGAATAGCGTGAACTGAAAGAAAAAGAAGACTGCAAATCAGACGCCAACTCGGCCGTGTAGCTTTTGAAATTGAAAGTACCCTTGGGTGGCCTTTGTCTTCGTGGTTGTTACGGGGCAAGACGGGGTGAACCCAAACGCACGGCACAAATGACGACAGGAAGAGGTTGGTAGCAATTAACCAGTTTATTGCTACACAGAGCAGAGGAGAATGTCTGTGGCGATCCGGAGATGGTTGGTCGGGTGGATTGCCGGACAGGTAGTCACCCTCGACGGTTCGGAGGAACTGGTATTCCTGCAGGAGAGGAGAGTCGAGTGGTAAACGAGAACAACGAGAATACTAGGAAAAGGCTAGAGAGGTCGGAGGATAACTTAACTAGGTAAGCGTAGTTGACGATCTGGCGACGAAGGGTTGAATGACTGGGGAAGATATACAGGTGGGCGTGATTGGTGATGATGGTCAGGTGCGGGTGATCACCGTGGCTGGGTTGGGGAGTTCAGCAGGCCACGCCCCCGTACATGGAACAGAACATGACAGACAGAGAAAACTAGCGGCAGCTAGGATCCGGTGGGAGAGACCGTGACAGTACCCCCCCCTCTACGAACGCCTCCTGGCGGACGTCTGGCAGTAGGATGCGCTTTATGGAAATCCGAAATCAATGTATCATCCAAGATCATATTCCGTGACAGCCATTGCCGGTGTTCTGGTCCGTAACCCTCCCAATCCACCAGGTACTGGAAACCACGCCCCCTAGGACGTATGTCCAGCAACTGCCGGACCGTCCACGCCGGGTGATTGTCAATGATGCGCGGTGGAGGTGGCGCAGGCGTAGCGACCGCCAGAGGGCTGGAGGAGACAGGCTTGATCAATGACACATGAAACGTGGGGTGAACCCGAAGAGAGGGAGGAAGCCGGAGACGTATAGCACAAGGGTTTATGATGGCCTCGATTTCAAAAGGTCCAATGAACCGGGGCGGGAGTTTCCGAGAGGCTACCTTCAAATGGAGATCCTTAGTTGAGAGCCAGACCTTCTGGCCGGGGACGTAACGAGGTGCCGGTGTCCGGTGGCGATTAGCCTGCCGCTGGGAGCGGGTGGAAGCCCGAAGCAGCGCAGCCCGGGCCTTGTTCCATGTTCGTTGGCAGCGTAGGATGTGGGACCGAACTGAAGGAACAGCAATCTCTGCCTCCTGCGAGGGAAACAGCGGGGGCTGGTAGCCCAGGGAGCAGAGAAAGGGAGACATTCCGGTAGTGTCATTTCTGTGTGTGTTGTGTGCGTACTCAACCCAAGGAAGATGAAGGCTCCATGAAGCGGGATTGGCGGCTGTGACGCAGCGTAGCATGCCCTCCAGTTCCTGGTTTGCCCGCTCCGCCTGGCCGTTGGTCTGAGGGTGATATCCAGAGGAGAGACTGGCTGTGGTACCCAGGGCCAAACAGAAGGCTCGCCACACCTGGGAGATAAATTGGGGGCCCCGGTCCGACACGATGTCCGCAGGGATGCCGTGTATTCGGAAAACCTGAGAAACCATCAGCTCTGCAGTCTCTCTCGCAGAGGGAAGTCCGGGTAGAGCGATGAAGTGGGCTGCCTTCGAAAAACGATCAATTATGGTGAGTATGGTGGTGTTACCTCTGGATGGAGGGAGACCGGTAACGAAATCCAGGGCGATGTTGGACCACGGACGACTGGGGATGGGGAGCGGGCGAAGCAGTCCCGACCGGGGTTTGTTGGTTGTCTTGTTGCGCGCACAGGTGGTACATGCGGCGATGAAAGACCGGGTGTCTCGGTCCATGGTAGGCCACCAGAACCGGCGTTGCAGGAAAGCCAGAGTCCGGTTGATCCCGGGATGACAAGCCAGCCTCGACGAGTGACCCCACTGTAACACGTCTGAACGGACTGCATCCGGAACGAACAACCGACCGGGAGGGCCCGTGCCCGGATCGGCCTGATGAGCCTGGGCCTGGGTAACCAAGGACTCAATCCTCCAGACCACTGAGCCCACCACACAAGTGGGTGGTAGAATGGAGTCCAAAACAGAACACTCCCCGTCCACGGAGTGCAAACGGGACAATGCGTCCGGCTTGGTGTTGCGGGAACCCGGGCGATAGGAAAGGGAGAATTTAAAGCGACCAAAAAATAGCGCCCACCTTGCCTGGCGGGAGTTGAGACGTTTTGCAGACTGGATATAACTCAGATTCTTGTGGTCCGTCCACACGACGAACGGCAGTTCCGCCCCCTCCAGCCAGTGACGCCACTCCTCGAGCGCGAGCTTGACGGCGAGGAGCTCCCGATTTCCCACGTCGTAGTTCCGCTCTGGGGGAGATAGCCCTCGAGAGAGGAAAGCACAAGGGTGAAGCTTACCGTCCGAAGCTGAGCGTTGGGACAGTACAGCTCCAACCCCAGTGTCCGATGCGTCGACCTCCACCACGAACTGCAGCTTGCCATCGGGCTGCGTGAGAACCGGAGCGGAGACGAAGCGTCGCTTCAACACCTCGAAGGCCGCCGCGGCCTCCGAGGTCCATCTGAAGGTCACCTTGACGGAGGTCAGCGCTGTGAGGGGCGCGACGATGCGGCTGAAGTTCCTAATGAACCTTCTGTAGAAGTTTGCAAACCCCAGAAAGCGTTGGAGCTGCTTGCGATTGGTGGGTGTAGGCCAATCAGCTACAGCAGCTACCTTCCCTGGATCCATCTCCAGCCTCCCCTGGCCGATAACGAATCCCAGGAAGGTCACCGATGGCGCATGGAATTCGCATTTCTCCGCCTTGACAAATAGACGATTCTCCAAGAGGCGCTGCAGCACTTGACGGACATGCAGCTTGTGTTCTGCGAGGGACCGGGAGAAAATCAGGATATCATCAATGTACACGAACACAAACTGATGGAGCATGTCTCTCAATACATCATTGACCAGGGCCTGAAATACTGCAGGGGCATTTGTAAGACCAAAAGGCATCACCAGGTACTCGAAATGACCTAATGGGGTAGTGAAGCCTGTCTTCCACTCGTCCCCTTCTCGGATGCGGACCAGGTGGTAGGCGTTACGGAGGTCCAGCTTGGTAAAAACTGTAGCACCCCGCAGGGGAACAAAGGCAGAGTCTATGAGGGGCAATGAGTACTTGTTCTTAATCGTAATGTCGTTGAGTCCCCTATAATCAATGCAGGGGCGAAGGGACTTATCCTTCTTGGAAACAAAAAAAACCCCTGCTCCTACCGGTGAAGATGAGGGCCGAATAATCCCTGCGGCAAGAGAGTCCCGGATATACCCCTCCATGGCCTCTCGTTCTGGAAGTGAGAGGTTAAACAGGCGGCTGCTAGGGAGAGGGGAACCAGGAAGTAAATCAATGGCACAATCATAAGGGCGATGTGGTGGCAGAGATAGTGTGTGTTGTTTACTGAACACAGGTCCTAAATCATGATAGTCCAGGGGCACCAACGTGAGGTCCGGGGACTCCGGGACCGTCGGTGGGGAGACTGCCGTAGGTGCTGAGGCGGAGCGTAAACAGTTCAATAGGCAATGGGTACTCCAAGCAGTGATCCTACCAGAAACCCACTCCAAACTGGGGTTATGGAGACGAAGCCAGGGATGGCCCAGGACCACAGGAGTCTGGGGTGAGTTAATGAGGTGAAAGGAAATCTTTTCCTGATGGTTACCGGAGAGCAGCAAAGACATGGGAGCGGTCTTGTGCTCAATCCTGTCCAGGTGCAATCCGTTGAGCGCACTCACCTCCATAGGCACGTCGAGTGGGATGAGGTCTACTCCCAGCTGTCGAGCCACCCTTCGGTCCAAAAAACTCTCGTCAGCTCCGGAATCGACGAGGGCGGAGAGGGGCAAGGAGCGGTTCTGCCAAGACAGAGTGGCCTTCAGCAGAGTACGGGAGTTAGAATAGTTAGGGACACAACTCGATCGATAAACTCCCATTACGACCGAGCCGGACCGTTTCCCGGGCGCCGGGGACAGTGAAGGAGGATATGGCCCGTCCTCCCACAATACATGCAAGCGCCCGTCTGTCGGCGCTGGTCGCGTTCCTCCATGGTTAGGTGGACGCGCCCCAGCTGCATGGGCTCTGGCTCGGGAAGGCTCGGAGGTTCACGAAAGGCCTCGGTAATCCGCGGCGGAGGTCTCACTGTCGTGTGCTGGGAAGGAAACGATGACGGGGACACTCTCCCTCCTTCGCTCCCGAATGCGGTTGTCCAATTGCATGGCGAGAGTAATGAGTGCCTCCAAGTCGGACGGCTCGTCCCGCAACGCGATCTCATCCCGTAGATGATCAGCCAGGGAGCGCTGAAAAACGTCTCTCAGAGCGTCGTCACGCCAGCCGCTCTCTGCTGCGTAGATACGGAAGTCAATCACCAGCTCCGCCACGCTGCGACTGCCCTGGCGTAAATCCAAAAGTCTCTGGGCAGCCTCTCGGCCCCGAACTGGATGATCGAACGTCCGTCGCAGCGCCGTAGTAAAGGCTAAATAGTTCGAGGCCTCGGGACCCCCACGGTCCATCTCAGCCGAAGCCCAGGTAAGCGCCACCCCTCGAAGGCAGGCGACGAGGTAGGTGATGCGGGAGGTCTCGGTGGCGTAGGTGAGTGGCTGCTGCTGGAAAACTCCTCCCACCTGGAGAAGGAACCCATGACAGGCTCCAGGATCGCCCCCATATGGTGCCGGGGTTGGGACGTAGGGCTCCCGACGAACGATAGGGACCGTAGCGGGGAGATCCGCGGACGAACCAGAGGGAGGGGTCGAGAGTGTCAGCCGTGACTCGAGGGACGACAATGCCGTAGCAAATCGGGCTAGGCTTGCGGAAGCCTCCCTCAGGTTCCGGGAATGTTCTACCCCGAGGCCGCCTTGGCGGCGTACCTCCTGGGTTAAATTCGCTAAGCGAGCGGCCAAGGAATCGGCTGCGTCATTTGTGTCGGCTGGGTCCATCTTTTGGCCAGATCGTACTGTTACGGGGCAAGACGGGGTGAACCCAAACGCACGGCACAAATGACGACAGGAAGAGGTTGGTAGCAATTAACCAGTTTATTGCTACACAGAGCAGAGGAGAATGTCTGTGGCGATCCGGAGATGGTTGGTTGGGTGGATTGCCGGACAGGTAGTCACCCTCGACGGTTCGGAGGAACTGGTATTCCTGCAGGAGAGGAGAGTCGAGTGGTAAACGAGAACAACGAGAATACTAGGAAAAGGCTAGAGAGGTCGGAGGATAACTTAACTAGGTAAGCGTAGTTGACGATCTGGCGACGAAGGGTTGAATGACTGGGGAAGATATACAGGTGGCCGTGATTGGTGATGATGGTCAGGTGCGGGTGATCACCGTGGCTCGGTTGGGTTCAACTGAGTTCAGCAGGCCACGCCCCCGTACATGGAACAGAACATGACAGACAGAGAAAACTAGCGGCAGCTAGGATCCGGTGGGAGAGACCGTGACAGTGGTATTCTTGATGTTGATAGTCTCTGTACAAATGTGTTTGCTCAACCGTTTTGTTGTGAGCCCTGTATGTTTCTAGCTTGCTTGGTTGCAACCATATAAACACCTTTGTTTCCATGGGTGTTTTGCTGTTCGTCTGTCTCGTCCCCCAGATACAGACTGAATCCCCGAATCCAGGTTCTTGTTAATTTAGATTATTATGTTGGCCAAACCTCTTACACTGATTGTTCTGTTCAACCTAAGATAAAACAATTATAATCTAGGATATAAATTCTCCCCGTCAACTATAAAAAAGGATGGATTTATGTTTATTGCAATACAAATACACCCTTTTAAAAATGTATAACCTTGCCTACACTTTATGAACATCTACTTCGGACATGGGAGACCCACGCATTCGCCGGCTTCTTTGAAAACAAATGCACATGGCTCGCGTAGAAGTGCATGGGGAAGGGTCGTCAACGAGTTGTTACGACAGTGTTGTGAAATATCTACTACGAAGCTGTAGGGGGCGCTGTGTAGAGAAATGTGCGTGCCAAAACCAAGAAAACTTGTTGCATAGTGGGCCTTTAAGGGAGGGAATTGTATCTAACGCGTGGAGAGGAAAATACCGTGATCTCAAGGGCGTCAGTTTGTTTTTAGAAGTGGTGGGGACAATAACCATAAGCTTGAGTGTGGTTTGAAAAGTGCTGGGTACCCTTATGTAAGCTATTCATCCATTCAACGCTGCATTACAATATATAACTATTCGAACAATAAGTTGAAAACACAGTTTGTGTTTTGGCTTGTTTTGCAAAACTGCGTTGGAAACACCATGGTATTGGCTCGGGATATGTAATACTAATACACACAGGACAAAGAACAGTGTTGGCAACAAAGTTTACCAGACAAACAATGCCAGACTGTAAAGGGGGTACGAAATGAAACGAGGTACTGAGCATCAGCCTTTTGAAGACGAGCAAGGGCTGCTGGTAGCATATGTTATGCTGCATTAAAAAAAAAAAAAAAAACAAGCGCCCAGAGGAGAATTGCATCTGCCAAATCCTGACCACCAGTAAACACTTGCGAAGGACCAATGTAGACTTCACTCATTGCAACATCATTAGCAAATTGCCCGCAGATAAAATCCCCTACAGTTTAGGATAATCACACAGGTTATGCGAGAACATATTTATGTCAGGATAGGCCTACCAGGCTCCAAGTCGTCACATATCTCAATCAGACAAAACAACTATAACCACATTGGCATAGCAATCGCACCGTGTGTAGCTGCTACTAGCTGCAATCTATACAATGCATACTAGCTGGAGCCCCAACCAGAATCAGATCACAATTGCTTAGGACCGTGGGTAACCTTTGGCCAGGTCATCACGAGCAAACAGAACCAGCAGCAAAGTTTACGTAAACCAATTTCTTACCTTATGTGGCCCTCCACATGCAGGCTAAATGATGTATCCATATCGTGTCACAAACATGCTTTTTACAGGAAGCAAAAGGACCGGCTATTTTCTGAATAAAAATGTCAATTTTGGCTGTCTATCTTGAAACTTCTCCAGTGCGTTCACACCAAACGCGACGGGGCAACAAGATCCCATACAAAGTGAACGTATAGACGCGTATCGGGCGAATTTTTTGGATTTGTTTTGATTTGTCGCGCCACACTTTCGCCGTGCACAGGCGAGCGCGTTCACGAGGATTTGTGGCGCGACAAATTCGCTCGAGTTGAAATATTTGAACTTTGACACGAATTTCGCGTGATGACAGCCAATCAGCGTTCAACAGCGTGGCCACTGAGTGACATGTGTAACGTAACAGCCAATCAGCGTTCAACCGTCAAACTCAGTGCAGTGCAGTCCGGGGTGAACTGCAGCATGGAGGAGAAAGTGATTGTTGCCGTTTGCGACTCTCGGAGCTCTATATATAATAGTATATCATATAATATAATTGTATATATAACATCATGGCAAAAAGCTCTGTGCGCCTCCGGATGGCCGTAGCGCGGGGAGCTCATAGGGATTGGGCTTCTCGGGAGTCTGGGTTTGTTTACCGGCGTTGCTATGGGTTCCGGTCGTGTATGTTCCAACGGTTTATTAGGTAGGTCTATCTAATAAATGATGTCTTCGTGCGCGCCTATCGCATGATTTTAGACTCGACGAATTCGGTTGAGTATGTGGGGATTTTTTCAGTCGCAATTGGTTTGCACATTTTTAAAAGTGGTGGGGACAAAATTCGTATTTCAAATAGTGGGGGGGACATGTCCCCCCCGTCCCCCCCGTAATCGACGCCTATGCGTGATCTACTTCAAGCCCCCGGGCTTAGGCCCGGTGGCTCTCTGCCGTCTACCTATTGATCTCTGGCCTCTTCACTTCGAATCACCCGCTAGAGGACGTCAAGTGGGTGTGGCCTATGCAGTGGGCGTGGCCGGGGTGACGTAATGGCTTCGGCTTCTTCACCTATCTAAAGGTGCTGCCTTCTGTGGATGGAGCAGCCTTCAATAAGGTCTTGCTCCCCTTGTGGCTATGTATAGTATTTACGGCTTATATGTTTGGTCCTGCTTCCTAGTGGTTAAGTGAGGGTAATACAGCTTGTGTGTTTGAATCTGCTTCCTAGAGGCTATGTGGAGGCAGCTCAGGTTCTTAAAATACGTAACAGGACTAAGGTTTGACCAGAATCCAAACTTGCTCAATTAATGTCAGCGACCAACTGATTAGATGTCATCCACAGACTCCACTAATCAAAGCGCAAGCACAGACTGTATCCACCTGTTGCTCCGTGGTGAGATAGATCGAGCGTAGCGGTCGGCGTCAGCCATGCTCCGGCAATATATTAAAGTGTATCGTCACGTTTCCATAGCAACTGGTTCTAAACAAACCAAATTAACAAGGGGAAATCCAATCCTATGCCACACAAACCTTTTAAAATGTATAATCGTGTGGCATATGATGCTTGCCTCGGCACGTTAGCCTATCATAGCAAGGTGATGATAGAGCTATGATATTTGTCCATTTATCTACACAGTAAATTAAGAAACGGGAAAGTAAAGTAGGCTAATAAGTAGTGAATTTACTTTTCAAATGCAGTAAAAGTAATCTCATCAATCTCATCTCATTTTACAATTTTTTAAATTAGGTTAATTGTCTTATAATATTTAGTCTGTGCACAATCTTTTTTCTTTGTTTTAAATCAAGATTGACATTCAATATTTCTGTTAAAGCTACGTTTTTTGTTTACTTATGTCTTTGGCTGCGAGTATTTGTCAACTCTGCTGACGTGTTACACTAAAGTACAATTGTTGACAAGTAATGGTTTATTCATTTACCATCTATAGATTACCTCACTGAATTCATTACCAAATTCACAGCTAACTTATTGTCTACCTCTGATCCCTTTCAGCCTCTCCCTGCAAAGGCAAGGTAAGATGCGGATGAAACAGCAGCTCCAGAACCTGAAGTTTAACCACAGAGCCTATGGTGCCATATGTGAACTAAAGCGAGTGTACTCCAATAATTGAAATGGTTGTCTCTTTGATTAAATAGTTTTTGAAGCTCAGCATTACCTCCTACTTTTTTGTTTTTTTTGCTCCCCCCTCCCGCCCTGCTGGAAGAACGTCCTTTCAAAGAACGTATCCTAAGTATTTCCTACATAAAGAATTGCCCACGTTAGGATGCATGCCCCCGGCGGGGGTTGCATTGCAGCCTCTTTAGAAGGAGCGCATGAATATCTAGCAGGCCTTGTAGCGCACAAGTTACTGCGGATTACCTTTTTCTCCTTCCCTGTACTCGATTCGGCCATGCTGACGTGGAAGCAGCGATAAGAGCCAACACTGTCAGTGGCGTGGTTCCAGCTCCGGACGGGAGGCGGCTCGGTTATCCTGTCTGAAGTTTGCTCTCTCTGGTCGGCAGCAATGTTTAAAAGACGAACCAGGACCCGTCGTACCTGCTCCTGTGTGGAGCGCTGATGACGTAGCGCGGTCATACCTCAAGGATCGTAACTCAGTGGGCCGCCCATCAGAACAAAGCGACCAGGAAGGACGGGTTGTGGAACAAAACATTCCACTTGAGTGTGCGGGGCCAAGACCATTCGTGTACGGTTAGGTGGAGAACGGTGTATGTTTGTAGCCTATCTGAATAAATATAATAAAAATACTCTTAAAAATAAATAAAAAAAACTATTAATTTTATTCTATTTACTATTAATAAAAAAAAACTGCCTGTGTGAACACGCCCTAAGGGGGTGTTCACACAGGCAGTTTACAGGCAGTTTTTGTTCACTGACAACATGTTTCTTGTCAGTGAACATGTTGAGTTGTATGACATGACCAACAAATTATACCACAACATTTATCACAAGGAGAGTATCTGGAGGACGATCGGTGGGATTTTGGGACATAAGTGTAAAGGTGCGGCCACACCAGACGCGTATTTCGCGTACTTCGCGTATGAAATCGCCATTTTTTCCATAGGGAACCATTGGTATACGCGCGTATTACGCGTAATATGCGTATAAGCAACGTTGTACGCGCGTATTGCGCGTATGAGGCGCGTATATTTACGCGCTATACACGTGTATAGTGCGTATATCGCGTATATCGCGTACATTTCAAGAGTTCCAAAAATTGAACTTTTTAAGCTCATACGCATGACGATTAGCCATATTGCCCAATCAGCGTTGAGCTTGACCCGACGTCACTGGCAGAGAGTAGTGAGCTTGGACAGAAGCATACGGCCGACATCTTTCTTTATTCTGTGTGGAAATAGTAACATAGTTACGCCATTAAATGCTTTTATGGAAACATTTCTAGCGAGAAATGTGCATTTTATGTGCAGTTCGCTCGGTGAATGTGAAGGATGTTTGGTTTGATAGTTATGACGAAGAGGGAACGCTCCGTTCACTTGCATGGACAGAGTCTCTGGTTACTAAGCAACCTCAACGTCTTGGCGGACTATTTCTCTGCTGATCAACACTACAGACACTACACGAACAGAAATGGAGGTGGATCAAAATATCATCGTCGTCGTGTGCGGCCGTCCTGTCCTGTACGACACCACGATGGTGTCGTACAGGGACAGGAACAAAACAGAGAGGGCGTGGGTCGACGTGGCAGAGGATATTGGCGTTCCTGGTAAGATCAGTGAATAATGTGTGCGTGTATTTTGCTTGGCTTCAGCTATCGGTTGTGTTCTACTATGAAAAAAGTTAGCGCCGGTTAGCGGTAGCACCAGTTAGCAGTAATATTAAGTGATACTACTACAACAGACTGTCCCGCTTGTCAGGTTACACAACTTAATATGTATATATGTTCTTGTCAGTGGACGTATGTCGCAGGAGGTGGAAGTCACTCAGGGACAGGTATAGCGCGTATTGCGCGTATGCGACCATTTTTGACACAAAATGGTCAAGCAACATTATACGCACGTATCTCGCGTAAAAAGTACGCGAGATACGCGTCTGGTGTGGCCGCACCTTAAGTATTCATTTTAATGTTTATCTGCTCACCTAACAAACTATCCAGTTATCACCGTTAAACGTGTTTCTAATAACATTTCTAGCGAGAAATATACTTTTTACTTGCATAATCTTTAGTCAGTGATTGTGTCTGATCTTTAGTTTTATAGTTATTAGGAAGATTTTATCGGCTCGATGTCAAAGATGTCCGGTTGCTAGGGACGCTGCTTTCGCACAGCTGAGGGCACAGCTGAGGGCTGTTGATACGGACAACGCAAAAGCGTTAGTAGCTGCTAGAGAAATTCTTGGTAGGGCTTAATCCTAGCCTGTTGTTTACTTTTATTCACTGTAGGGGAGGATTGCCGTGACAAATGGAAATACCTTAGAGGCAAGTACGGCAAAGAAAGAAAGGAAATGAAGGAGAGGAGGAGTGGATCGGAGGGAGGACATAAACACAGTTGGAAATATGTAAAAATTCTATCTTTCCTGGAGCCTTATGTCCAGGAAAGGCTCACAATTAGTAACTTCGACCAGCCAAGCCAGACAGCAGAGAGCATTTTGAATGCAATGTGTGAAAACAATGAGGTAAGACTAGATGAGATTGAGCTAATGTGCCATGATGAACAGGCCAATTCATAATTGTAGGCTAAATCAAACGAGTGAAGTTTATCAGCTGTATGACTATGTCCTGTGTTTAATCCTGTGGATTGCGAAGGAAAAAAAAATTATGCTTTGTGTAATGTTGTGTTTTGTCCCGTGTTTCCTTTACCTGACAGACTACATTGGATGACACAATCAGTAGTCAACCTGGGCCTGGTTCTTTAAATGGCAGTTCATCAAGGCCCCCACCCCATTCATCTAGGCCCCCACCCTCTCCATCTCCACCCCCACAACCACCTCAACAACAACAGCAGCAGGAATTCGGGCCCATGAGAGTACAAAGAGGGAGGAAGAGGCAGGCCACTGCGACCATAACCCCCTACCAGCAACAGGTCCTCAGTGCCCTTGCGAAAGAGGAGAATGAGCATGAGCGTTTCCTATTGAGCTTTGCACCCACACTGGCAAGGTTGGAGCCTCGCAAACAGGCATTGCTAAAGTGTAGAATGCAGTCCCTGTTTTATGACATCGAGTTTGGAGAATAAATGAAATTATTAAATTAAATTATTACATTTAAACACAAACATCTGCTTTGTACCTCTTTCTTTATGTGGCAATATGTGGTTTGTTGTCATGGTGACTGTCAGCTGTGCGGCAGTCCCAGCCAATCACGGTGGGAGACTATCTATAAAGGCGGGCGTAGAGCACCTGTCGGCCTCTTGCTTGCCGTAGGCTGGGTCACGTTGCGCCTGGGCGTCCATTTCCGCTTCCGTGCGGTGACAGGCTCTTGCTTGCCGGAGGCTGGGTCACGTAGCTCCTGTGCGTCTATTTTCCGCTTCTGTGCAGTGATAGGGCTCACTTGGATGTTGCTGCTGGCTGCGCGCTGCTCATCGATACATAGCCGATGCCGCCTACTGAACTGTCGCTTTTGGATAGCGTCCCGTTCCCTGCTCCACGCCACGTTGGCCGGGACTGCCCGATTGGGTGGCCGACAGTAGCGGCGCAGCGGCGGCCAATCCACCTATAAAAACCACTGCTGCTTTGCCTCCACGTTATTACCGCCTTGCCAGGGCCAGCTCGGACCCGATCGCTTTGCCGTTCATTCGGCTAGCGATAGTTTGTTCCTTTTCCTGTTGTGTCGCTATCTCTTTTGTTTAGTTGGTACAACTACATTCTAAAGTGTGTATGTTATGTTATGTAAGAGTTTTTGCTGATTTCTCCTTGTGTTTACTTATTATAGATTTTGTTTATTTAATTAATTTCTCTTATTATTATTTTGTTTCCATTATGTTTTCTAACTGGTTGCTCTGCGATCCCCCTCAATTCAGGTGCTGAGCCTACGGTGGTGGACTGGTGTCCTGGTCACGGTGTCCCTTTTGTATTGTGTTTGCATTTGGTTTATTTTTCATTTGTTTTACGTGTGGTGTTCCTGGGACCCCCTTTCCTTTGGATGCAGGTGTTCACAGTAGGTCTCAGCACTGATTGGATCTCAGCACCCAATTTCCCTCCTTAGTGAGTAATTCTCTAGTTTTAAGAACAGACATTTTGTATAAATAAACGTATTTTTGTATGATCGAACTGCCGTCTCTGCCTCATTGCATAACGGACCTCAGTGCCTTTCCTTCATTTGTGCTAGCCCACTTAAAATAAATCTCTAGGTGAAATTCCCAGGGTGGCGTTGTCTGGCAATAATTAATGCTACCGATACTGCCTTAAGAAAAGGGGCATCACTCCATAGCTCGTGCTGCCACATTTACATTAGATATTCTGAAGGAGATTTAACATTTTATCTTGTTTTATCACTACAATACCCACTTTGATATACATAGGAGCCACACAATTTCTATTAGGTATAAAAAAATTATTTAAACTTATGTCAGCTTTATCGTTCATGGGTGTGGTACTGCTTCCAAGATTCAGAGAAAACTTCACCACATCATCTGGTGTTTGCTGGTGATGAAATTAGATTTATTGATCCTTTTGTGATGACTCCCTCAAGGAAATTGATTGTCCAGTAGTTTACAGAAGAAACACAACACAATATAAAATTATATACAATATAAGATAAACAATACACTCTTAGATAACTATAAAAAGTAAAACATAAAGTAAACAGTAAACAATAATTATAATAATAATAATAATATAAGATAAACAATAAACTCTTAACTAACTAACTAACTATAAAAAGTAAACAAAAACAGTAAACAATAAACTCTTAGCTAATATAGAAAGTAGAGATAATAATATAAGTAAAACAGGATTCAAGTAAAATAAAAAGATAAATGTAGAGAACTGTATAGAGGATTAATATAAATAAATAAATATATATAAATAAATGTAAACATAAATAAACATATATATATATATGTTTGTGCCTAGATGTTATCCTGCCAGGGAACTCGTCCAGCTTCAGACATGAAGTACTGAGCAAACTTCTCCCTCACTGCCACAACATCTCTGCCAGCATTGTTGGTGCCAAGGCGAGGTGCGTTCTGGAGACCTTGTGTTGGCTCAGCTGTGGATGTTCCAGAAGATGACCTAGCCGGTATTGTAGTGCTGGCATCCCACCTCAGAAAGTTATGGAGCATGCAGGTGGCCTTTACCACGTTCTCTGCCACTTCTGGAGAGACACACAGCACCCGACGGTACACTCTCCATTGGGATGCCAGTATGCCAAACGCACACTCGACCATTCTGCGCACGTGAGAGAGACGGGTGTTAAACACTTTTTTTTCTCCAGTGTTGTAGCCAGGGTATGGGCGCATGATGTTACGGCGCAAGGGGAAGGCTTCGTCTGCCAGAAACACATGAGGCATCGGGCCAAGATGTTCTGCCCCTGGGAGGATGGAGTCATCCGGGATACCCAATGTGTTCTGCCGTAGGGCAGTACCAAAAGCGGAGGAGGAGAGGGTTCCCCCATCACTGTTTCTTCCATAGGCCCCGATGTCAACAAGCCTGAAACAGTACCTGGCGTCGACTACAGCCAGAAGGACGATGGAAAAAGTGCCTTTGTAATTGTAATAAAGAGTGCCACTGGAGGGAGGAGCCTCAATGACTACGTGTTTCCCATCCATTTTCCAGTTGGGGAAATCCAGCTGTTGGAATCCAGTGGCTATCTTTCTCCACGCTGCTTTGTCTGGAATGGGCATGTAATCTGGCAGGAGGCAATCCCAAATAGCTGTGCAGACCTGATGAACTATGCCTGCCACAGTGCTGACACCCACCCTGAAGGCGAAAGCGATGGACCGGAATGAATCGCCAGTTGCCAGATACCTGCCCAAAGAGTGATATTTAGTTTAGTCTGAAACAATTGAGCAAGCACGCATACACCTGTTGATCTTGATTGTAGCCGTTAGCAGTTAGATAGCAGTTTCTATTTCATTTGCAGGCATAATAATGATAGATTACATTTATATAGCGCTTTTCACACACTCAAAGCGCTTTAAGTAGTAGTAGTAAAATAAGCTACGAGACATGCGTCTGATTTCATAGTCCTTTTTATAAATATATTTGCGGATTTACCTTAAACAAATGCTGAGTCGTTCCTCTGGACTGATGGCTTGCCTCATGTGGGTGTCTGGCCTTATTATTGAAGGCGCAACGATGCGCAACAAGGTTTCAAATTGACTCTTGTCGAGTCTGAAATATGCACTGAACCGTGCATTATCAAACCGTAGCTCCCGAATCAAACTATGAAACGCCCCGTACTGCTGCCGTCCCTGGTTTATGTCATGCACCCACAAACGGGAAGGTTCATCGTTATCCTCGTCGTTGTCATCTAACGCCAAAACAAGGGCTAATTTTCTCATCCTCGACATTGTAACTGACACTGTAGCGTAGTCAAACCACTTTGATGCGGTAACTGATTTGCAACGTTGGCTCTAGAACATTCTGCTCGAGAATGAACTTGACAAAACCACCCTGTCAGTTTTTTAGTTGGTAAAAAACCACCCGGGTCAGGTGTTTTTTAATATAAAAAAACTGCCTGTGTGAACACGCCCTTAGTAGTCTATAATTCAAGTTCCAATTTGACCTTATCTAGGCATTCGTCTCATTATCGGAGATGAGTGGGTGGCAGTCTCATAAGGGGAGATGAGAGGGGGCCAGTCTCATCAGGGAGATGAGAGGGTGGCTGTAGTGATTGACTCCCCTGTTAATGAAATCACTTTTATTTATACTTATAAACATTTTAATTTTTTAATCCCATTTAACAAAACATTTGATAAATAACCGGGTTTTTGAAGCAGCAGCCCACGGTGGTCAGACCAGCCTACCAGCATGGACCACATGGCCTCTTGGTAGGATGCAGTGAAGAGATGACCTCTCTATTCTTATTGGTAGGATGCAGTAAAGAAGTGACCTCTCTATTCTTCTGGATGCAGTGAAGAGGTGACCTCTCCATTCTTCTTCTTATTAAGATGTTGTGAATAGGTGTTCTGCCCTTCAGGCATTTCATTTGAATTGAATGCTTTAAATTTGTGTTTCATCCAGACTTTTATTTTGACGTTGTATTTTCGAGCTGCACAGGAAGCAGGAAGGAAAATAGTTTAGATCACGTTAGAATGCGCGCGTAGAAAACGTTAGAAACGGCAGGTTGATTGGGAGTGCAGACGGTCACTACCCCAGAGAAAGGCTTCTTGCATGTTGGTTCCCCAGCAGAGGCATCGCTTGTACGTATCGTATCTTTGTTGTAGCTGTGTTGACTCTTTTGTATGTTAATTACATGATGTAAAAACGGAGTTATAAGGCTAACTAATCGGGAATGTTAACTATGCATGTTAGTTTCAACACCTGGCCTCCAAGATAATGTTAGTTCTAAGAAATGTTAACATTTAGCTTTATTGTGATTTCTATACTTAAGGTATTGTTCAAGGAAACTAGGTGACTTAACTAATTGCAATACTTTGTTGTTTGTTTTCTAGTTTCACTCTCTTTCATCATCTCTTGATCTCATGGATTCAATACAATGTGAAGAATGAAATAAATCTACAAACAAGAATTCAAGGCATTCTTCATGTTCATGAATAGAAGAGAGTTTAGCTCACTGTCTAGTTGGAGTTAGCACACCCCACCGAGGACAGTACAGTGAAAAAGCGTTATTCAACTGGAGTTTCAACGTCCAAAGAAGCAAGATAAGAAAAAATGGAATTAGCCGGGACTTCTAATGTATCTGTACATACGAGAAAATCAAAGAGTTCTTCCTCATCGATATCGAGTGCAGCAGTAAGGGCGCGCGCTAAAGCAGAGGCGGCGAAAGCACGAGCAACATTTGCAGAGAGAGAGGTGACACTCAAGGTACAAAAAGCAGAGAAGGCAGCCGAGCTACAATTAGGTAAAGCCAAGCTGGAAGCTGAATTGAGCGCACTCGCACTTCAAAGAGAGGCAGCTGCAGCCATTGCCCAAGCCGAGGCACTAGAAGCAGCTGAACTAGACATAGGAGATTCGATCAGGACTGATCCATCTTCACTAGATCTGCAAAATGAAATTGCAACACGCACTAACGAATATGTTGAAGCACAAGCTGGGCTTGACGTATCACAGACTCGGGTATCCGTCCATACCACATCACCTGGAGTAGCCCTATCAGACGCAAGCTACGTCACATGGCCCCCTCCACCAGAGCACAACTCTGAGCCACAGGGAGAGATAAAAGAGGATGAAACTCCCTACAGACCATCTAGGCATGATGCAACACCAAGGCAGCCATTTCTCAGTGCTAAATCTAGGTATGTAACCCACATCAGCGCACCACTCAATGGAGGTCATACAAGTCAGGAAAGACGCGATGGACAACAAACAACGAACATTGGAGATAATGGACATCACACAACACCCGCTAGAGGTAACGGACAGCCCACAAAACCCAAGACAACACATCATCCTCACAAATCACCATTTAAGGCAACAGCTCCATCATACGTACCCATGTATGCTCCATCCACTGCAAGTGTGGCACCTGAAACAGAACACCTGGCACGATACCTGGCTCGTCGTGATTTAGTGAGTACAAGTCTCTACCAATTCGATGATAAACCTGAAAATTATCTAGCATGGCAGTCATCATTCAGTAATGCTACTACAGACTTAGGACTCACAACAACTGAAATGTTGGATCTGCTGGTTAAATGGCTAGGAACAGAGTCGGTCAAGCACATCAAAAGGATCCGCTCTGTGTATGTCGGAAATCCAGACGTTGCATTGAAAAAGGCCTGGGACCGCCTCCAAGAGTGCTACGCCGCACCGGAAGTAATGGAAGAGGCTCTTTTTAAAAGACTGGATGAATTTCCAAGAATATCAACCAAAGATTATGGGAAGCTGAGGGACCTAGGCGATCTTCTTATGGAACTCCAGGGTGCCAGAGAAGAAGGTTACCTCACAGGATTGACCTACCTGGATACAGCCAGGGGCATAGGGCCCATTGTGGAGAAACTCCCTTATGGGCTACAGGAAAAATGGCTAACAGTAGGTTCAAGGTTTAAAGAAGAAAACAACGGCCACTTCCCTCCATTTGATTACTTTGCCGATTTCATCTGTCATGAAGCACGCCGGAGAAATTACCCCAGTTTTATCCTTTCATGCGCAAGCAGCAACGGGTTGAAGTCAGACAAAGTAGCCTCTAACAGTTATGGGAGGAAAATATCTGTTCACAAGACAGACATCTCTCCAGGTAAAGACCCACCTGCAAACTCACCTGAGAGAAAGCCTGATGGGCCAGAGAAAAACTGTCCCATTCACAACAAACCACATGCGCTGAGGAAATGCAGAACATTCAGAGGGAAGGTTCTCGAAGAACGAAAAAGCCTTCTCAAAGAGCATGGGATTTGTTTCAAATGCTGCACTTCAGCTAGCCATCTTGCAAGAGACTGTAAAGTAAAAGTAAAGTGTGCGGAGTGTGACAGCGACCGACATCATGCTGCTATGCATCCAGGTCCACCACCTCAAGTCTTCAGAAGGCCTACACCCCCATCAGACAATGGCGGGGAGGAAGAGGAACACAACAGCGACAGCACAGCCATCAGCTCACACTGTACCCAGGTGTGTGGCCCAGGTCGAACAGCAAGATCCTGTGCGAAGATTTGTCTGGTCCGAGTATATCCACAAGGTCAACGTGAGAAGGCAGTCAACATGTACGTGATTTTGGATGATCAAAGTAACCGTTCACTTGTGCGATCAGACTTCTTCCAGCTTTTCAACATCAAGGGCCAACCATTCCCCTACTCACTCAAGACCTGTGCTGGGCTAGTTGAGACGTCAGGCAGAAAGGCAGAGGGCTTTCAGGTCGAATCACTCGATGGGCAGACCAGCCTACAACTACCATCACTAATTGAGTGTAATGACATACTCATCGACCGCTCCAAAATACCGACCCCTGACGCAGCCCGTCACCATCCACACCTGCGAAGTGTAGCGCCGCACTTACCTGAGCTCGATCCCAAGGCGGAGATCCTCATCTTGCTAGGCAGACATTGTGAGGGTTCATAAAGTCCGGCAGCAAGTGAGTGGGCCTCACAATGCCCCCTTCGCACAAAGACTTGATTTGGGATGGGTTATAGTAGGAGACGTGTGCCTAGGGAACGCACATAGGCCGGCTGTGGGCACATTCAAGACAAATGTGCTAGAGAATGGCTGACCCACCTTTCTCAAACCTTGCAAAGGCTTCATGAAGCTGACTGAGGATATGTCCCAGGGAGGGGCGCAGAAGAACCCACCACACAAGACATCATTGGAGTCCCTCGGACTACAGGTCTTCAACGAGACGGATTCCGACAACAAACCTGCCCCATCATTTGAGGACATAATCTTTTTGGAAATCATGGAACGAGAAATGTACAGAGGGACATCAAACAACTGGGTCGCTCCTCTTCCCTTTCGGGTTCCCCGGCAACGTTTATCCAATAACCGTGAACAGGTATTCACTCGCTTCACCTCTCTGGAGAAAACGCACGGAGACTTCACAGACAAGGATCTTCTCAGCAGACAATGGAGACAAGTCCAAGCCCTTGCCGACAGATTCTGGCGTCGCTGGCGTCAGGAGTTCCTTCCCACTCTGCAAGTCCGCCGGAAATGGAGAGATTCCCACCGGGACCTGAAAGAAGGGGACATTGTGCTCCTGAAGGACAATCAAGCCGCACGCAACGTGTGGCCTATGGCGATGATCACAGCTGTCTTTCCAGGGAGAGACAGCAAAGTAAGGAAGGTGGAGCTCAGGACATCGGATCAAGGTTCTCCGAAGGTGTTCCTAAGACCTGTGTCAGAAGTAGTTCTACTTCTGCCAAAAGACTGTAGTTAAAGGACAGAGACATTTAAAAGCTCATAGTGACCTTTAAGGTCAGACGGGGAGTGTTCTGCCCTTCAGGCATTTCATTTGAATTGAATGCTTTAAATTTGTGTTTCATCCAGACTTTTATTTTGACGTTGTATTTTCGAGCTGCACAGGAAGCAGGAAGGAAAATAGTTTAGATCACGTTAGAATGCGCGCGTAGAAAACGTTAGAAACGGCAGGTTGATTGGGAGTGCAGACGGTCACTACCCCAGAGAAAGGCTTCTTGCATGTTGGTTCCCCAGCAGAGGCATCGCTTGTACGTATCGTATCTTTGTTGTAGCTGTGTTGACTCTTTTGTATGTTAATTACATGATGTCAAAACTGAGTTATAAGGCTAACTAATCGGGAATGTTAACTATGCATGTTAGTTTCAACACGTGGCCTTCAAGATAATGTTAGTTCTAAGAAATGTTAACATTTAGCTTTATTGTGATTTCTATACTTAAGGTATTGTTCAAGGAAACTAGGTGACTTAACTAATTGCAATACTTTGTTGTTTGTTTTCTAGTTTCACTCTCTTTCATCTTTTGATCTCTTGATCTTATCTACATGGATTCAATACAATGTGAAGAATGAAAATAAATCTACAAACAAGAATTCAAGGCATTCTTCATGTTCATGAATAGAAGAGAGTTTAGCTCACTGTCTAGTTGGAGTTAGCACACCCCACCGAGGACAGTACAATAGGTGACCTCTCTATTCTTTCCGACCTGCACAGTTCCTTGTCCTTCCTCGTCCTTGTCCCGTGTACATGAGAGGAATATATTCATATTCCTATAATAATTAATTATCTTCTGTGGCAAAAACCAAGTCTAATTTGAGGCACATTGTGAGAACACCACCGAGTCCTCCAACATGCTGTGACCAACAGATGAGTTGAAACCCAAGGCCAAGACCTTGAGGCCAGTGGGGAAATGGGATTCGACCATAATTAAGCTCAAATCCCTACAGTCCGCCTTTTCCCTCAGAATAAATGGAAACTGTGAAATGTTTTCTGACAGGCAGAAAGATAACTTGCCAAAGAAAGGGAGAATGCCAGGAGGAAACGGTGCTGAAGAGGTCAGAGAGAGGTCCCCACTGAAGACAGAGCCCAGACAGAAGCACTAAGGGCTCGGACCTGGACTGCACTCAAAGGCCTTTACAGTCATTTGTATAACAACAGTGTAACAATACCAGTGTCTGTTTGGCTTATTTTCTTCTGAAATGGTGATTCAACTTCATTCTAGCAATCAATCTCGGAACATCTAACCATTTATAACGCCAAACAAGATTCTGCAGTCTCACTGGATGCAGACAGTCAATGTGTGTGTGGCTTACAGTGTATCAATAGCAGAATTGTTTAAAAGACAAACATCTAGAATGTTACTCCTATTAAAACTAAGACACATTTTCTGCAGCCTCAATAGTCACACTGTGCATATTTTCTCCAAAAAGGGGGAGTTAAGGCGGACTATCGAGCTTGAACATGAGCTGGCAGACATGAGTAAGAGCGGCAGACCTTGCCCCTTCATGGTCATGAAAATCATGAACCTCGACCGTAGCTGCTTTACTTATCTCAGGAGCTGGCCCAGGAACATTGTATCCTTCAACCAAAGAGCCTGATGCTGCTTCGTTATTGCACCTACTGTCAGTCGTGGGGATTCACAACCCATCTGAATATAGAAGTGCACACTAAAATCAGCTCCAGGACTCTGGGTGCAACCCCCTGGAGAGAGACGGTGGTGCGGCTGAGAGGCCAAGCTAAGGCCGCCTCCTCTGTTCACTGCTGGTCAGAGATGAGCCAACCTGTCCCCTGTAGGATGACATATGTAGCTCTGAAGTGATTGGCTCACAGCCAAGATGGTGTGAGTTGGTAGTACAATTCCTCTGAAACAATAACACCAAGGGCACTGGTTCCCTGGCGGTATTAGCTGCTCGGGTAATAGAGTGCAAGTCAGTTTCCCGTTCCCCTAGCTCGATCCAGATGGGCTACCAGCTGTGGTGGAATCAGAGCTCCTGCACGCTTAGCTAAACAGCTAGCAAGCTCTTTAATTCCATAGATAAATGCCCATGATGCAACTGGTTGGGTCAATTCTCTGTTAAGACAGTTTGTATATTCAATCCATGCTGTCTATGCTGCCTACTCCAGGCCAGGCCATTGAAATAGATCTACCCCTGCCTTGAAAAGCCACTCTTATCAAGCTGCCCTGTGCAGTTTTTGTGTCTCTGTACTAACTCCCCCGTGCTCGGCAGGGGAGAAACACCTCCAGGTGTCATCCACATCAACGAGAGACAGCAACAATGTTCAGAGCCCGATCCGTACCTCCTACTGGATCCATACGGCACATGTGCAATGGCTACCACCTTTACCACACATAACAAAAATATAAACAACACTTAAAGGTAAGTGTGTAGGATAAGGCGGCCTCTAATGGTGAGGTAGCAGATTGCAACCAACCTAGTTGTGTTTACGTGTGGCTAGTACTGTTACGTTGAATTACGTCACCATGCCAACCTAGCGTTACTTCTCCATCACAGTGCTGGATTGTCGCTGCATTGGCCCCTGAAGAAATCATGTTCAGGCCTTGTGGGTGTGGGGAGGCACGTTGCAGACATCAGAGAATCATGTAGTGGGCCCCATTTAGCCCGGTTCATTCCCTGCTCTATTGCTATATGGAGGGATGCATTATACAGTTATATTTTATACATTATACATTATACATCACAGTTGAATGATCCTAAACTTATGTTAGTTTGCTATGGAAAGCCTCATAATATAGTGAAGGTTCAACAATAATTAGAGCTTTTTTTATTGATGTTTTATCTCGAAATAAAAGTGATTCTTCAAACGTATTGTATAAAAAATAAAATAGAAAACGTTATCGAAATTATACAAAATTCACATAAATATCCAATAAAATGTTGAAAAAGTAAAAAATGCAGCCATGCATGTCATGACCGAAGTGCACAACTTCATCTTGAAGTTCAAGTCAAAATCAGAACTAACAGGCAGCAGTACTGAATTCACAAGGGAACTCCACCATGCTTTAAAGCACAAACAAAATACCAGCAGTCCAATCAACCTTTGATCGTCTTTTTGTTGTTGCTGCATTATCTTTTAGCGCCAACACGTTGATGCACTTGAACATAAAAAGTAGAAGTAAATTAAGAAGACGGATCCTTTACTAAACCAAGGAGCCAAGCAGAAACGAGATGGAGGCCCCCAGAGAGAGACCAAGGGCCAGGAAGAAGGTCATCAGGGCCCCTGCTGTCTCACAGTCTCTGGAACGCACCAACCTGAGAGAGAGGCAGAGAGAGATAGAGATAGAAACAGACAGTGAGAGAAAGTACATTTGCATAGCATACAGGAAATTAATCAATGGATTTATTTCTTATTCCACTACTGCGCTTTCAAAGTTAACTGAATTGTGAGGGAGACAGAGGCTGAATCCGAATACTTATACTTGACTAATATATAGTATGCATTTTGTAATGCGTACTGAGCCGAATGCTCAGTACGCATTGTGTAGTACGGAAGACGTTTTCGAATGCGTACTACCGCCAAAGTAAACCACGGAGTTCACTACGCTATCCCACAATGCAACCGGAGTCTGGTAACGAATGAAGAAGAGATGGCTGACCCGACATCACCAGAAAGACGTAGTAGAAAGCGGCGAAAAAAATAGATATTAAAAAGAGTAAAATAGTAAAGTAAGTAATTAAGTAAAAAGAGAAATTTTTAATTTAATAGCAACGATAACAAGACAGAAAACAGGTAACTTATCAAGGTAATTTTGAGGGGAGATACGTCATCTCCAAACATCCGGTGGAGTTTCGGCGATGTTCGGAAGCGTTCGGAGGCGTTCTACGCATAGCTGTAGACCGTACTACACTGTCAAGTGTAGTACCGTCAAGTAGTAGACACTGAACAGAAATAGTATGTACCAAGTATTCGGATTCAGCCAGAGACAGAGAGACAGAGACAGAGAGACAGACATAGAAAGACAGAGACGTAGACACAGAGACAGAGACAGAGAGACAGACACAGAGAGACATAGACAGAGAGACAGACACAGGGAGACAGAGACAGAAGACGTTTTACACTGCCAATATGCTCTTCTTACGTACGCCTTTTTCCCGGCCTGGTAGAGAGAGACAGAGACACGGACAGAGAAACAAAGAAACAGAGAGAGAAAGACAGAGACAGACAGAGAGAGAGAGAGACAGAGATACAGAGAGACAGACGCAGAGAGACAGAGAGACAAACAGAGAGACAGACACAGAGAGACAAGCAGAGAGAGACAGAGAGACAGACACAGAGAGACATAAAGACAACTCATCTCAGGGCAGCAGGGAGCGGCTGAGCTCGTCATACTCACTGGGGTGCGTAGGCCATGCAGAGGCTGGCCAGGTAGCCATTGGAGAAGGCGAACAGCACCATGACCAGGACGAAGGCCCCGTCGTGGGGGAGCAGGACGGCAAGCCGGGAGTCGGGGATGTTACACACCATTAGGAGCGGGATGAAGAGCATGCGGGAAAACACCACAACCGGGAAGAGACGGCTCTCCTTGGATGGCTGTGTGAGGAGGAGGAGGAGGAGGAGGAGGAGGAGGAGGAGGAGGAGGAGGAGGAGGAGGAGTAGGAGACGTGGAGGAAGAGAGGAGAGGGAGAAGGTGGAGGAGAAGGGGGAGGAGGAGGAGAGGAAGGAGGAGAAGGAGGAGAGGATGAGCAGGAGAAGGTGGAGGAGAAAGTGGAGAGGGAGGAGGAGGAGTAAGAGGAACAGGGGGAGAGGGAGGAGGAGAGGGAGAAGGAGGAAGAGGTAAAAATGAATAATAATACTTTTATTTGAAGGCGCCTTTCTCTGCAATCAGGGACACCGTTCAAAAATACACAAAAGTCATTAGAAAAAAACAACAATAAGAAAGAGAAATAAATTATAATAACAACAGACATAGTAATTGGCATCAGGTGGAATAGGCAGTTTTGAACAGATGTGTTTTGAGTTGTTATTTGAAATGCAGGAATTAATCAATGTTTCTGAGTTCGGGTGGTAATGAATTCCAGAGATGAGCGGCTGAATTCTCTGTGCCCCATGGTGGTGAGACGGGCAGAGGGGACAGACAGGTGTATGGAGAAAGAGGATCTTAGGGAGCGGGAGGGAGTGGGTACATGGACAAGGTCGGACAGATATTGGGGAGCAAGGTTGTGGATGGCCTTGAATGTTAACAGGAAAACTTTGAATTTGATACAGAACTGAACCGGGAGCCAGTTCCCTGTTGGACAGGGTTTATGTGGTGGATGGATGGGGTTCGTGTTATGATGCGAGTAGCTGAATTCTGGACCAGTTGGAGTTTATGGAGGGATTTGTGAGGGCGGCCAAGAAGGAGAGAGTTGCAGTAATCTATACGGGAGGAGACAAGGCTGTGGAAAAGGATGGCGGCATTGTGGGGGGTCAGGGAGGGGCGGAGGCCATTGATGTTTCGCGGGTGGAAGTAGTCAGACCGGGTGATGTTATTGATGTGGGATAGTGTACTGTCCAGGATGACACACAGATTCTTAACCTTGGAGGAGGGTGAGACAGTGTAGTTATCAATGGTGAGTGAAAAGCTGTTAGTTTTGGATAAAGTTGATTTTGTACCATTTTGTACTATTTAATTTGAGGAAGTTGAGGGTGAACCATGTTTTTATTTCAGAGATGCAATCAGTGAGGCAGGTGGGCGGGAGAGCGGACATGAGTTTAGTGATGAGGTAGAGCTGGGTGTCGTCAGCATAACAGTGGAAGTGAATGTTAAATTTGCTTAAGATATTGCCGAGGGGATGGAGAAAGATGATGAAGAGGAGCAGATGAATTTAAAGGACTTCAGTTGAATAAATTGAGTGCGGCCAGATAGGTATGTTTTTAACCAGTCTAACGCAGTGTGGGTGATGGCAATGGAAGATAGCCTGTTGAGGAGGGTGGTGTGACCGAGTGTGTCAAAGGCTGAACTCAGGTCGAGGATGGTTAGTCCAGAATCAGCTGCAACTAGCAGGTCGTCTGACCTATAAATTCAAATCTGTATAATCAACTTCTACATCTTTTTTTATTTCCTTTTTTCTAACACCTAAAGAACACCAACGCTGGACCGCTGAGCACACAAAGCATCTGCCTGGAAATGGAACACCAACTCTTGGTCCTTTAGACCCAGAGGTAAACCTGAACATACTGGAGGAGGGGCCTTCCATGAAGGCGGGCCCATGATTAGCCGAGACTCATAGACATACAGCCATGCCATCACACTCACCCACTGCACCAGAGATGGGACACTGCGGCCCACCAGGTCCAGGGAGTTGAACACGATGAAGCAGCAGACGCAGGTGAATACCTTCTCTGTGAGGGACAAGAGCACAGCGCGTTGACCACTCAATGTCTGATTCACAAAAAAAAGTCAAACCAATAACTAAATACCATTTAGTATTTAGTTATTTAGTTAGGGTTACATAATATAACTGCCAATCATCAGTCTGTTCTGTCCGTATCATTGAAATGAAACATCAATTAATACTAATAATTATTTTGGGTGTGTGAAGAGATGGTCTTTCTTACGCAGGTTCTCAACACCATTGACAAAAACCGACAACAGCTAGTTGTTACCTAGTTTTGAAGGCACTAAGAGTGGAATCCTTAAACCTTAAACAGTCATCATTATACCATTCATAGTTAATGATGCATAACGATGACAAAAAAGGTCTTAAACCCTAAAGAGCAGCCTTTTGCCTCCTCTCACCCCATCCAGCTGAGCCTCTGTAGACTGTCTTCACTTGGACCGTGATCACGGGGAAGACAGAGAGGGTCACGGCAAAGATGCAGGTCACGCAGGCGGCCATCACCCAGATCTGGAGGGGTGGAAACAGCCTGTTAGACCCTACAGAGGGGGGGTATACATACCACCAGGGCTCCACAGCCCTAATCATGGGGGGCTCTGGGGCGTTGAATCGCGCTGTTGAATTTTACAATGTACAATGTCTGTGGTGGAGAACTATAGTTTAAGAAGTATCTGAATTCTAACAGCTCTGCAATACAATTTTTACTCGCTCGATGGTACGTATAAAAATTAGCAACAAGAAAAGTTATATTAGAATAGAATCTTAGAATCAAATACTTCATTCCCAAATTGCTAATTTACAATATTGGTTGAGAGATAAATCACAACCAAAGAGGCACCTTTTTGAAGACCGCAAAGACAGAGGATCTCTGCTGCTGTGTTTCTGGCTGCTTAAGGTCCTGCAGGACCTGAGACTCTGGGTCTTTGGACTTCTTGAGGAACTCTTTGTCTACAGAATACAACACAGTAGTCCAGTCAGCGATCCAGCAGCTTGACCTCATGGACAAGTCAGACCTCAATCTGAGATCATCTGACAAATACAAATATGACGTCCAGAATAATCATGAGACCCACCCAGGCTTTCAACAGGCATCTTTTCAAACGGCTGATTAACCGTCTCATCTCGATTCAGATAAAAACGAGCAAATTCCTGTTGACAAAACATTTGCATTGATTGAGGTGTGCAGGAAGTAATGAGTGAGGCGCATTGCGTAAGAAACAAGAAAAATGACCAGAGCCATTTAGACTAATGCTGATACAAGTCATGGTTTCTGCAGTCCAACATCTATAGATTTGAGCAAGAGGTCCAATGACGCTTAAGAGTTAGTTTTAAAGAAGTTGACATGAGGCCCACTCACCAGGTGGGACAGCAGGGTGTAGCAGGCCAGGACGGCTGACATGGCCACGCACGGGGTGATGAAGTACCCCAGGGCAGCAGTTCTGATGTCTGCATTACCTACAGCGTGCATGAAGGGACAGCCACGTAGCGAGTGACATGGCTGGAATGCAGGACTGTACGGTATGGACTAAAAAGTACATCACGGTATGAGGTATTTGAGGCATAGACGGTAACGGTATTATATCACGGTATGTTAATTGTATCTTCTAATTTCGATATAAATGCTTCTGAAGGGGTAAAATACTGGTTCGTCAGAAACAAAACCGCATAGAAAAAATGCAAAATCTTTTCTCGCTCTCAGAAAAACACTAATGTTTAATAGCACCGGTTTCTTTCTCCACGTGCTTGCAGACCTTGCCGTATAGTTTTGGCATCTCAATTTGGCTGAAGTGTGTCTCTTTTTTTTTGTCGTAAGGGCCAGCCCTTACTTTTCTTCGCAAGGGCTGGCTTTGGAAAATGCCTGCGGAAGCGATGTCTGAGATGCAGCAACAGCTTCACGCTACCAGCGTCTCGTACGGTGTGGAATGAGACCTTGTGAAGGGACTATTGCGCAAGCACGCAGGCGCGCAGCAAGCGCGCCTGCATACACGATAATAGATGCACAATAATACAGTCTCAATAATATTACACCAATGACACTGAGATCAGGTCGTCAGAGACAGACTAGACAGACCTAATCTGTGATCTGACTGGAACAATTCTGGAGGTGAGCATCCACCAGGGTGAGCGTTGAAACTGTTTGAGGTGGAGAATCAGAGCGCCCCCGTAGCTAGCGTCAGGCTAGGTCGGGCTCCAAAGCTGAGGGGGGGGCTACTCACCCAGAACAGAGAACAGCATAGCGAGAGCGGCGAAGATCCCGGCCAGCCCCTGGCCGCTCATGAACAGCGTGCTGTAGCGGGGGGGCAGCAGCCCCACCAACCCGAACAGACTGCCCTGGAGCACTGCGCTGAACGCTGCGGACACACAACCCCTCGTCAGGACACACAACCCCTCTTCAGGACACGTAACGGACACACAACCCCTCGTCAAGACACACATCCGACACACAACCCCTCGTCAGGAAACACAACAGACACACAACCCCTCGTCAATACACATATTGGACACACAACCCCTCGTCAGCCTACTGGGACAACCCTCAGAGAGGGAGTAGGGTGTAACTAGACCACGCATACTCGAAAGCAAGCACACACACACACTGACACCTTGAAGGAGAGCCATTATAAAATGTTTTCAGGGGTCTCTAGTCCATGGCCCCTTGGAACGCCCCTTTAGTTCAGGTTCAGTACGAGGAGAACAGGGAGGTCAACACCTGAGCCTCAAGCACACAGCCGTCTCAGGACAGACACAGCCGTCTCAGGACAGACACAGCCGTCTCAGGACAGACACAGCCGTCTCAGGACAGACGGAAAACCAAGGGCGTTAGCAGTATTTTGAGTGTGGGGGGGCCATATTTTGTCGTAGATATAAAATGATCTACGTTTAATTGTTTTGATTAAATGAACAAGTTAACATTCTAACATGACCTGGCACTAAAATATAGGCCTTTTCAGCTAAAGCTGGACATTTTGACAATGACTTTGTTGCTGAAGTCTGTCGCTGTCGTCGATCCGACTCTCAACATAGGCTTGCTTCGGTGCATGTTTTGAATATGCGTGCGTGATGCGGCTGTTTGTTAGGAAAACATGGAGTGGATTTCTACTGATAAAATGGAACAGATTTCATTGTGAAGCAATGGAAAGAACGCTGGACTAGTAGACCAGTCATGCACTAATATTTTTGATGGCAAATGTGGGGGGGGGGGGGGGCGGGGGGGTCAAAACAACTTTTTGGACTTTTTTGTCCAAACAACCCCCACCAATTATATTGTGGCGACTGGCGATGCTCATGCGGAACACAACTGTCTCAGGACAGATGGAACACAGCTGTCTCAGGACAGACGGAACACGTTTCAACAGAGTCCTATTTGAGCAAGGAGATGCAGCCACACTACACACGTGTTTAATCTAACAGGAACCATTTATGAGCAATGTTGGGCTGGGCACTCGTTTAAAGTGATAACCTCACCATTGATTAACCAAATGGTTCCCATGGTGATTGAGAAGAAGGTGTCCGGGTCAATTTGGACCCTGACCAGAGCCGCCGTGAGGGAGAAGAGCAGCAGGATGGCGACCATGCTGACCACCACGCGAATCCGCTCTCGCACCCTGCAGAACAAGAGTCAAACAGGGTTTCAGACGGTAGGGGGGTCTGATTGGTGGTCTATTAGGATTCAAAACCATTTATGGAGATTAAAATTCATGGAGATTAAAAAACACAATGCTGTGTTGGCGTCTGTGATTGACACATCCATGCCAAAACTCTTCTTTGGTTGAATCACTGCTTAACACCACTAGGATTGGTAAAATCTGAATAAAACAAACGCACCCAATTACATTTTCAGTGTCATGGTTGCGATGCACCGTGTGCTTTAAAGCAGAGCATTTGAAGGGTTTTGCAACATCTTTTCCTGTGTATATCTTGCTCGTTGGGCTCATGACCATTTGGTGCAGAGACACGAAGAGTAGATGTGGAGGGATGAATGTCACCGGCTGTAGGCGGTGATCAGCTCACCACTGGTACAGGAAGGAGTTGAGCAGGGTGAAGAGCAGCAGGGGCAGCATGGACAGGAAGGTCATCCAGCTGTTGAAGCTGTAGTCCTCAGGTTGGCCCCCCTGGGTGCTGTTCTGCGTCACGTTCAGGCACTCGTTGAAGTACTGCAGCCACAAACACAAGGCCCATGGAATCATTCACAAGTACATCGGCGTCAGTTTGGTTTGAAATGTGGTGGGGACAGAGACGCATTCGGAAGTGCATTTTTTCAGAAGTTTTTTCTCTTTTGTGCATTTAATGAAAGGTTCTGAAGGACGGCATACACATGTAGCTTATTAATGAATAAAATGTACACAAAAAACTGATGTCTGACACGTTTTATGAAGAAAGTCGTCAAGATTGAAAAAGCAAAAAATATTTGCTGCACAGCTGAACACTATATCACATCATGAGCTAGCTCAGGCTTTACTCAAATCACAACACGCATCCATTCAATCTACATCAGGCATTCTGACCAAAACTCATGCACCCACCACAATTATTTTAGAATTCAAGCAAAGCAAGAGTGACCGAGGGACACGGCGAGGGAACCAGGGGAGCGGGACCCGTGGCCAACATCCCCGTCCCAAAGATGGGGGAGGCGGACGATGCGGAGGCCTTCCTGGAGACTTTTCAGGGGGTGGCCGAGGTCTCCGGGTGGCCTCGTCAGGAGTGGGCTCACCGTCTCCTGCCGCTCCTGACAGGGGAGGCCCAGCTTGCCCACAGTCTGCCGGCCGGGGCCCAGTGGGCATATGGGACCATCGCCAGGGCCATCCAGGACCGGCTTGGCCTCTACCCGGAAGAACATCGTCGCCGGTTCCGGACGCTGGCTTTCACCAAGGGGGACCGTCCCTTCGCCTTTTCCCAGCAGCTGCGGGGCCAGGCAAGGAGGTGGCTGGTTCCGGACCAGAACTCGGCGGAGGACATGGTGGAGCAGGTGGCCCAGGAGAGGTTCGTTGAGGGGCTTCCCACCAGGACCTCCGCCTGGGTCTGGCAACACCGGCCCGAGAGCCTCTCCGCTGCGGTCGACCTGGCGGAGAGCCACCTGCAGCCCCCACCGACGGCCCAGCGACCACCAACACCGGTCCCGCTCACCGGTGCAGCTGACCTATGCCGGGACAGGCCAAGCTCGGCGCCAAGGGCGAGAGGGGGGTCCCCGTTCCGGAGCGGGCACATTAATCACCTCCCACCCCCACTCCGCAGACGGGCGCTCAGACGGGTCACGTCCGGCGCCCTCTAATGGAGGTGGGCCAGGTCGTCCGCGTCACCGGTGCCCCGTCTCCTCCTCACGGTCCCGGCGGGGCGTACAGTATCCCGGTGAGGATACAGCGGGGTACGTACCAGACACTTTTGTTCTCGGGCTTCAGGCAGACCATGATCCATCAGTGACTGGTGCTGTCCGAGGCATTGGTTGAGGCGTTGGGGTGTATACACAGGGATGTGCACGAGTATCCTTTGGTCCCTATCGAAATGATCAGTCTCGTGATGCTACCCTAAGCTCAGCCTACGACCAGGTGATAGTAATTTATGGGAGTCGGGTCCGGCCAGACGCGGCGCTGACTTACCCACACTTTATGGTGGTTTGGGATAGACTTTATCGGGTGAGTCGTGACACCCAGAGTGAGGAGGTTATCATCCAGTTGCTGGTACCCAGGGGCTGCCGGGAAATGGTTTTCCAGGCGGCGCATTATAACCCAATGGCGGGTAATTTGGGGTACGATAAAACACTTAACCGGATAATGGCCCGGTTCTATTGGCCGGTGATTCGGGCGGAGGTGAACAGGTGGTGCGCATCCTGCCCTGAGTGCCAGTTGGTGAATCCCCCGGCCGTCCCCAGGGCTCCATTGTGGCCCCTTCCCCTGGTGGAAGCCCCCTTCGACCGCATTGGCATGGACATTATCGGGCCATTTGAACGTTCCGCACACGGGTATCGATTTGTGTTAGTCCTGATCGACTACGCAACCCGATACCCAGAAGCAATTCCGTTGCGCAACATCTCCACGAAGAGTGTCGCGGGTGGGAGTCCCGGAAGAGATTTTCACTGACCAGGGCACCAATTTCATGTCTTTTCATGAACTTTACGGGTTGTTGAAGGTCAAGGCCATCCGCACAAGCGTCTATCACCCAGCCATGGACGGCATGTGTGCAGTGGTGTAGTCTATTTTATTGTAGTGGGTATACTGTGATGATTCCCTCCCAGCCTCGTACAAACCCGTCCCACCGGTACGTGTACGTGTGTGGCGCTTATGGGGTGTCGCACCACACTCACCAACGCAGGGGTCTACAACCCGCTGATTTAAGAGTATAACGATTATCAACAATCATGGAAAGCTGAGTAGGTTTATCAGTTTTAATAACAGTATGAACAAATAGAACACAAAAATGAAAAGTTGTCCTTTGTATATCTATAGTAGCAATAGCACATGCTAAACAAGGACAAAATCTACTCAAAATAATTTAATGAACTGTTTACAACCATGGCTAACCAGTGCATGAGAAGGAGAGGACAGGAGACTAATGTTTCATGCTTTCAATTGCTCTAATTTGAGCTCTTACTGTTGTTATCTAACATACCATACAGTAATTGAATTGTGTAAAAGTGTGAAATTACTGCACCTTAAAAATGACCATGAATTAGCTATACTCTCATTTGCATAGTGATTAACATTATGAATTTCAATTGTGTATACCAACTGTATGTTGGCTGACATTTAGCTAACTTTTTTTCCCTCCACTCTAACCAAGGATGCCTGTTTTTAAATGAAAAGGCTGAAAGGCTGGCCAGGGGGTTCTCATCTAAAAGTAACAAGGAGATATAAAGTGGGATTAAAACATTGTCTTCTGTTGACTACTTATTATGTGGTTTACACATTAATATGGGAGTACTGGACACACACACACACACACACACACACACACACACACACACACACACACACACACACACACACACACACACACACACACACACACACACACACACACACACACACACACACACACACACACACACACGAGAAGGAGGGGCCGCTTTGCGCTTCGTAATAACAGAGACAGGGCAGAACGCGAGCCGAGCGCGCAGGGGGAATTTTGAATGGTGAATGTAGGAGATAACTTCCCCTGCTTAAAGTATTTTATTGCAGTTATACCCGACCGGTATTTGCGAAAAATAAACACAGAAGTGAAAGATCTGTCACAAGACGATTGATACGTATCCGTGCACATTTTTAAGTGGGTATACGCAAATCCTGGCAGTAGGGCCGAGATCGTTTATTGGCCTGTGGCATGTGCCACCGCGACCACTGACATACCATGGCATATGCCGTTCTGGAACGGTAACTGCCGTTCTGAAACGGTAACTGCCGTTCTGAAACGGTAACTGCCGTTCTGAAACGGTAACTGCCGTTCTGAAACGGTAACTGCCGTCGCGACCACTGACATACCATGGCATATGCCGTTCTGGAACGGTAACTGCCGTTCTGAAACGGTAACTACCGTTCTGAAACGGTAACTACCGTTCTGAAACGGTAACTACCGTTCTGAAACGGTAACTACCGTTCTGAAACGGTAATGCCATGGCATATGCCTTTCTGGAACGGTAACTACCGTTCTGAAACGGTAACTGCCATAACTGCAGTTCCCAACAATGGTATGTGACACCAGCATAACTCCTCCGTATAATTTCAAGACAGGTATTGCCATAAATGTAAAGGTATATATATTTGGTATTTATTGACACAATATCACAACATAACGCCGTAAATAAAGGGATTTACACGTTTCTCTCTTCCGTGCTGTTGTTAGGATATTTCCGATCTGTTTTGTTGTTGCTTTTGTAATGACAGATGCTTTTGAAAACAGCCGGACTTGCTCCGGTGACGGTAGTTATAGCCTAGCCTTCTAGGTGGCCATAGAGCTAGTATATTGCTTTGTTCCAATATCCATACTATCCGCAGTCATTATACTTTATTTTAGTATGACTTCTTTTTTTATATAGTTTGAGTACGTAGTGCGTTGCAATTAAGATCAGGGCGAAAGGAAGTGTAGTGAAAGGACCCGGATGGTATACTCAAACGGTCAAACCGATGAGTGTGGATTGATGTACACCTTTCGTGCTCCACGGCAGCGATCTAATAGCTACGTAGCTGAAGAGGCGGAGCCAGGCTGAGCCAACGTCGGCGCATTTTCTTTAATAGGTCCATGCATTTTCCACGTATCCTGCATTAATGGAGTCATTTTGTTGTTTTAATAGCTTTATAACTACTATGTGTAAAGAGTTCACCGTTCAAAGCAAGATGTTTATTGCGGTTGCGATCGTAGTTTCCGGTTAGTGCACCAGAGCCAGGTCCCTATAGGGGTGGCACTGTAGGCTATGGCTAGACAGTCATCCATTTTTCCACTCGTGTTTTATCAAGATGTTCTAGTAGCGTAGACTATAATAAAGCCTATACTGTATGACTGCTTCAGCTCATAACTATTCAATAGGCCAAATATTAAGTTTTGCATTTGTTGTTATTGGTGTTTAACCAAATAATTTAAGCAGGCCTATAGGTTCCTATCATTTAACCCTGATCCAGTGTCATAAACCTTTCTATATCGACATGATCCAGTGGTATCATGGCATACAGGCCACCGTTTTTCCGCTGGCATGCCACTCATGTAAAATGGTATTACCAGTTTCTACTGGCACCTACCGTTTTTCCGCTGGCATGCCACTCATGGAAAATGGTAATTACCAGTTTCTACTGGCACCTACCGTTTTTCCGCTGGCATGCCACTCATGGAAAATGGTAATTACCAGTTTCTACTGGCACCTACCGTTTTTCCGCTGGCATGCCACTCATGGAAAATGGTAATTACCAGTTTCTACTGGCACCTACCGTTTTTCCGATGGCATGCCACTCATGGAAAATGGTAATTACCAGTTTCTACTGGCACCTACCGTTTTTATAAGAATGATTGTGTAGCTGTGAATCATGAGTGGTATGTGTGTATGAACGGGCAAATACCACAGGAAAGGAATATCTACTGGCAAACGGTAGGTGCCAGTAGAAACTGGTAATTACCATTTTCCATGAGTGGCATGCCATCGGAAAAACGGTAGGTGCCAGTAGAAACTGGTAATTACCATTTTCCATGAGTGGCATGCCAGCGGAAAAACGGTAGGTGCCAGTAGAAACTGGTAATTACCATTTTCCATGAGTGGCATGCCAGCGGAAAAACGGTAGGTGCCAGTAGAAACTGGTAATACCATTTTACATGAGTGGCATGCCAGCGGAAAAACGGTGGTTCCAGTAGGAAATGGAACTTCCGATTAACATAATTGGCTTGCCAGCGGAAAAACTTTTGGCCTGTATGCCATGATACCACTGGATCATGTCGATATAGAAAGGTTTATGACACTGGATCAGGGTTAAATGATAGGAACCTATAGGCCTGCTTAAATTATTTGGTTAAACACCAATAACAACAAATGCAAAACTTAATATTTGGCCTATTGAATAGTTATGAGCTGAAGCAGTCATACAGTAGGCTTTATTATAGGCTACGCTACTAGAACATCTTGATAAAACACGAGTGGAAAAATGGATGACTGTCTAGCCATAGCCTACAGTGCCACCCCTAACGGAAACTACGATCGCAACCGCAATAAACATCTCGCTTTGAACGGTGAACACTTTACACATAGTAGTTATAAAGCTATTAAAACAACAAAATGACTCCATTAATGCAGGATACGTGGAAAATGCATGGACCTATTAAAGAAAATGCGCCGACGTTGGCTCAGCCTGGCTCCGCCTCTTCAGCTACGTAGCTAAGATCGCTGCCGTGGAGCACGAAAGGTGTACAATCCACGATTCCACACTCATCGGTTTGACCGTTTTGAGTATACCATCCGGGTCCTTTCACTACACTTCCTTTCGCCCTGATCTTAATTGCAACGCACTACGTACTCAAACTATATAAAAAAGAAGTCATGCTAAAATAAAGTATAATGACTGCGGATAGTATGGATATTGGAACAAAGCAATAGACTATAGCTCTATGGCCACCTAGAAGGCTAGGCTATAACTACCGTCACCGGAGCAAGTCCGGCTGTTTTCAAAAGCATCTGTCATTACAAAAGCAACAACAAACAGTTCGGAAATATCATAACAACAGCACGGACGAGAGAAACGTGTAAATCCCTTTATTTACGGCGTTATGTTGTGATATTGTGTCAATAAATACCAAATATATACCTTTACATTTATGGCAATACCTGTCTTGAAATTATACGGAGGAGTTATGCTGGTGTCACATACCATTGTTGGGAACTGCAGTTACCGTTCCACCTGAACGGCAGTTACCGTTCCAGAAAGGCATATGCCATGGCATTACCGTTTCAGAACGGTAGTTACCGTTTCAGAACGGCAGTTACCGTTTCAGAACGGCAGTTACCGTTCCAGAACGGCATATGCCATGGTATGTCAGTGGTCGCGACGGCAGTTACCGTTTCAGAACGGTAGTTACCGTTTCAGAATGGCAGTTACCGTTCCAGAACGGCATATGCCATGGTATGTCTGTGGTCGCGACGGCAGTTACCGTTTCAGAACGGCAGTTACCGTTCCAGAACGGCATATGCCATGGTATGTCAGTGGTCGCGGTGGCACATGCCACAGGCCATTAAACGATCTCGGCGTCTCTCAATCCTGGTGCGTTCCTAGTGGGTATACGGCGTATACCTGCGTATCACGTAGACTACACCACTGCTTGTGTGAGAGGTTTAACCCAAGCCCCCAGGAACAGTGCATACTTCCGAAATCCACCAGTGCTCAGCGGCCAAGCCTGGTATTGCAGCTGTTTAAGCGGGCTGTGGACGGGCCCATCGATTCAAGGGACCCAGAAGTAGATATCTCCGTTCACTACAATACAAGTGGGGAATGTGTCTCCGCAAAAAATGTCTGGATATCAATCAAAGGCTCATAATTATCTTTATGCCATGTCCTAAAACAATTTACGTTTTTTCTTTTCAAAAACGCCACCTCAAGCGTTTTATTAGCCTTTCTCTCTAATTACTTTTTGATGGAGAAGGAGGGGTGTGCAGCTGTAAGGAGTCGTAGTGAAACAAATTTTGTTTCGACCTGGCATCCGAGAGGGCATAGTTCAGTGCTCCGTTAACGTGTCTGATTTTTAGACTGGTTCAGCTGCTGCTCAATAACTCTCACGGTCCTCTGCTTGCGATCATTGTGATTCACCATATATTGATCCATTTATTCAAAAGATCAAAAGACAAAGAACAGGTGCATTACGGTATCATTTTATATTATTGTTAATAGTCTAACATTTCAGCGTTGGTATTAAATTTTTCATTTGCTTGTAGCTACCTATGTATGACAGTTAACAATGTTGGTGTATTACAATTATTTATGTGTGTAGGCCACTCCAACTTCGTTGCTGGTTGAAATGTAACCATTTATTTGTACATAAGTTATTGATTGCATTTTTCGTAAATAGTTAGTTGGAGGGAATCTGTTTCTTAAGCAGTGTGACACTTGGAGCTTGCATGACGGGGCACAAGTTGGCACAAAGCACTCAAAACTGCAAAAAGACATTGTTCAATTGTAGACTTGGAGCTTGCATAACGGAGCACAAGGCATAGTTTAATAGTGCATTTCTTTTTGAACAGCACATCCAATCAATGACCTCTGTAATTTTTGTACATTTAAATGTATGCCCATCACTAACTGAGTTTAGCTTTATCTATTGTTACTTTTATTTTCTTCCCTTCTTTTCTTAATGTTATGTGTATTCTGTTTTTAAGATAAAACAAGAGAAACCCAAACATATCTTATGGTCTTGTATTTATGTAAATGTTTCATGTATTTATATGTTTTTTACATGTTGTGACTGTCCGAGTTTGTGATGTGGGTCTATGGTCTCGTAGATATGTACATGTTTCATGTATTTATGTGTTTTTTTCATGTTGTGACTGTCTGAGTTTGTGATGTGAGTCTTTGTTCTATGTTCCCACTCTTGGCCTGCACCTTGACGTGGTGAGTGGGCTTTAATCTAAGAATTAGTTATATTTTTATTTTTAGGTTTGTTATTGATTGTTTGTCATCAGCCTATCTTATTAATGATACAAGGCCTTAACTAAACCCCTTCTCTTCTGTTTGCAGAAACTGGAAACTTCAGAGCATATTTAGTTAGAAAATCTTTGTTTCCTCATCAGATCCCAGTCTATAATGCTCCTGTACTTGTCTGCCGTGCCATCATCATGCCTCATGCATCACCTCTCAGCGCCCTGCCCAGCTGCATCTTATTCCGTTACTCCAGCTCTTTCCAGCTCTTTCACGTAAGTGACAAACACGCCTCACCCAAGTGTTTTTAATATTTTATAAATTATGCATGTAAGGTGTGCTTAAGTGGCCTGAAAGGTGCCCATGAATAAAATGCTTTTTATTAAAATAACATTATGGCTCCATCAAAAGAAAAGTACACCTGCCATTTACAGTTATCGTTTATACTATCCTAGACATCTTTAATCTTATTTACATAGGCCTACAGTAGGCCTGACTACCTCTGAATGTTTAAATAAAAAAATTCCTTGTCCACGTCAGATCCCTGTCCATCATACTCCTGTTGTTGTCTTCCTGCACACCTGACTGCCTCCTATATCGATTGCGGCCACAGCCCTCTCCCTGTCCAATATTTCATGTTCAATACATTTCAGGATCAAGTTTGAGATTCCATTTCAGTATTACTTGTTTTTGAAACCTGACGTGGGGTGGCACCATAATATCTTGTCTTATTTATTGCACCCACACATAATAGGTCCATGATACCATGTGGGGTCATTTCAGTCTCCTTTGCTTCCTAACATCTTGTGAGTTCCCTGGGTACACCAGCTGATGGGTTTGTGTATATATTGGGCATTTGATTCTCGTTTCAGAAACAGATATACATAAAAAAACGAGTGGTAATTATGATTTCTGTTTTAATATTCAAAAAGGTATATACAAAGTGCTTTTCTTATAAAGTCAAAAAGGGGCAAACTAATCTAAAATAATAATTGTTAAACATATAGAGAATCATCGGGGGATTACTTCCATTGTCGGGAAACAATGCGACTGCTATCGCTCAGACCTCTCGCTTATGATGCTACAATGCTAAAAAACAAGAATATTTCTGCATCCGGTACGTCATGAAGTAGGGCGTGGCTATAGACCCATGATGCGGAAGCATATCTCTCCTTGATGTTGCCCTGCGCCATTGAGCAGTTTACATAGGAATGAATTGGCGCCATTTTGGAATCCGTTGTCCATTTTATAATATGTCCATGGTTTAACCAGACATTAAAGTCCATGATGCATAAGTTTGTACACGAGGATGCTCGAAATTGGCATCAATGGCTAGACCCTCTGTTGTTTGCAGTGCGGGAAGTGCCTCAGGCTTCCACGGGGTTTTCCCCATTTTAGTTACTCTATGGGCACAAGCCCAGGGGCATCCTGGACCTCATTAAAGAAAACTGGGAGGAGGGGTCCAGTGACAGCAAAAACGAAATCCAGTACGTCATGGACGTATTGTCACGTGAGCACTTGCACCGAGCCCAGGAGCGTCAGAGACGCCTGTACGACAGAGGGACTAGGTTACGCGATCTCACCCGGGGGATATGGTCCTTGTACTGTTGCCCACCTCTAGCACCAAATTACTCGCGAAGTGGCAAGGGCCCTTTGTGGTCACGCGGCGAGTCGGGGACGTGGATTACGAGGTAGCGCGGTCGGACAGGGGCGAAAACAAGCAGGTCTGCAACATCAACCTCCTTAAGAGGTGGAACGATGCGGTCCGTGTCGCATTTGCGTCGACGCTACCAGAAAGAGAGGAGCTCGGACCGGAGGTCCCTGGCCCAGGCCCCATCCCTCCGGTCGGTCAAGGCGAGAGAGTCGCCTTGACTCTCTCAGAGAGTCAGGCGCGGGACGTTGCCAGCCTACTACTCCAGTTCGCCGACGTCTTTTCGTTAATTACTCATGACATCGAGACGCAGCCCGGGTTAACGGTGCGGACACGCCCCTACAGGCTGCCCGTCCACAAACAAGACGTGGTACGACGCAAATTAGCAACCATGTTAGAGTTAGGTGTGGTCGAGGAGTCTCACAGTGACTGGTGCAGTCCCGTCGTGCTTGTGGGGAAGCCGGACGGGTCTGTCCGGTTCCGTGTGGACCAGAGGCGGAGTGGCCGTCGGGACGATCGGGAGATTTCCCGGTCGGCCGGCCGGCCAGCCAGCGAGTTCAGGTGGACCGGCCCACAATTGTGTTGCGGCCTGCGAAGTCAGTTGGACCAGCCCACAGTTGTGAGCGGCCGCGAGGCGTCTGCAAGCCGGCCCTGAGCATAATTTATTCCCCGCCAAGACGCCGTGAAAATTCCCGAAATAAACAATACATGTCTCAGGAACATCCAACCAATATTTATACCACTGCTTACTCTCTATGTCTCATTCATGTTTTTTTTTTTATATTATTATTTTTTTACTTCATTTAATTCTTCATTATTCAGGCGTTACAGAACTTTCATGGCCATGAATAAATAATACGAACTACAGTTTACTTTAATATGTTTGTTCTTGAATTGACGTAATGGAGCAAAGACTCCTGGGATTGGGAAATGCGTTTATCCAATAAACAGCTTGCAGGTCAAGTCCATTTTCGGAAATGTAGGGGGATAGCCCTAAAGACGCGTCAGACAGAGAAGGCGAGCAAGTTCGTGGTTGCTTGCTTTTGCTTGTTGTGGCACTCGGGAGGCAAGAAGAGAAAAGAGAAAGGAGGGGCTGAAAAGGCCAGAATAAAGAAGAAGCGGATGCTGGAGGGGGATGCATCTAAGTGCTGAAATCAGGCATTAAAGAGTCGTGCAGGTGAATTAGCCAGAGCTCCACCATTGACGTTATTGCTAGGCGGGAGCTAGCACAAGCTGCTAGTCAAATGTGTATGTGCTGGCTGGTATATTTCAGACGAATTAATGACTTAACTGATCTTTCTCTTTTAATGGATGGAGAATACGTTAACAGATTTGGAACATGTAGTAGTAGTCGTCTAGTCGTGTCAACACGTTACACCGGTATTACCGAGCATAAATGGTATAAACTTTGAAACTAGGTCACTCCGTCAACTCTCCTCTCACACTAGGTGACAGCGTCTTATAACGTTCTATATTATATAATAGTATAATATAATTTTATAGATAATATCACGGCCAAAAGCTCTGCGCCTCCGGATGGCTGTAGTGCGGGGAGCACTACGGCCAGAGCTATAGAGAGAGAGAGTTGCGACACTTCCATTGGACTCCGTTGTAGCGCCTACTTCCGGGGTATGGAGCCTCGAATAGTTCCAAACAACCATTTTACGGCGGAGGAGACCGTTCATTTCCATTGCTGGCCGCCGAGTAACTTCTGAGGTAAATCGATTAAATAGCTACCTCTTTTGAATTGTCAACTGTCTATATTGTATCAGAGGCCCTTTATGATGCATATACTGATCTTTATTTGTAAATGCACAGCGTAATTATATATATATTTATCTTGGTAGACGACCGATTGCTGGCTAGTTTGTTAGCTCGATTTCACCATCTGTGAAGGTATCTCCGGGGGTAAATTGATTAAATAGCTACCTCTTTTGAATTGTCAACTGTCTATATTGTATCAGGACCTTTTATGATGCATATATTGATATTTATTTGTATATGGACAGCGTAATTATATATATTTTTATCTTGGTAGACGACCGATTGCCTGCTAGTTTGTTAGCTCGACTTCACCATCTCTGAAGGTATCTCCAGGGGTAAATTGATTAAATAGCTACCTCCTTTGAATTGTCAACTGTCTATATTGTATCAGGACCTTTTATGATGCATATACTGATATTTATTTGTATATGCACAGCGTAATTATATATATTTATATCTTGGTAGACGACCGATTGCCTGCTAGTTTGTTAGCTCGACTGCACAATGTGATGGTATCTACACCAACAATTACAAAGTTCAGTACTAGTGAATCTAACTTTTATTTAGTTAGTTATTTATGTTGGATTACTAGGATAATTTAGGTTGATTTAAGGACGGGTTTTATGATGCGATAGCTAGTAGAAATAACAGTGTTTGTTTAATTATATCCTGGAAAGGGTGATGTTCAGCACATGAAGCCCTACAGATGCCGCCGATTCAACAATGCTGATTATGATGGGCGGTCAATTTAACCTGTATGGCTTTTTCGTTTTAACTTCTTGTTGACTGAATTGTTTCTCTTTCTTAGTGCCAAATTGATTATCTTTCTTAGTGCCAAATTGATCGGATTGATTGAAATTTTTTGTTTTGCAATAGCCCTCTCTGCTCTCCTTCTCATTAATTTTTCCTTTTCTAGTTGCCTTATTAGGTCCTCCACAGTCGCCCCATCAGTCCCTGGCAGTCTGGTCCCTGGAGCAGCTGGCCCTGGCAAAAGTTATTCCTTCACTGTTGACCCCTGACTGACTGGCCCTCGGCACACAAATCCCTGGATCACCTGCCCCTGGATCACCTGCCCCTGGATCACCTGCCCCTGGATCACCTGCCCCTGGATCACCTGCCCCTGGCAATGTAACCTCTTGATTGCTCTCTCCGTCTCCTGTGATGTCCTTTTCAACGCTCTTGAAATCCACCTCAATTTCTCCCTCAATCTCTGTAATAATTACAAGGTAATGTTGCTGTTATATGTATTTTGCCTTTGCATTTGCAACTACTGTCATCTCCAATGTAATAAAATGAATTAAAGCAAAAAATTTCTGTAATGTGAATTAAATCATCTGCCACAATCAGAAACCAATACAATTTATAAATGGATCTACCGGCAATTGTTAATTGGGTAGAAATGTGTTGATTATCTACATTGTGTGCAAATCCTCAGAGAATCCCTGCCTTCTGGTTGTTTTTTAAACTGAATGTACAAATATGAATTATGTAATCTCATTAGGAGTGTAGTCTATCCTTGAATTACATGAAATGGGGAATATTGTTAGCTGCATGGATCATACCGAAGTTTAATTTGGTGCAATATGTGTGGTCCGTTGCACTTGGTTCCGGAGGCACCCTCACAGAAGGGGGTTTCCTCCTCTTCGGTTTAGGGCGATGGATGAAAACTGTTGGGCCTGCATCGGGCCTCAACTTCAACATCCTATCTACTTTTGTGGCTTTGAATCTGTCATTTTCAAAGTGTACCTGTAGGTAGGCTTGTAAGATCAGTTTCCATTGCACTTCAAATATCATTGGAAAGTCATAATTCTCTACACTTAGAATTATTATGCCCTTTGAAATGCTAGCAAGTGATCTGAACATTACATCGTTTTTGACTGTTGCTGACTGTCAATAAGTTTTGACGGCTGACCATTGCCATCCATTTCTCCCTGCGCTCTTGGTCCTTGGGGAAGCCGTACATGTGATAACCCTTCTCGGACAGATTGGGGCATCCAAATGCTGCACAGCCAACCATGGTATGACCATTTATCTATAAAATGTTAGTTGTAACCAATGAACCATGACACCATTGAAGATCACAGAGCGGGTAACAACTGTTCCTCAACCACTTATGCCCCGACTTTTGAGAATAGGTTAGAGGTCAGAGTTCATGACCAAACGAGGATCCTCCCTCCTAAACCCATTTTGAATTTGCTCAGGGCTATTCTAAGTATTGTAACGGCATAAAGTATAGTATATTTGCAACGTTATATGTTAATGGTTTGCCCTAAGTATATAGTGTTCCCTGCTGTGTCCATTGTTGAATCTGTTCACACAATCGCAATCACTTGTTCTTGTCACACTAATTGTTTAATAAAAAAAATTACAATTTCATTCATCCAAGTGTAATGAGTTGTTATTCTTTAATATATTTGATACTTTGTGTGGCTTATATCTTTAAATGATCATGGTAGAACATCTTGAATACTTTGATTTCAACACAGATGTAAGGTAAAAGTTAAGGTTAGGCCAGTATGCTAACACGAACGTGAAGCTTTCCCTCCAAAACTTAAAAACGTATCTAAGTAATAGTACTTATAGATAGCTTTCAGTTGCCCCCCTACCGCTCTAAATGTAAAACTGACATTTACAAATATGCAATAATGCAATAACAGTCAGACAAATACTTGTATGTGATTTTTTCATACATATTTACCATTTAATATTGAAATCTCTGCTGTCGTCCCATAGAATAACATTGAAATCGCGGCGTGTTTGGAACTATTGAGGCTTACATGAACCACGTGACAACCACGTGACCACCCTGTCGGCGAGATCATAGCGTGTCGCAACTCTCTCTCTCTATAGCTCTGACTACGGCCATCCGGAGTGCTTTTGTTTACTGGCGTTGCTATGGTTACTGGTCTTGTAAGGAAGTGCGCCAATTCTCGGAGCGCCAATTCTCTTCCGCACAGAGCAGAACTGTGACCTATTTTACCCATTTTTAATTTCTTAATTATAATTATATCATTCATTTTTACCGATTTTTTTTTTTATTACTGAAGAAATATATAAATAAACGGTGTTGCAGGGGGGTGGGGCCGGACCGGGGAGGATTCTCCCGGTGGCTATTAGTGCCCCACTCCGCCCCTGGTGTGGACTACCGTAGGGTGAAGGCGGTGTCGAAGTTTGACGGCTACCCAATGCCTTGGATCAACGAGCTCGTGGACCGGCTTGGCATGGCCACCTATTCTGGACTCTGGACTGCACGAAGGGCTACTGGCAGATTAAGCTGTCTCCAGCAGCCCGGGAAAAAACGTCCTCCTCCACTCCTCTCGGTCTATACCAATTCAAGGTACTTCCGTTCGGGGTGTTCGGGGCCCCGGCCACGTTTCAGCGGCTGATGGACCATGTGTTATGGCCCCACACCGCGTATGCTGCTGCCTACGTCGATGACATTGTCAACTATGGTGAGACGTGGGGGCAGCATATGCGGCAGGTAGCGGCAGTCCTTCAGTCGCTGAGACAGTCAGGGCTCACGGCCAACCCTAGGAAGTGCGTGATCGGGCGGAGGGAGATCCAGTATCTGGGGTACCACCTGGGGGGGGGGGGGGTCCGGCCGCAGGTCCCTAAGACCGCCTCCCCTCGGCCCAGGACCAAGAAGGAGGTGAGGCATTTCTTGGGGCTGGCAGGGTACTACCGGCAGTTTGTGCCGCACTTCTCGGACCTGGCCAGCCCCTTAACCGACCTCACCCGTAAGAGAGCCCCAGATACAGTCCAGTGGTCGGAGCCATGTCAGGTGTCGTTTGAGGCTATTAAAACAGCCCTCTGTGGGAAGTCGGTCCTGTGTGCTCCTAACTTTGATCTCCCTCTTTCCCTGCAGACGGACGCGTCGAATAGGGGGTCTTGCGCGGTCCTGACCCAGCAGGTGGAGGGGGTCGACAGAATTGTGCATTAAATATTCTCCTTTATCCCTTGTGATGACCCATAAACAATTGTGCAAAGCAAAGTGCATTAAATATTCTCCTTTATCCCTTGTGATGACCCATAAACAATTGTGCAAAGCAACGTTTTGAGGTTGGAATATTGTTGCATGATTTTTTTTTATTTCCGGTGCTGTACCTGAGCCGAAAACTATCAGGCCGAGAGGGTCGGTACAGCGCGGTGGAGAAGGAGTGTCTCGCCATCGATGGACGGTCGGCGCCCTTCGTTACTACCGGCTGGGTCGCACGTTCACCCTCCATTCCGACCACGCCCCCCTCCAATGGCTCCACCGCATGAAGGATGTCAACGCGAGGATTACGCGGTGGTACCTCGCATTGCAGCCCTTCAGCTTCCGGGTTGTGCACAGGCCTAGGGCGCAGATGGCCGTGGCGGACTTCCTCTCCCGTTCCGGGGGGGGGGGGGGGGGGGGAGTGAGTTGGCGGCCGGATGTGCCCCCGGCCTGTGTTGGGCGGCGGGGGTGTGTGGGGGGACGTGCGGCGTCTGGCCTCTAGGGGGAGCCGTCTGGCCTCTAAGGACGACGAACTTGGTCTCCGCACGCTCACTGACCTGCTACAATATTCTTTCCTTTTTTTTAGTGGTGGGTACAAAATGAAACTAGACGAAAACTGGTAGGCCCAGCGAAAACGACGCCTATGCACAAGTACTTTCATGAGACAGTAACCACGGGAAACACAAAAACATACTTTCGCTTTGAAGTCCTTGTAATTGCTTAATCCTCATACTTTATTTACTATAAAGATGAGTCAATGCAGATCCATAAGCATCATTGCACTTGGCATACACTTTCAGATGGGGGAGCATGTAGTTACATCGTGCAGGTTTAAAATCATTTCAGCCATATATCTTTCTTAACTTTGTAGTTCAATAAAGGGGTCGTTGCAATGCTCATTATTATTTGGATGCTGATTCAAGTCCTGGTATTTTTGAGATTACTGTCTGAGCTGCTATAGCTCCAGGGAACAGGAGTGACGTTGAGGAGTGTGAGCTCTGCAGTCAGAGTGAGGTAATATTGAGGTACTGGTGAGAGTGTGTGGCGTGTGGAAGTTTACCAGAGACGCTGTCACAAAGAAGTTCCATGGCAGCAAAGAGCCAAGACCCAAGATGAAGACTATGATGGCTGTGGCCTGCCCCCTGGTCAACACAAGGGAACAACTGGTCAGCAAAACACAACTGCTTTATAAGGGATTAGGCAGCTGAACAATAAATCACTTATTGAGACAGTAATGAATCCTTGAAATAGAACACTCACCGGTCCACTGGTGGGTCCTTCTGACTCAACATCTCTGTTCCGGCTCTTTATACTCCTACACAGGTTTTAGGACAAACAAATGTTATGAGATTAATGTTCAATTAAATGTATCAAATTAATTTGGCTAATTTATGCTAATGCTGCTCCATGATGAATGAAACCAAATCAAGTTGTCTACCACCTACTACATGACAATGCACAGTTGCAGAAATAAGTGAATATTCATATTAATATGTATACATTAAATGGTTTTAATAGGCTACCAAAAGTTAGAAGTCTTGGTTTTTCCAGCATCCAATACCTAATCTGATTAATAATAATTCATGATACATAATATTGTATCCATCCTAGGACCCTTTAAATTCTACTCTCTGTAAAAGTACCTCAAGATTGACGTCCTTTGACTGACGGTGCAGTGGATTACGAGGTAGCGCGGTCGGACAGGGGCGAAAACAAGCAGGTCTGCAACATTTGGAATCCGTTGTCCATATTATAAAATGGACAACGGATTCCAAAATGGCGCCGATTCATTCCTATGTAAACTGCTCAATACATCCGTCCGTTGACTGATCCCCATTGACTTTGAATGCGGACGGACGCGCAATGCATTGTGGAGCGCCCTTCCTTTTCAAAAAGTTGAACAATTTTGGCAGCGACGGATCCATCATCCAATCAGATCGTGTATGCAAATGTAAGCACTGTGACACTACTCGGTCTCTGACGACCCTGGAAAGCTCCCCCATCCGTCAGCCACGCCTCCTGACGTCCTTTGACTGACGGTGCACGTCCGTTGACTGATCCCCATTGACTTTGAATGGGGAAGGACGCGCAATGCATTGTGGATCCGTGTGCTGAAGGCTCCGTCAAAAAGTTTAACATTTTTCAACTTTTTCAGCAGCAACGGATCCGTCATCCAATAAGATCACGTATGAAAATATAAGCACTGCGACACTACTCGGGCTCTGACGACCCTGGAAACCTCCCCCATCCGTCAGCCACGCCTTCTGACGTCCTTTGACTGACTGACTCACTACCTCCGTCTGTCGAAGGATCTCATTGACTTTGCAAGGGGCGCTCGCGAAATGCATTGTGGGTCCGTCCGTTCTGTCTGAGTCAAAAAGTTGAGAAATGTTCAACTTTTCAGGCAGCGACGGATCCGTCGGCCAATCAGACTGCGTTATGCAAATATACGCAAGGAAACTGTCCAATGAAGTCGCCTATGTAATTCAACCCGGAAGGACACATGGATACGTCAAAAAGACCCCATCCGTCAACGGACGCATCGGAGGTGACTTGTGTGGGCTTGGGACCGTTAAATATCTCAGGATGCATTTCGCATTCCTAAGTTATAAAATATCTGTATGTAAGCTATAATAATAGGCTATAGGCAAGGCAAGGCAACTTTATTTATATAGCACTTTTCATACACAAGGCAGACTCAGTTTTTTATGCTTTTATTTACGTTTTTGTTTGTGTCTACTACGCAAGGAAACAATTGCTACAGTAGACAGGCTTTACTGGACGTTGGTTTCCACAGAAAATCACCGGTCACAGCCGACTTTCACTGCCACAACAACATCCCGGACGAGATAGCGAGACCACCAGGCTCTCCGTGGATCGTAATCAGCTGCGGCAGGCGGCGCCGACGGAGAAGGGTGAGGAAGCAGAAGCGGGGACGTCGCTCCGGCCTCCTGGCAAGACTGAGGAAAGACCCACATAAGCCTCCTCTACCGAGTATGTTCCTCTCCAACGCAAGATCTCTGACCCACAAAATGGACGAGCTGGAACTACTCGCCAACGGTAACCGCTATGTACGAGACTGTTGCGTGTCTGTAATATCTGAGACATGGCTTCACCCGTCGATCCCGGACGCAGCCGTACAGCTGGGGGGGCGCACCGTCCACCGCTGGGATCGCAACAAAGACACCGGTAAGAGCAGAGGAGGTGGTTTGTGCATCTTTATACACAACAGCTGGTCTATAAACACAACAACTATAGACACACACTGCTCCCCGGACTTAGAGTACATTACAGTTAAATGTCGCCCATTTTTTCTGCCCAGAGAGTTAACAGTAGTGCTAATCACGGCTGTTTACATTCCTCCCGATGCCAACGTTGGCATAGCTCTCTCTCTACTGCTAAAAGCCATAAACACTTAGCAGCGTGCTCACCCCGACGGTGTTCACATCATAGCTGGTGATTTTAATCAGGCAAACTTAAAGTCTGTCCTGCCGAAGTTTTATCAGCATGTGAAGTGTCCGACCAGAGGGAAAAACACATTGGACCATGTTTACACTAACATTAAACATGCTTACAAAGCCATACCACTACCTCACTTAGGCCAGTCAGACCACCTCTCTCTGCTCCTTACCCCTGCATACACCCCTCTCAGGAGAAGTGCACCACTACAGACCAAAACCATCACCACGTGGCCTCAGGATGCACTTTCCCAACTACAAGACTGTTTCCTACACACTGAGTGGGATGTTTTTAAACACCAGGACCTGGCTGTCCACACAGAATCTGTACTTTCCTACATCAAGTACTGCGTGGGAAACGTCACAGTGGACAAACGCATTTGTGTGTTCCCCAACCAGAAGCCCTGGATGACCAGCCAGGTCCGGACGCTCCTCAAGGTCCGCAACGCCGCCTTCAGGTCTGGAGACAGAGAGCAGTACAGCGCTGCTAGAGCCGACCTGAGGAGGGGAATTAAGAAGGCAAAGGCGGACTACAGGAGGAAAATAGAGGATCACCTCTCTGAAAACAACCCACGGCAGGTGTGGCAAGGCATTCAACAGTTGACAAACTACAGGGGACGCAACACCACAACTGTGAACTCAAGTATCTCGCTGGCAGAAGAACTGAACTTCTTCTTTGCCCGCTTCGAGACATCAAGGACATCACAGACCTCAGCTTCATCACCACCCCAGCCCCCACCAGCTCACAGCACCCACTCACTGACTGTACAGGTCCAGGATGTGAGACGTGTGCTTAGTGGAGTCAACCCCAGGAAAGCTGCCGGACCAGACAGACTTCCTGGGAAGGTCCTCAAGGGCTGTGCTGACCAGCTCTCACAGGTCTTCACAACAATTTTCAACCTCTCCCTGACACAGGCCATCATCCCAGCCTGTCTGAAGTCCTCTACCATCATCCCCGTACCCAAGAAATCAGCACCGGACACTCTGAATGACTACCGCCCAGTAGCACTCACACCCATCATTATGAAGTGCTTCGAGCGGCTGGTCCTACACCACATAAAAGCCTACCCCCCCCCCCACCTTAGATCCTCACCAGTTCGCTTACAGAGCGAACAGATCCACCGAGGACGCCATTGCCATAGCCCTTCATGCTGCGCTGAGTCACCTGGAACACCGGGAGAGCTACGTCAGGATGCTCTTCATTGACTACAGCTCAGCCTTCAACACCATCATCCCGGCTATCCTGGTCTGCAAACTGTCAGCTCTGGGTCTCGACCCGCTCACCTGTTCCTGAAATTAGTGACTTCCTCACAAATCGACCCCAGAAGGTGAAACTCGGTCCCCACTTCTCCTCCACCCGCACCCTCAGCACAGGCTCTCCTCAGGGGTGTGTGCTGAGCCCACTCCTGTACTCTCTGTACACCTTCGACTGCAGTCCCATCCACCCCAGCAACACCATAGTGAAGTTTGCGGACGACACAACGGTGGTGGGACTGATCTCAGAGGGAGACGAGTCTGCCTACAGGGATGAGATCCTGAAGTTAACATCGTGGTGTTCAGACAACAACCTGGCATTGAACATCACAAAAACTAAGGAGATCATCCTGGACTTCAGGAAAAGCAGAGCAGACCCGGCTTCCCTCTACATCAACGGTGACTGTGTAGAGAGTCCACACCTTCCGCTCCCTGGGCACCATGATCTCTGCTGGCCTCTCCTGGACTTCCAACACGGCGGCGGTCGTCAAGAAGGCTCAGCAGCGGCTTCACTTCCTCAGGGTGCTCAGGAGGAACAACGTGGGAGAGAAGCTGCTGGTGACCTTCTACCGCTCCACCATCGAGAGTCTTCTGACGTTCTGTATCTCAGTGTGGTTTTCACAGTGCACTGAGGCAGAGCGGAAGAAACTCCAGGGAGTGGTAAACACCGCACAGAGGATCACTGGCTGCCCCCTCCCCTCCCTGAAGGACATATACATCTCCCGCTGCCTAAGCAGAGCGGAGAGAATCACGAAGGACAGCTCCCACCCTGGCTTTCACCTGTTCGACCTGATGCCCTCTGGCAGGCGCTATAGGTCCATCAGAACCAGGTCTTCACGGTTCAGAGACAGCTTCTTCCCAAAAGCTGTATCCACCCTGAACACACACATGCACTGACCCCCGACTGACTGACCCCCCCTAACCTCCCACTGCTGTATTGTACTTTACTTTATTTTACTTAATTATTTATTTTACATTATTTACATTTCTATTTGGTATACTGTTGTTCTTGTTCTATTTATATATTTATTTATTTTCTCGAATGCACCAATTGGGAAAGCTTACTAAAAATGTTGTTGTACTTGACTCGTGCAATGACAATAAAAGGCTTTCTATTCTATTCTATTCTAGACTCAAAGTGCTTCACATATAAACATTGTCATACAATAAAATAAAATAATAGATAAGTAAAAGAAAAACATATACAAAGAAATGGGTAAAATAGAAAGTTAAAAAGGCATTTTAGTATTAAAATAGAAAATAAAGGCAAAGTTAAAAAAGCTTTTTAGAAAGTGCAATGTATTTAAGATTTAGCAGAAAGCTATAGCAAACATAAAAGTCTTCAGTCTTGTTTTAAAGGTGCTCAGAGTTGGGGCAAGTCTTAAATCCTCTGGGAGTTTATTCCAGCTATTTGTTGCATAGTAACTAAATCCTGCTTTCCCATGTTCCCATAATTAACAGATTGGTCTCAGAGGATCTTAGTGGTCTAGAAGGCTGATGTAGTGGAAGCATATCAGTTAAATATTTTGGGCCTAAACCATGTAGGGATTTATAGGTTAGCAACATGATTTTAAAATCAATCCTCTGACCTACAGGAAGCCAATGTAACGATTTCAGAATTGATGTAATATGATCAAATTTTTTGGTCTTTGTTAGAACTCTAGCAGCAGCATTCTGAACAAGCTGAAGCTTCCTCAGAGTTTGTTTTGGGAGACCTGTAAGGAGACCATTGCTGTAATCAAGCTTACTAGTGATAAAGGCATGTACAAGTTTTTGTAAGTCTTCGGTGGACATGAGCCCTCTAAGTCTTGCTAAATTTTTAAGGTGATAATATGCCGATTTTGTAACTGATTTGATGTGACTGTCGAAATGTAAATCTGGTTCTCCATGATAACCCCTAGATTTCTGGCTTTGATTGAGGTTTTCAGGGACAAAGAGTGAAGGTGTTGGGTTACTTTAAGCCTTTCCGTTTTAGAACCAAATACAATTATCTCTGTTTTGTCCTCATTTAGTTGAAGGAAATTTCGGCACATCCATACTTTCACTTGCTCAATGCACTGGCACAGCAGATCCAGGGTTTCCCCAGGTTTGATCAACCCAAATTTAAGACTTTTTTTAGACTTTTTTAAGACCACTTCAATGAAAATTAAGACCTACATCGCACCCATTAGGCGGTCGTAAAACCCCAGTGCATATGTTATTCATGTTTTTTTGGAACATATGAAACATTCATGTCAATACATTAATGAATGTGCCAAAGGATAAGTGTGCACTAGGGCTGTCACTTTTTATTCGAAGTTCGAATATTCGTTCGAAGGTGGGGTGAAAAATTCGAATTCGAAGTGTAATTCTCCATTCGAACTGTAAAAATGCGCTATAAAGAAGAGAGCGGCGAGTGGCTTCTCCTCAATAAAGCGGCCCTCCTGGATCCCCGCTTCGTCCACCTTTCCCCTGCACAGAAACATCTCGTGACTGAAAGCCTCTCACACGAGCTCACTGAAACGGAGACCGACACTGATCGTCGCACACGACAGGGAGAAAAGTCCGCTGCTGCGCTGGGCGCGATGGGCAGCCTGTTTGGGGACTTATACAGCACGGCTGACAGAAGCAGCTGCAACGGTAACGGAGAGCTGCGAGACTACTTGTAATTTTCTTTCCGTAAGGAATAAAACGAGCAGCATGCCGTTTTGGAGGTCGGCTTCACAGATTGTTCGTTTATATAGGCTGCGACGCTGCGTGCCATGGACGACATGCGCTCCGCATATCGCGCTCCGAGCAGTTATTGTTAATGTGTAAAAGACAGCCGCACTTGTGTGTGGCTGCGAAAAAGTGACAGCCCTAGTGTGCACTCACCAAAGAGCCAAACTGAGGGCCTAACTCAAGGCCTAGAGGCCTGATGTCTCTTAACTAGTTATGACCATGTACCCAGCAATGATAAAAGATTAAAAAAAACAATACACAAAGTGATGGTGTGAAAGTGTAGCTGTATTTTTGGGTTAAATGTCAAACTTTCAACACACAATATAAAATGTAAACAAACTCAATGAAAATGTCAGCAATTGCATTGCTTCAACGCACAATATAAATGAACACTCTGAACAGGATTGCTTTCCTCTGATGCATAGACGCTCTGATGATAGAAAAAAAAAGAGGAAAGAAATGGAAGAAAAAACATTTTAAATGTTAAGGCAGTTAATGGTTATGTAGCATTGCGGAAACGACCCATGAAAAGTACGGGTGCAATAGTCTCTGTAAGTGTATTGTTTTATAATCAGGGTAACATTAAACAAAATAACATTAAAATCCTACAGGTTTCTAAGCTCAACACCTTTGGCAACAATATCTACATCGATATTTTTAAGTTCAGCCTGTTTGTCTCTGTGGCTTCTTCTAAAAGCATTCGATTTCGCAATTAGTTCAGCCATCTTGCTTCCTTGCTTTCCTTCTGCCTGCTCTGCTAATTTGTCTGCATCCCTAGCCAGGTTGTCAGACACTTCCTGAATGGATGCCCTTTTCTTTCTCAAGTTTTGCAATTGCTCAACTGCTTTCCGTTTAAAGCCTTGTGCTTCTGATAACTTTTTGTTTTTCAGTTTCAAGATAAATTCTATACCTGCTCCTTGCAGACACAACAGAGGACAGAAGTCCTGGTGTCAAGGGTACCTTCAAGACGCCTCTGTGCAGTGTTAGATATTTCCACCTCTTTATTCACTGAGAAGCCCCTTTCAACCGTGGCCTGTCCATGTGAGAGCAATAGCAGCTTCTGGATGAAAGCCCACATCTGGGGGTAAGGATGACTGATGTAAGTGTGGAGGAAAACATCCAGCCGCTTCTCCAAAGGATTGTAGGCAAAGAACTCCTCCCTCTCCCTCACGTCCAATGAAAACTGTGCAAACTGCTGGATGATTAGGTCACCTGAGGAATGAGAAAATAATGTCAGTGTCATGCACAGTATAAGAAGAGGTTCAAACAATATGACTCAGTTCAGTCAGGACAATCTTTTTTTAATCATGAAAGGAAACATTATGTACCGGCAGCAATTCCTCCATCCAACTGCTTGTCCTGGATAAACTGTTTAACTAGGCCTTTCATCTGGCTCTGACAGAGTTCAGGAGCGGTGTACATCTTGGCTGGATCAAGACAACTCATCTGTCTCACTGTCGGGTATTTCAGAGGGCTTTTGTCCTGAAGCTTCTTCACTATTTTGATCAGACCCTCCATGCACTCCTTTCTGAACACAATAACAGAAAGCTCTCCAGTTGCCTTACTCTGTTTCTGAAGTTCCTAATACAGGGAATAAGAAGAAAATGAGGAAAACTGAAGTAATGGTCCCTCATCTCCCCTGATAACTAAACCAGTTAACCAACTGAGAACACCAAATGACTAAAAAGCTAAATTTCAATGATAATAACTTAGACTATATCTGGATTTATAGAACCAAAAAAAAAATTGACCCATACAACATACCTTAATGGCATTTTCCGCTCCAATGCCAATGTCAATGGCCCTCACAGGCTTCGTTGCCTCCTTTTCGGTGACATCAAGACGGACTAGTTGAGCAGGGGTAGCATCTCGGAGAAGGTCTATTTTAACAAATCTCCTCAGCAAGCTCTAAATAAATTGAAGCACGACAAAAAACACGTGAGTTTATGGAATACTACTACAGACAGAGATTAAACATTTGGATTTGTCACAATATGGATACGTAATCTGGATTACTGCTATGAAAACCAAGCCAGTGATGAACAAAAGTCCAAATAATTAACCTAACTTTACTATATGACTAGTTATTTAAATCACATTTACAACATGAACAAAGAAAATCACTCACCTTTAATAGTTCTGCTAGGTCGTGTGCGATGAAAGGCAGGACCGGCTCATCAGTTTGATATCTCGTTAGAAATGGTGATACAGTTCGGCATACTGCAGTGAAAAACTCCAGCTTGGCTATTACGAAAGGATCTTTTGCTGCCACTTCGATGGTGTCGAATGATGAGGTGGCTGGATTGTTGACATCTTTGGTTCTTACAGCTGCTACATATTTGAGAATGTTGGGCCATATTTGGAGGGCTCTTTCGGCAACAGGCAAGTTTTCAACCCACCGGTGCCCACAAAAGGGTAGGGCGAAAGTGCTTGATTTCATCACAGCGATGAAGTCCTCCCTTTTTGCTGGCACATTTAAGAAGATAGTGTGAAGAGCTCTTAATATCTTCTCCATTTGCCATGCGTTGAACCCTGCTTTGACAGAATTATGGAGGGTATGGAGGCCGCAAGTCCCGACCACTGCCAGCTGCTTCCCGCCATAATGCTCACCATGCTCCCGCTGAAGCAGCTCTAAGAACTTCCAGTTAACATTTGGTCCATCCATTGAAATCGAAACCATTCTCCGCTGATCAAGATCAGTGATACATTCCTGGAGATGATCATAAAGATGAGATTTTTGTTATTATTATTATACAAATTGACACAATGTATTTTCATACACAACGGCAGGTTTTTCACGATTGCTTTTGTGCATATCTCAGAACAGAAGGCATTTGGCCTTTGTTAAAAGCAATGAAAAAGCACTACTGTGTTGTAAAAGTAGGCCTACTAGAATGTTGTGGAGGTTGAATAGTAGTTTCGAGAATTTCAATTCTAATTATGTGAACTGCGTCAAGCGGAACATCACAATGCCACTAGATGGCAATGAATCGTCACTACATACAGCTGCTCTAAAAAGAAGCATGGCGCTGTCACGTTAAAATTGTACCGGGGGCGAAAATTGTACCGGCCTACGTCATCAGTTGTTAACATCTTGACAACCTGCCTGGCAACAGACGACGCGATCGTCTGTTGCCGGGCAGGTTGTCAAGATGTAAACAACTGATGACGTAGGCCGGTACAATTTTAACGTGACAGCGCCAAAATGACTGAAATACGGAGGTTAGTTACCGCCAGCTAGTAGTTATCAGAATGTGAACTAGAACTCACCAGAATATAACAATAGATAAAACCTATAAAACCTAAAATAAAAATGAGTATAACACAACAGTAATACACATTTAGTTTAATTAACCAAGCTTAATAAAAAGAAAACACTTACTTTAAAATGTTTCAGTAGGTCCACAGCTTTTCCATGACCCATAAACTGAGAGCCAAGATATCTCGAAGCAACTTGGTCGCCACTCCAGTAACGGAGGTGGATGTCCAATTGCTTCGTCTTGGTCGTCTTGTTAAGACTTTCGTCGAACATGACGACGAATCCACCACTTGCCTCGTTGACCTCTTTAACTAACTCCTTCGTAATGAATGGAGCCAGCCCGAACTTTGTAATGTACGAGGTCTTGTTCTTGCCACTGGTGAACGTTGCAGCTATTTCGGAGTCCGAGAACATAGCCTTGAAGAGTTCGCTTATCCCTTCATTCGAGCTATACGAGTGGTGGTCGCTAATGGTTTTCAGAATCCAGATCACCTCTGCCCGAAGTGTCGGGGCTCCACCGACATTTATCACACCACTGCTCGGCCCTTGTGCTGTTGCTGTAAGTGTTCGAGGCGATGAAGTCTGGCTCGTTCGGTGCTGGTGGTCGACAGTGGTCAAGTTGCTAGCGCTTACAGGTGCATTCGGAGGTTGTGCCACGGTGCAGAACTGAGCGATGGGCGGCTGGCTGTGAAGGGCATGCGACTTATGTTTTGCGCTCTTCATGTGAGACTCCAAAGCGAGATGACCTAAAGTGCTTAGCTTGAAAGTCATCCGACAGATACAGCATCGTGCTTCGAGGTCGGTTCCCGGCATCTGCCTCACCCAATCACTGTACCTAGCATCCGAAAGCCACTGCGCATTAAACCGACACTTCCCCATGATGTGGCATCTCCTCTCGACTGATTGTTTGTTGAGATTGCCGCCGGCCGGCTCGAAAACCAAAAGTATTGTTACTCCAATAAATGAGACGTTCTCTGACGTTACGCAAAACGCCCCCCATTTTCCCCTTGCGTTACAGTCCGGTTCACTACGAAAACATATCCTAGTAGGAAATTTAAGAACTTCTTTAAAAAATTAAGACTTGGGTAACGCAATTTAAGACTTTTTAAGGCCTTAATTTAGGAATATGAAATTTAAGACATTTTTTTGACTTTTAAGACCCCGCGGCTACCCTGAGATCTATGGGCCGATAGTCATTTGGTGATAGCGATACATAGATTTGCGTGTCATCAGCATAGCAATGATGGTCAATATTGTTATTTTGCATGATTTGCCCTAGTGGGAGCATGTAGATGTTGAATAAAGAGGGTCCTAAGATCGAACCTTGTGGGACGTTGGTTGATTCTGATACAAAGTCGAACCAATTTAAGACGGTGCCTGAAAGCCCCACCCAGTTTTCTAACCTGTCCAGAAGTAATGTATGGTCTACAGTGTCGAATGCAGCACTGAGGTCAAGTAGCATTAGTATTGAGGTTTTGCCAGAGTCTGTGTTAAGACGGATGTCGTTTACAACTTTAATAAGGGCGGTCTCAGTGCTGTGCAAGGGTCGAAATCCTGATTGGAAGGTGTCATAGCAACCAGTTGATGCCAGGAAGTGATTAAGTTGCTGGAGGACAACTTTCTCAATGATTTTACTTATGAAGGGTAGATTTGATATTGGTCTGTAGTTGTTAATAATAGAGGCATCTAGGCTCCGCTTTTTTAAAAGGGGTTTAATAACTACAGTTTTCAAAGCTTTTGGGAAATTGCCTGACTGGAGAGAGTTGTTAACTATCTGCAATATGCCTACTGCTAGGCAGTCGAAAACATTCTTAAAGAGGTTGGTAGGTATAGTATCAAGGCAACAGGTGGATGGCTTTAGTTGTGTCACAGTTTCCACAAGATTTTGAGAGTCTATAACATTAAAGCATGCCATCCTTGCCACGTTACTTTTGCCTGGACAGGGTGGTAGTCCAACATTTTTGTTTGAAGTGGAGATATTGATGGCGCGTCTGATACCTTCAATTTTATCAGTATAAAAAGCTGCAAACTCATTGCATTTCTGCGTGGAATGGAGATCAGGTGGAATTTGTGTTGGGGGGTTGGTCAGTCTGTCAACAGTTGCAAATAGGGTTTTTGCATTATTAGTGTTGGTTTTAATGATATTGGAGAAAAATGTTTCTATAGCATTTTTTAAGTCTAAATTGTAGGCACGGAGGCTCTCTTTATAGATATCATGTTGAATATGAAGTTTTGTTTTACGCCAGATGCGTTCAACCTTCCTGCATTCTTTTTTCTGTGCTGTTACAGAAGCAGCTTTTCTCCAGGGTGCCTTTTGCTTTCCAGAAATCGTTTTAACCTTATAAGGTGCAATGATATCTATGACTTTCAAAATTTTCAAATTAAAGTTTTCTACAAGATCATCAGCAGAACATGGGTTTAGAGGTGGTAGCAAGGAGATGGCCTTTTTAAAAAGTACATTAGAATCTTCATTGATACACCGTTTTTTGACAGGAACATTTTAAAAGTATAACAAAAATGGAGGCCTATTCATTCAAAATATATACAGACTATTATTTTAACCTTCCTGTCGTGTTCGGGTCAAATCCGACGGATTTCCAACACACACACACACACACACACACACACACACACACACACACACACACACACACACACACACACACACACACACACACACACACACACACACACACACACACACACACACACACACCTTTCAGACTGAACAATTAGGTGTCCTCTCTTTCCCGTGCTTATGTACCTATCCCCCCCACGTGAATAGGGATCATTAATATTTATTGATATCGATACCATTTTCGATATTCCTTAACTTTTCTATTAATACTTTTCTATTAATTGGTGGAAATACGACACGTTTTTAGTGATAAGGAAAATATTTAGGTAATAAATAATTACATTTTAAATTAAAGGCACCCAGTGCAACTTTATGTAAACATTCAATGAAAAATAAACATTCAATTTCTAGTCTTTTTTACACGTAGTAAGTTTCAATAACTCCATACCATTACATATCGACATTCAAGGAGCAAAGATGAGACGTCGTTGTGTGGTGAGAACTGATAGAAAATCGTAAACAACAACAATCGCCGGTGGGGAGAAGCCATTTTTCCATTGACTGGAAGCCTGCTTTATTTATTGTAGGTTACAAAAAATAAAGAAAATGGCGGCATTGTTGTTGTTATCGATTTTGTATCAGTTCTCACCACACAACGACGTCTCATCTTTGCTGCTTAAATGTCGGTATGTAATGGTATGGAGTTATTGAAACTTACTACGTGTAAAAAAGACTAGAAATTGAATGTTTCTTTTTAAGCCTCGAAAGTTGCACTGGGTGCCTTTAAATATGTAATTCTTAATAAATATTGACATCAGTAGTTTTAATTATACATAATAAAATGATTAGAGCACTATACAATTGTATTAGTAACACAGAAACATGAGTAATACAGTATTACTGATGTTTCTCACCAAAAACTCAATTTACCGTTTCTCTATGTTACATTTGAACGCATCATGATAACCGTCGTTTTACTGAGCCAACCTCAACACATCGTCACGCAGCACATCTGAAACTTTATTTACTTTTTAAGATAACTAGCTTGTATGCTACCGATTACAACACCAATTTCACAATTGGATTACTATTTTTAACTGACGGGACTAGCGACAATGTCTGTGTGTGCGATTACCGTTCGTACTTTGGGTGGATGATTAAGACAGGCCCGTCTGTGGTGCGACAGGAGACGGAGGAGACAGGAGGACTCTTTTCAATTCGGAGACAGTCGAAGGTACTGCATTTGGCCTTTATTTGATGCACAATGCTAATGTGCTTGGCCATTGAGATTGTTTTCCCCCCTTTAGAATAAATGATTTTCGCCCTTTTCAGCCATTCTCGCGAGCAAAGTTAACCGCCAGACTTCACTTGTTTTACATGAAATACATGTTTGCCGTGACGCGACTCGAGGGACACAACATTACGTTACAGGACAAAAAAAAAAATGAATGAGCGACGGGACTCGATAGCGGTATCGATTAGCCCAAACGTTAACGATTTTCGGGTTTTGAAAAAAGTGGAACCGGGTCCTTGATAGAACCGGGTTTCGATCCCCATCCCTACACGTGAACCACACTTTCAATACAAAATGTATGATATCTTCTCACAGATCCCCTATATATAGCTTGCTTGTGCATTGCTCTTATTTTACTATGACCACAATGAGTCAGCGCCCGATCAGACGATTTTCTGTCAGAGAGGCTCTTGACCTTTTTTTTCAAACTGATGAAGAGGGGATTGAAGTTGAACCAGAAATAGAAGAGGAAGTCTCAGAAATATAAGACAACAATCCTGATTTTGATACAGACCATCATGAGATCGAACAGTCAACATATGGCGAGGAAGAGGCCCCTGAGGAAGAGGCCCCTGAGGAAGAGGCACCTGGGGAGGGGGCACCTGGTGAAGAGGCCCCTGGGGAAGACACACCTGAGGTGGAATTCCAGTCCAAGGATGGCAACTTGATCTGGTATTCATCCCCCCAGGACAGAGGAGGCAGAGCAAGAGAGGAAAGTATCATTAGGATGATGCCAGGGCCAACACGGTATGCAACATCTCGTGTGGATGACATCAAGTCCAGCTTCCAACTCTTTTTACCAGAGTCCATTGTGGAAATTATACTGGCGATGACAAACCTGGAAGGGGGACGTGTGTTTGCGGACACATGGAAGACATTGGACCAGGTAGACCCCCAAGTGTCTGTTGATTCTAGCAGGAGTACATCGGTCCAACAATGAGGCTAGAAAAAGTCTGTGGGATGCAGAGTCAGGGAGGCCTATATTCCGGTGAACTATGTCCATGCAGCAGTTTCATATCCTCTCAAGAGTTATCAGATTTGATGACAGAGCTACACAACCTTTCCGCTGGCGAGACGACAAACTGCCTGCCATCAGGAACGTTTGGGACAGGTGGGTGGAGCGCCTACCACTAATGTACAATCCAGGCCCTGAGGTGACAGTGGACGAGCGCCTGGTCCCTTTCAGAGGTCGCTGTCCATTCAAACAGTACATCCCAAGCAAACCAGGCAAGTATGGGATCAAGATCTGGGCAGCATGTGATGCCAGGAGCCGCTACGCCTGGAATATGCAGGTTTACACAGGGAAACCCGTTACTGGAAGGCCAGAAAAAAAACAAGGCATGCGTGTTGTGTTGGACATGACAGCCGGTCTCAAGGGGCATAACATCACATGTGATAACTTTTTCACATCACATGGGCTTGGTCAGGAGCTGCTGAAAAGAAAGTTCACCATGGTGGGGACAGTGAGGAAGAACAAGCCTCAACTTTCCCCTGCACTGGTTTCGACCAGAGGGAGAAATGCACTATAATCCAAATTTGCTTTCACTGACACAGTCTTGTGTCATATTTGCCCAAGAAAAATAAGAATGTCATCCTGATGAGCGCTCGACACAAATACGCCGCTGTCAGCAAAGCAGAGCACAGGAAACCCCAGATCATCCTGGACTACAACAGAAACAAAGGAGGAATAGACTGCCTTGATAAGGTAATGTATATTTTCATCTGTCATGCATTTGATTTACTTGTATTCATGTAAAACATTTTGTGTAAGACAGATTCAATATTGTTTCAAATCTAGTCATTGTTTTTTTCATTGTAGCTTACTGGTACATACACCTGCAAGTGAATCACAGCTCGTTGGCCTGTGGCAGTGTTCCACAACATCCTTGATGTGTCTGCATGTAATGCATATGTGGTGTGGTCAGCGATTGACCCAGTCTGGAATCAGGGGAAATGTTTCAAGAGGAGACTCTTCCTGGCAGCTTGGGAAAGCTTTAGTGACTCCTCTAATTCAACTGCGCCAGGACCTTCCCCGCACACCAGCCTATGGCAGTCTGGTGAGGAGTCTGCAAGCCCCAGCCACTGCCCTGGCCTCTCTCCCCCCAAAACAGGGGCAGAAATGGAAGAGATGCGAGCTCTGTGCCCCTAGAGACAATGAGACAAGTCTTACATGTTTCAAATGTGATGCATACGTTTGCAAGGCACACTGCGACCTGATTGCAAAATGCCACTCCTGTGTTTGAACTGTGGCATCCCGCCCCTAAAACCTCGGCCCGGGCAGGTCTGAGGAACAGTGGTGAACGGGGTATACCGCCTCCACCCACCAGCCGGCGACAGGGAGCACCCCGTCTTTCCCCCCAATCAGCGAGATGGGGGGCCACCCGGCGGCTGGGAGGAGGAAGACCCGGAACCGGCTTAAAAGGGACCACGGAGCGGGAGCAGGGACACGTCGGGCTTACGCAACCCACCCGAGGACTAGAGGCTCACGGAGACCCTAGAGCGAGAACGCATCCTGTGACTCAAGCTAAATAAACGCCAAGTTCGGCTTAACCCATCGCTTTCTCGTGATTTGTACCTGGAACCCGGCTCATTCGAGGAGCGGGTCACCACATATGGTGGAGAATGCAGGCAAATGCTCTCCCCCTCTGCGCCACCATCACGCCATGCAGAATCCGGACGGAACCGCGGCGTCGGCCGCCCAGCAACAGCAGCGGGAGACCTCCGAGAGCATCGCTCTGCTCCGCGAGGCCGTGCTGCGGCTCACCCAGCCCGCCGTCCGCACCGCGCCGACCGCCGCCCCGACCAGCCGGCTCACCAAACTGGGACCCGACGACCACGTGGAGGCGTACCTCGACGTCGTCGCCCAGCAGGCGAGCCAGGACCTGCCGGCGGAGGCTGCGGGTGACGCGTCCATGACTGGCGGTTCGATGTTCGGGGAGCTGTACGGACACAGATCGCCCAAAACCGCCGGCTGGTGAAACGGTGGCTGACGTCGGGAGAGGGACCCAGCCCTATCGACAGGGTAATCATCGACACCAACCTGCGGCAGCTCCCGCCGGACGCCCGACGCGTGCTGGCCCACCACCATCCCGACACCGTGGATGACCTGGTACGGCAGCTTGAGAACTGGCAGGTGGCTCAGCACCTCAGCGCCAGACCCGTCTCCACCCCCCGACGCGTCGAGACCCGCCGAAACCCAAGGGGACACGAGACCGGGGCCCCGGCTCCCACCCTCAACCCGCCGAGCGGATTGCCGGAGAGTCGAGAGGGGTGGCGCTGCTACGAGTGCGGCCAGCCCGGCCACATCGCTCGCTACTGCCCGGGAGACCGGGACGTGTCAAGCCATCGGCATACGCGGGCCAGGGGGCGGGCCGAACCTGTATGCTGGCGACCTGTTGGACGCAGGGGACATCCGGAAGTCCGACCATCCCGGCGCGGGTGATGAACCGAGACACGCAGGCCCTCCTGGACACCGGCAGCGTGGTTACCGAGAGAGGACAGCGTTCTCCACCCCCGGGGGGCTGTATCAGTACACCGTCCTCCCCTTCGGAGTACATGGCGCCCCGGCAACCTTCCAACGGATGATGGACCAGCTCCTTAGGCCCCACCAGGCCTACGTGGCGGCCTACATTGATGATATTATCATCTACAGCCCGAGCTGGGATGTCCACGTCCGCCAGCTAAGGGCCGTGCTGGGGGAGCTGCGAAAGGCGGGCCTCACCGCCAACCCGGCCAAATGTCGTCTCGGGCGGGATGAGACGACGTACCTGGGGTACCAGGTAGGGAGGGGAACCGTACGGCCACAGGTCAGTAAGGTAGCCTCCATACGGGACTGGCCTCAACCCTGCACCAAGAAACAGGTGAAGGCGTTCTTGGGTCTGGTAGGCTACTACCAGAGCTTCATACCCGGGTTCGCTACGCTGGCCAGCCCCATGAATGACCTGCCCCGAGTCACCTGGTCGGAGGCAGCTAACCGGGCTTTCGGGACTCTTCGCGAGGCCCTGTGTTGAGAGCCGGTACTGATAACACCTGATTTCACTCTGACAGTGACACCCACGACAGTTCACACGGACGCCTCGGAGGTGGGACTCGGGGGGGGGGGGGGGGTCTGGTCCCAGATCCGGGCCGGAGAGGAACACCCCATAACCTTCATCAGCAGGAAGCTCCTTCCCAACGAGCGAAACTATTCAACCGTGGAGAAGGAAGCCCTGGCCATCAAATGGAGCCTCGGGAAAACTCAGGTACTATCTCCTAGGGAGGGAGTTCACCCTGGTCACCGACCACGCCCCCCTGAAGTGGATGGCTGGGGCCAAGGACACCAACGCCCGGGTGACGCGTGGTTCCTGGCCCTCCAGAACTTCCGGCTCAGGGTGGACCACCGACCGGGCAGGGAGCACGCCAACGCCCTGTCACGCCGGTATGCCTGCCTGGGGGGGTTCCCCGGAGACCTTTCTCGTACCTGGAACCCGGCTCATTCGAGGAGCGGGTCACCACAGAACACACACACACACACACACACACACACACACACACACACACACACACACACACACACACACACACACACACACACACACACACACACACACACACACACACACACACACACACACACACACACACACACACACACACACACACACACACGTTGATGTTCTGTGAATATGGTCTCTGTTTTGATTTTTCGGTCTTTTTTTTTTTTACAATAATTCCTATTGTAACTCCTATTCACTGCATTTATTCATGTAAAAAAGTAGTCTGAGGCATTGTTTACAGGTTAAAAGGGAGTTCAATAAAATTTGGCAATGATCATTGTTTTTTTTGTTATTGTAAGGGCAGTTAAAACAGGCCACCGGGAGCACCAAAGTAAGGGGAGAGAAACGAACACGACACAAAGGTTAAATGAAAGAAGGGTTTTGTTTTACATAATTTGTTTATATTGTATAAGTCGCTGATGGAGGAAACGAATCGCAACGGCAATCCCGGTCGGATCCATCCGGTCGCGCGCGCGTGCGTGTGCGTGTGTTTCTATTCTCGCTCGTTCGTAATTCTTATATCAATAGCCTCCAATAACATAATAATAGGCTATATAGGAACATTGAGAAACGGCTATCTCATTGTTTTTTTCAAGCCACTGAATGTTTGTTCATAGGGTACAGCTGGTGTGCCGTGTGAATACGCATAACTTTTCATTTATATTCATTCAAAATATTAACATACTATTTTAAAACGAAAGAGGCTGGTCTTTTGTTTTATATAGCCTAATTTGTAAATATTGTTCAGCCTATATGCCTACATGAGGCCGTAGCACAGTTAACAGACGAGCTAAGGTGGTGACGTCTTCGAGTCCGCTGCTGTTCCAGTTGTTGTTGTTGCAGGTGCGTACTCGTCTCGGAGTTTTGTACTTGGAAGACCGGACTTGCCAAGTGCGAACTTCCAAGTCCACGAGTCCGCAGTTCGCGTACTTGGTATTGAGAATCGGCTCATGTGTCTCTGAATGAACCACGTGTTGACCTTAACCTCTCTCCGAGTCATACCTTCCCGAAACCATGACATCAGAGGACTACCAGCGCGTTTCATTGTGTGAAGACCATGTGCTCGACTGATCGCCAGAGTTGTCCGATTAAAGTCCGATATCAAGTTATTTATTTAAAAGTGTATCTTTAATAAAGCCCCATTAAATTATTGATCAGGCCAATTATTCATTTAAATAAGGTGATCATATCTGAGTACAAGTCAATATATTTGAATACTCATACTCCACACAAAAGTACATGGACCTGACTTATACGTGGCGGTAGGCTTCGAATGATAAACGCAATATAAACCTCCTGGTCTCCAGTAGTAGTCACCCTGATGATGCCAATGATGTCCATTCAAAAAGTGGGGCAAAGCGCGCGTAGAGTTAGTTAGATGTACTTTCGGTTTCTTGAAAACACCATATATAAGTTGCTTTACAGATTCGTAAAGGCTTACGTTTGTATCTAAATAATATTCCCCAAAAGCCTTTTTGTACTAATAGCAAGATTTCATCGTTACCTGCTCAGTAGGCTGTTCTGCAGTGCGTCCTGTCAAGTCGCTGGTTAGGCGCGGACGGAGGAGGAGGCAGGGCTTCAGAAGAGGAAATGGCACGTTCGCGCCCAAGTATTTGACTGTTTCCCAAAGTGAAGGCTGCAGCCTTGCTAGAACACTTCCTTGCTAGTCGCGTCCTATCAGAGCCCGTCTACGAAGAGCCTATGCACTTCCTATACGCCCCATTGTACCGATCTTGGTTGTCGTTCCATTAGACATCCACTGGGGGTGATCGTGGGCGAGTCCAGATTAAATGGGAGTCTATGGGCCTAGACGTCTAAATATATCTCTTTCACCTGCTTGTCGTTCAAATATTGCAAATTGTATTGTAGATTCCGCAAGTTCAATATAGATTATAGTTCAAAAGCCAAATGAATGTGTACTTATGTCCTTTCGATTTCTTACAGTTTGGGCCGTTGTTGGCCGTACACGCTAGCATTCTGCTAATGAATGCTGATTGGTCAGGGACGGACTTGCGACTGATTACGACCAGAGACCCCTCTTGATGGCATCTGAAGCTGAAGCACAATCGGACGACTCTCCGTCGAAGTTTATTTTTGCGTACTGTATTTATATTTTCCTGCAGGCACTTTTATTTTTTATATAGTTATGTATGGTGAAAGTACATGGGTATAAATGGAATTTCTTCCATTTCTTGTGTTCAGTGTTCAATGTGTTATATACATGGTACGGTATGACAACCTTAAATAATACAGTCAATGTCCCGCTCAATATCATTTCATCTGTCATTGTCTGTTTTTCGAAAAGAAAGATAGTTAAAAAAAAAAAAGCCTATAAATGTGCAATGATAAACTGCTCCAACCGTGGAAACGGATTGTCATTTTTTTCGTTTCCCAAGGACAGAATAAGGTAACGTTCTTGCTTGCTCCTGTATGAATGGTCCTAGGCTACCTGAAGCTGCACCTGGTAGGGAATGTTGCGCTGGAGCCCGGGTAAAATCGCACATGGCTATAGGCTTGATTCCACCGGAGGCGTACGCGCCGCGGGACGGCTGCGCCGCGGTCACCGCTGCTGATCGCTTCCACTCTAATCAATGAGACCATTTCCACCGGGCGCGCCGCGGAACGTTTCAGCAGCGTCCCAGGAGCGGCGTGCCGCGCCGCGGCGCTATCTTTCCGTCCAATTCTATTTTTGCCGCGAGCCGCTGCTAAACTGCGTCAATTTCGACAGAGCAGGTCGAGCCGGGCAGGAAGTGAAAAGTAAAAGCCATAGAGCATCCGGTAAATTTTCAAAATAAAACACAATACTCATGTAACTTCACATCAACATTATTACGTCATGACCGGTGGCACCAGCCAGGTCAGCAGTCAATCAATCAAAGGGTCTCAGAGGGTCGGCAACATGGACGACGAGAGACTCATTGTCGAAGTTCAGCAACATGAAGTCATTTATGTACCAAATCATCCTTTTTATAAGGAAAATGTCAGAAAGGACAAAGCGTGGCATTTAATTGCAATGGTTTTGGGAGTGGAAGGTGAGTACATTAGGTTTAGGATTATCGCGTGATCTCGTGATCTCGCGTGAATGCGGCTGTCTCGCAAGGGAGCGCTAAAGGCCGATTTAGGGTCGTTTTAGACGCAGAGACGTAAGCACGTAATTTACACAAGGGACTTGTTTTAGACAAGTTTTGATTTACGGTTCCTTTAAGGTTCCTTAAGGATTGCGCGTGTTGCAAGGGGATTCTCCGCCAGAACAGTAGGGGGAGCAACTTCCATCTGTGGGCGTGGAAGTGGAAATCGCTGGCTTGTTTATATTTATGCACTTCCAGTATTTTCGACGAGAGTAGCAGTAGCTAAGTTTAGGTTAGCGGTCTTTTTCCACACTCTGAACGATGTTAAGGTTGAGTCGAAGACAGTTGAGGGAGCTGGAGCTGATAAGCATTGAAAAGGATGTGGTTAGCTGGCCAATCACAGTCTTTGCGAGCTGCGTAGGGCCGTAGTGTTTTAGTGTTTTAGTCGCATAGTCAGGAATTTTGGGCGACGCACTTAAGCACGTAAGGGGGGATATTTTACCGCGCAAGGGGGGGTTATGTATCTTACGTGCTTACGCGTTACGTCTAAAACAGAGCATATATCGGCCTTAAGCTGCCGTTACGCGCCCGGTAGGAATGGACGCAGGGCAGAGGACGCAGCCGTTCCGCGGCGCGTACGCGTCCGGTGGAATCCCGGTGTTATTCAAGTTGCACGCTAGACATTCTCTAAAGTGTCAAGACTCAAGCACTTAACTTACCTTAACCGATTGTTCCACACAAATTGTTTCTTAACGATTTAACAACTTCAACATCTGCTATTACTGTAGTTTTTTTTTTGTAGGACTTGTCCACACCAGGAGCGACCAAAGCGTCAAAGACGCTTTGGTCGCTCACAAAGTTTCGCTGCGAATATTTCTGTTCGCTTTGGTCGCTCAAGTCGCTCATGACGTACAATTCAATTATGCAGACAAATTTAAAGGAGCCATCTGCTTTTAGTACAGACAGCCATATCAAAGAGTTAACTCCCATACACTTTGGCCATATTGCCGAGACGGTTTTGCTTGTTGGATAAAGTGCTTCGACAACAGTGATTCCCCCCAATATAAAAAAACTCCTAAAATGTAGGCTAATTACAACCGAGAACAAAAAACCCTGCGTGCTGTAGTAGGCTAGTTAAAATATGTTTCACTGATCTCCATCTGCACTCATTCGTCGCACTCAAAACAAATAGACATTGGCGCACATGGCTAATTTGCATACGTGCACAGGACTGGTTGGCTCCGCAAAGCAAATAATGGAACATATCTATCTATCAACGCGTGTCTATTTTTAATGTGATGTATTGTTTGTATGTCCAGTCAGACTTGTTCTGTGTGGTCTTGTAGGCTACTGTCCTGTGTGGGCCGAACCACCTAAATGGATTCCCGACGATTTGTGTCGTTTGGTATTAATAAAGACTTGACTAGGCTATCTATCTATCTAGACCATTGGTTCTCAAAGTGCGGCCCGCGGGCCAATGGCGGCCCGTGGAATCATTCCTGGCGGCCCGCAATGACATACATAATTATGTAAGTTATAAAAAAAAAATCAATATTTTTAATCAATATTAATTTAAACAAATATAAATAAATATAAAGAGAAAATTCGACTCTCTCTAGCTTTCAATTAAATCCTTTTACATTTTTTAGTTTTAATCCGGCTGTACATTACTTTGAAAGGGTGAACCATCAGTTTCATGATTTAGACCTCACTTGACCTCACTCCCAGAGGTCCACGGTGCGGGTGCAATGTTTTTTTTCACCACTGGGATGCTGACGGCGTTTCCCACCAACATTTTTTTTCCTTTGGCGGCCCTCAGTCAAATTTTGGGTTCCTAAAATGGCCCTCAGTTGTCAAAACTTTGAGAACCCCTGATCTAGACTATTTAATTAAGAATTATTCACCTCAGGCTCCGTGAATAGTGGGGAATAGAGGGATAAAAGACAAGAGATATATTGTCATTTATCCCTCGTCTTGTCGATTAGTTTGTTTATGTGACGATTTCAAAAACTTTTTGGGTTTTGTTTAAAGCATGCTACACGCGATTGGTTGGTTAGATTGGTGGCATGGAAAGCAAATGAAAATGATTCCCGCTTAAATACGAACGTTCTAGATGTATAAATACTCCCGCTTATCATCACTTGGTATCCAAACCACTATGGCGTTTCGATCTCTGAACTGAAAAAGGGTTGGGTCGTACAACACCGGGTGCCCAGTTACAGCCGCGATTAATACTTCAGCCGACATTTTGTTCAGTGAGTGAATAAAGGTAGGTAGGAACCAAAGTGCCTGCCGGTGTTCCCTGGGATCCACGCAAGCGAAGAGCGTCTACATTCCGATTGGCTGTCAGTGTTTGGCCGCTGAAGCGTGTCATAGGCATTTGCATAAAGTTAAAACGTTTTCAACTTTTTTTTGACGCTCTGGTCGCTCAACTTTGGCCGCTGGTAGCGTTGGTCGCTTTGGTCGCTTTGGTCGCTCTTGCCCATAGAAAGTGAATGACTTCCGGCGATTTGGTCGCTCAATTCGCTTCTGGTGTGGACGTACAGTTACTAGGTCATGGGCTAATGACCTTGCACAGTGGGAAAACCATCTACACCACTTGTCAATGATTTCTATGCATTCACTGCATTCTATGCATGCCCTGCAACACATTATAAGCTACACATCTAAAAGTAAAAAGGAGATATACAGTGGGATTAAAACATTGCCTTCCGTTGACTACTTGTTATGTGGTATACACATTATTATGGGAGGACTGGACACACACACACACACACACACACACACACACACACACACACACACACACACACACACACACACACACACACACACACACACACACACACACACACATACTTTTCTGTTGTGTCTTTGCTAGTCTCCGGAGCTCAGGAATACTAAGCACGAAATCAGGGGATATTTAGAATAGAGAAAAATGTGTGATTAATCGCGATTAAATATTTTAATCGCTTGACAGCACTAATATATATACATATAAAAACCTGCGTGAACACTCACTCCTATATATATTAGTGCTGTCAAGCGATTAAAATATTTAATCGCGATTAATCACACTTTTTTTTAATATTCTAAATATCCCTTGATTTCGTGCTGCTAGCCTTTTAGTGAGATCAGAGAGTGTTGAGAAGGACAGTAATAAAATATATTTGGTAAGATGGATATAAGAAGAGAGGTGAAAACTTAAATTACCCAGGCTTTTATTTGTTTCAATTACTGAACTTTCGAACAAAACTCTTGCTCTGCAAAGATGGGAAATACTACAACATTCATTATTTAAACCAGTATGAATATTCCTACCGTACGTAGGCCTATACACATTACCAGGCTATCAAATAACACACACATACACCCATTGGCGGAGTGGTAATTGTGAGAGTCGGGAGAATTCCCGGTGTGTTGTTAACATTTCGGGGCTGTCGGGCTGATTACTGCGGGATAATAATATTGCGTTTATAAAAGTTCCTTGCAGCGCCGTCCGGCAGCCTGAGCTGTGCATCCGCAACCTCTCAATCACTCAACAGACGCAAAACTCACAAACTGTGAACGTCGTGAAATCATTATTGCATGCCACTTCATTCATAAAAAAAATTAAAACATTCGGGAGCATGCAATAATACTAATTATTCTATAGAGGTCTAGACTATGTGCGCAGGCCCGCCTTCTCCAGTGAACCAAGAAATCCTGCGCAGTGACGAATGGGGGTTGACCCGCTCGGTTTTACACAGGAAACTTGCGACCAAACCGGCTTGGCAGTGTAAAAAGACCTAGCCTACATCATCCTGCCCAACAATATGGGCAGGATCTAGTCCAAGCTCTCCTATTCGGGTCAGCAATAGCAGTGCGTCAAAGCCTAGCCTCTGCGTTTGAATGATAATACATGAATGGAACGTTGCATTTTTAGTCTACAAATATTCTAGACTAGAGAGAGCGCGCCAATCAATGAAACCTTATGCGGAATCAGATAAAGTCGGCTCTCCTTGTTTCAGAAATCAGCACCTAGTTGTCACACAAGCTATTTTTTTGATTTTTGTAACATGGAAGGGGGGAAAATGCTGTGAAAAAATGTACGCACAGTGCATTCAGGATTATGGATACATATGTCGGCCTAGGCCTAATCAATTGTGTTTTAATATCTTTAGCATTCAAATTATTGCAGTCTATTCTTTTCGTAGGCTACTCTGCTGTTGGCCTTGATGGGGATGCTTTTTAACCCCATTTTCCTGCGACATTCCTGCGTCTCCCTCAGTACGGAGCCCATTTCAGCACCGTGTCAGTAGACTGTTAATCCTACGAACATTGTGAGTGCAGTGAACGCGCGTTCATGATTAGAGGAGTTTCGGGAAACGCTCCAAAGAAATTCACGATGGTTTGCAAGATCCATCGTGAGAATGATCGTACAAGCGAAGATCCATCGTTATCGGGAAACGAGGTCCAGGCTCGAACAGAGTGACACACAAACACACAGACACACTTTTAAGGAGTTTTTCACCCGCTCCGTATCCTTGCCCCAACAAGTTTGTGCGGCGTGCTTGTTGTTTGGTTTCCGTTGTAGCTAGATCCGGTATGGTGTTGGAGTTTTTCTAACGACACCAGTCTATTCTTTTCGTAGGCTAATCTGCTGTCTAGCAACAACTTAGTTTTTCTAAGTTGTTGCTAGACAGCAGGTGAAAAAACTACAACGTAATTAACGCTGTTAAAATTGGTTTGCGTTAACGCCGTTAATAACGTGTTAAACTGACAGCACTAATATATATATGTATATATATATATATATATATATATATATATATTGATGTATATCGAAAAACAGTCACCCTCAGCCCCACCATTTCGTTTTATATGAATAAAAAATATGTGAGGATGCTGTTGGTGGACTATAATTCAGCCTTTAACCCCATAGACATCCCCCAAGCCTGGAGAGCGAGCTCAGGGACACAGCCATTGATCCCAGCATATGCTGGATCCTTTACTTCCTGTCGGGTGGAAATCAGGTGATGAAGATGGGTTCTAAGATCTCCGCCCCCTGGACCATCAGCCCAGGAGCCCTTAAGGGTTGTGTCCTGAGCTCCCTCCTCTCCTCTCAGTTCACCCTCGACTGCTTGGCCACTCACAGCTCCAACATAGTGATCCAGTTCACCGATGACATGCCCATGACCGGGCTGATCTCTGACGGGACGAGACGGGGCGAGGTTGACCACCGACTCCGTATGGCCAGGAACTCAACCTCAAGCGACAAGTCCAAGGAGACGTGGTGGACTTCAGGAGGAAGAGACAGGCACAAGACTTAAAATCAACACCATTCACCAACAACTGGCCTCATCTCGCACCCCCTCTGATGACCCACCCTGGATGATCACCTCTGGCCAACCTCTCATCAGCTCCCTCTCTGACTTCACCCTAGTAACAGAACAGACCGTTTCAGAACTCATCCGCAAAGCCAAAACCACCACCTGTCAGCTCGATCCTCTTCCCACATCCCTTGTCAAAGCATGTCTTCCGTCCATCTCCCCCATGATTACCAACATAATTAACTCCTCCCTCACTACTGGTACTGTACCCCCCACTCTCAAGCTGGCTGCCATCACTCCCATCCTGAAAAAACCTGGTGCTGACCCAACTGACCTTAACCATTACCGGCCCATCTCCAATCTCCCTTTCATCTCCAAAACACTTGAAAGGGTGGTTGCCGCACAACTACAGTCCCACCTCGACACTAACAATCTCCACGAACCGTTCCAATCTGGCTTCCGTCCAAAACACAGCACTGAAACAGCCCTAGTCAAAATCACCAACGACCTCCTCCTTGCAGCCGACTCTGGTTTACTCACCATTCTCATCCTCCTCGATCTCAGCGCAGCATTCGACACCATCTCCCACCCTCTGCTCCTGGACCGCCTAGCTGGTATTGGGATCACTGGTGCTGCACTCTCCTGGTTTACATCCTACCTCACCGGCCGTCAACAATTTGTTCAACTAAGCAACCACAAGTCCGGGTGTTCAGGTGTCTCACTGGGTGTCCCCCAGGGGTCAGTATTGGGTCCACTCCTCTTCACCACTTACCTCCTCCCGCTGGGCACACTCCTCCGTCACCATGGGGTCCATTTTCACTGCTACGCTGACGACACACAGGTCTACATCTCCACCAAACCCACCGCTGCCATCCCCCCCACTTCCCTCATCACGTGCCTGGAAGAGATCCGGAGCTGGTTGAGCAGGAACTTCCTGAAACTCAATGGAAACAAGACCGAGGCCCTGCTCATCGGATCCAAATCCACCCTCACTAAATCACAACACACCCCAGCTCCACTCATAATTATCGATGGATTCCCAGTACCCTTCTCCTCCAAAGTCAAGAGCCTCGGCGTCATCCTGGACAACACCCTCTCATTCGCACCCCATATTCACAACATCACCCGGACTGCATTCTTCCACCTCCGCAACATCGCCAGACTCCGCCCATCACTGACCCAATCCAGCACTGAAATCCTAGTTCACTCATTTGTCACATCACGCATAGACTACTGCAACGCCCTCCTCACCGGACTCCCCACCAAACTCATCAACAGACTGCAGATCATTCAGAACTCAGCCGCCCGGATCATCACCCGCACCAAATCATCTGACCACATCACCCCTGTCCTCATTCAACTTCACTGGCTCCCAGTACACTACCGCATCCAATACAAAACCCTACTCCTCACCTACAAAGCTCTCCACAACCTAGCCCCCAGTTATCTCTGCGACCTCCTCCAAGAATACACTCCCTCCCGCTCCCTCCGCTCAACCTCTGCTGGACTACTATGTATCCCCACATCACGACTCACTTCAATGGGTGCCCGGTCATTCAGCTGTTCAGCACCCAGGCTCTGGAACTCCCTCCCCCCACACATAAAACAGTCAGACACCATTACAACCTTCAAGTCACAACTCAAAACTCACCTGTTCAAACTCGCACACAACGTCTAACTGATCACTGTTTTGAATGTTTTTTTGTTTTGTCCTGTTTTTGTTTTATTTATTTCTTATTGCTTATGTTTATTTATTTATCTTTTTCCACAATGTCTTGTTTTTTAAAAAATTGTATGATGACTATATGCTCTGTAAGGTGACCTTGGGTGTTTTGAAAGGCGCCTCTAAATTACATTTATTATTATTATTATTATAAGACCCCATCACCATTGATGGGTCTGCTGTAGGGAGGGTAAACAGCGCTAAGTTTCTGGGGGTCAACGTCACATCAACGCCTATTTCACCTCAGGTGGCTGAAAGAGTTTGGCTTTGGGCCCATGATCCTGGGGGCCTTCTTTAATCTGAGCTTCATTACTTATCACTGTTTTAGTTTCTCTACTTATTATTACCTACTTTTAGAATTTATTATCGTGATCTATTTTACATACTTTTATTTTGACTTATTTTGACTTACTTTATCATCGTATTGTTGCTGCTATGTTAGGAACCAAGCATAAGAATCGTACTCTTCTGAATTTGTACGCTAAGATGTAATAAAATAAACAGAATTTGAATCTTTATACTTTTAGCAGGCTATTATTGTTAAATATTTCGGTACTATGAACAATGAGGTATTCTACAATGATGTCCTGGTGGTCATCAGTAACTCAAACATAAACATGCACTAATTTTACCTCCCATCATTGTGATCACAATTATTATGAAGAAATCATAAATTATATATATTGACTATATTTCTAGTTGGATTCCTTATGTATATGAACCCAACGAGATGAAGAGATGCCATTTAACTGAATGCGTTGTTTTCAGTGGTCGGGGAGCTGAGCATGAATAAATATGAGCTGTGTGAAAGTTCAAGGCCAATGGCGTAACAGCTCTCCTTGTCCGAGTCAACCTGATTCACCATTCATAATCCCGCCAATAATGGCCCATCTCTCAGGACGTCATAGCGCTGTGGGGAAGAATGCTTCCTTATGCATCACAATGGTCACTCACTTAAAGAGCTTCTTCTTCTATTGTCTATTCGCTTTGACCAAATGGGACCAGCAGTATTACTTTAAAATCATGCTTTAAATGATTCTTTGTATTGTAGGGCTGTAGTCTACCTCAGTACATACACACATAGTTACACATGTTTAGAGGTAGCCCATGGCTAAACTCATGTTCAGGTACCAAGACAGGGGACCACTTTAGCAATATCAACCTTCTGAATATTTCAGCACTAGTAGCTATGAGTAGTTGTAACACATGAATGTGTCTGAAGAGGGTTACTATTGTATTTTACACCAAAAGCAGAATATAATATGTAATAGTGCCAATGTAGACATCTGTCTGTCTATCTATCGATCTAATTATCTCTCTATCTATCAATCTATCTCTCGGTCTCTCTGTCTGTCTGTTTATCTCTCTGTCTGTCTGTCTGTCTGTCTGTCTGTCTGTCTGTCTGTCTGTCCGTCTGTCTGTTTGTCTGTCTGTTTGTCTGTCTGTCTGTCGGTCTGTCGGTCGGTCGGTCAGTCGGTCGATCTATTTATTTCTTTGTCTGTCTGTCTGTCTGTCTGTCTGTCTGTCTGTCTGTCTGTCTGTCTGTCTGTCTGTCTGTCTGTCTGTCTGTCTGTCTGTCTGTCTGTCTGTCTGTCTGTCTGTCTGTCTGTCTGTCTCTATCTATCTATAATAATAATGGTTGGATATTGTATAGATCTTTACTAAAGAGTTGGGTAGATGGAGTATCTCCATATGGATGAGAGAGAGATGACCAACCCAGGGTGGCATAAGCCTGGGGGTGTCAGGTTACGCGGTCACGTGGCTGAATGTGTACGTGTGAGTGCGTGTCAGAGAAAGGGGTATAGGAGACAGACTAGAGGGAGGACAAGAAGAGGATCGATCCCAGTCCCAACCGAGCAGTGGGCCGGAGGAATATTAGAGATTTTGGCCCGAGGCACACAACAAAAGACCCGTTTGTTGGGTCTAGCTTCCTTAACTCTATGGTATCCGGCTGTCTATAGGCAGTCGAGCCCCCGGTGTTAGGTATCGCAACACGATGCTCCCGGCCAGCCGATAGGTAAGACAAGGGCTTCGTCTTAAAGGTCTGCTTAACTTGCTTTCCACTGTGTAATTGTATCATCAAGTTACAAGTTCATATTATTTGGGCGTTGATCGTTTCCGCTATTTGAATTTACGGCTATGTTTACTTACTTACGTGAACTTATTCAGCTTCAAACGGCAAACGCAAACCTGCCCCTGGTATTATGTTACACACACACACACACACACACACACACACACACGCACGCACGCACGCACGCACGCACGCACGCACACACACACACACACACACACACACACACACACACACACACACACACACACACACACACACACACACACACACACACACACACACACACACACACACACACACACACACACACACACACACACACACGTATTTCCCTGTTATCAATGATGTACTGTATTCCTCTACTGTGCGTAAAAGCGCGGTGTTGTGCGCGTTGAGTGAGGTAGTCCCCAGGTCGGTCAGCGGGGCTCCAGCCCGGCCGGGGGCGGCCGGCTCCAGCCCAGCTGGGGGCTATTGTTCATGCAACACAAGCTGATTTGTACGCATCATCTCTCTGGAGCATCTGGCTTCTGTTTCGTTCTTTTGTTCCTATCTAAGAATTCGACCATTCGTTCAACTGTCAACGGAAATGCAGCGTTATAATATATATACTACAAGATGTACCATTATATATTTAATTATTATATAGGCCTAGTTATGTAGTGCTGTAGTAATAATGATAAAAAACAACTTTTTTACTACTACAATACTATATCGCTATATAATAAATGTGTAGTATATACGTGTCAAACAGAGCACATACTCCCTTCTCTAATTAACCACTCAAGCAGGCCCTACTCTCTATAATGCAATACTACTATATTGTGAGCCTGTTGTCGTTATGTAATTATTGTCTGTTCCTGCTAACGGTAACATACTATGTATGATTGTGAATATTATTTCTGGAGTAGGCCTACTGATCATCCTAATGGCGAACTCCTTGTGAGGGCTCCTGGAGAGAGGGCGCACTCACAGGCCATCTGTACCGTGCCCAAGTACGTTTTTCCCCCTAAATTCTAGGGGCGCACTCATATGGCTCGCGATTCCACCAACGACAGTAGGCCTACCCTGCTGCGTTTCTACGGGAGGGTGCGGGTCGGTTCAGTTCGCAAAGGTGCAGCATTTCCCCCGCCAAAAGCGGGCGTGACCCGGACTGAGCCGTACTCGTCTCGCAGTTCTCCTTTGGGGTACTAACGCCTGAAAGGGTGACGGCAAGCTCGAGCTACACGAGCTGTCCTTTTATTGGTCGACAGAATTGCACTTCTGTGCGACAGGGGATAATAACAAACACATTATTCGCGAGGTATTTCTGGACAACGGCGAAAGCTTCGCAAACGTTTGCCGTCCTTGGACGTCCTACATTGTTGACCTTTATTAATTGTGGCCGTTCTTCTTTTTCCTTGGATTTATTGGCAGGCTACATTGTGTCGGGCTGCTATAAGGTCACGATCATGGACATATTATAAAATGGACAACAGATTCCAAAATGGTGCCCATTCATTCCTATGTAAACTGCTCAATGGCGCCGGGCAACATCAAGGAGAGATATGCTTCCGCATCATGGGTCCATAGCCACGCCCTACTTCATGACGTACCGGATGCAGAAATATTCTTGTTTTTTAGCATTGTTAGCATTGTAGTATCATAAGCGAGAGGTCTGAGCGATCGCAGTCGCATTGTTTACCGACCATGGAAGTACAGGTTACTAATCCCCCGATGATTCTCTATATGTTTAACAATTATTATTTTAGATTAGTTTGCCCCTTTTTGACTTTATAAGAAAAGCACCTTGTATATACCTTTTTGAATGTTAAAACAGAAATCGTAATTACCACTTGTTTTTTAATATATTTCTGTTTCTGAAACGAGAATCAAATGCCCAATATATACACAGACCCATCAGCTGGTGTACCCAGGGAACTCACAAGGTGTTAGGAAGCAAAGGAGTCTGAAATGACTCCACATGGTATCATGGACCTATTATGTGTTGGTGCAATAAATAAGAAAGATATGATGGTGCCAGCCCCACGTCAGGTTTCAAAAACAAGTAGGCCTGAATCTCAAACTTGATCCTGAACATGAAATATTGTATAGGGACAGGGCTGTGGCCGCAATCGATGGAGGAGGCAGTCAGGTGTGCAGGAAGACAACAACAGGAGTATGATGGACAGGGATCTGACATGGACAGGGAATTTTTTTATTTAAATATTCAGAGGAAATCAGGCCTACTGTAGGCCTATGTAAATAAGATTAAAGATGTCTAGGATAGTATAAATGATAACTGCAAATGGCAGGTGTACTTTGCTTTTGATAGAGCCATAATGTTATATTAATAAAAAACATTTTATTGATGGGCACCTTTCAGGCCACTTAAGTACACCTTACATGTATAATTAATAAAAGATTAAAAACACTTGGGTGGAGCGTGTTTGTCACTTATGTGAAAGAGCTGGAAAGAGCTGGAGTAACGGAATAAGATGCAGCTGGGCAGGGCGCTGAGAGGTGATGCATGAGGCATGATGATGGCACGGCAGACATGTACAGGAGCATGATGGACTGGGATCTGATGAGGAAACAAAGATTTTCTAACTTAAGATAAAATATACTCTGAAGTTTCCAGTTTCTGCCAACAGAAGAGAAGGGGTTTAGTTAAGGCTTTGTATCATTAATAAGATAGACTGTGACAAACAATCAATAACAAACAAAAAATTAAAACTAAGTCTTAGTTTAAAGCCCACTCACCACGTCAAGGGGCAGGCCAAGAGTGGGAACATAGAACAAAGACTCACATCACAAACTCAGAGTCACATCATGAAAAAAACACATAAATACATGAAACATGTACATAACTACAGTACGAGACCATAGACCCACATCACAAACTCAGACAGTCACAACATGTAAAAAACACATAAATACATGAATCATTTACATAAATACGAGACCATAAGATATGTTTGGGTTTCTCTTGTTTTATCTTAAAAACAAAATACACATAACATTAAGAAAAGAAGGGAAGAAAATAAAACTAATAATAGATAAAGCTAAACTCAGTTAGTGATGGGCAGACATTTAAATGTACAAAAATTACAGAGGTCACTGATCGGATGTGCTGTTCAAAAAGAAATGCACTATTAAACTATGCCTTGTGCTCCGTTATGCAAGCTCCAAGTCTACAATTGAACAATGTCTTTTTGCAGTTTTGAGTGCTTTGTGCCAACTTGTGCTCCGTCATGCAAGCTCCCAGTGTCACACTGCTTAAGAAACAGATTCCTTCCAACTATCTATTTACGAAAAAGGCAATCAATAACTTATGTACAATGGTTGTAAAATGGTTACATTTCAACCAGCAACGAAGTTGGAGTGGCCTACACCCATAAATAATTGTAATACACCAACATTGTTAACTGTCATACATAGGTAGCTAAACAAGCAAATGAAAAATGAAATACCAATGCTGAAATGTTAATTAGACTATTAACAATAATTTGAAAAGATACCGTAATGCACCTGTTCTTTGTCTTTGGATCTTTTGAATAAATGGATCAATATATGGTGAATCACAATGATCGCAAGCAGAGGACCGTGAGAGTTATTGAGCTGCAGCTGAACCAGTCTAATCTGACACGTTAACGGAGCACTGAACTAGGCCCTCTCGGATGCCAGGTCGAAACAACATTTGTTTCACTACGACCCCTTTCAGCTGCACACCCCTCCTTCTCCAGCAAAAAATAATTAGAGAGAACGGCTAATAAAACGCTTGAGGTGATTTTTTTGAAAAGAAAAAACGTATTTTTTTTTAGGACATGGCATAAAGATAATTATGAGCCTTTGGCTGAATCCCAATACTTAGTACATACTATTTCTGTTCAGTGTCTACTACTTGACGGTACTACACTTGACAGTGTAGTACGGTCTACAGCTATGCGTAGAATGCCTCCGAACGCTTCCGAACATCGCCGAAATGTTTGGAGATGACGTATCTCCCCTCAGATGCCGGCAAAATTATAAGTTAACGGTTTTCCGTCTGGTCATCGTTGCTATTAAATTAAAAATGTCTCTTTTTACCTAATTACTTACTTTACTATTTTACTCTTTTTAATGTCTCTTTTTTTCGCCGCTTTCTACGACGTCTTTCTGGTGGTGTCGGGTCAGCCATCTCTTCTTCGTTCGTTATCAGACTCCGGTTGCATTGTGGGATAGCGTAGTGAACTCCGTGGTTTACTTTGGCGGTAGTACGCATTCGGAAACGTCTTCCGTACTACACAATGCGTACTGAGCATTCGGACGCGCTATATTTTTGGCGTACTACAAAATGCATACTATATTCATACGGTTCAGCTACGTCACGTTTTCTGGAACGCCGCCATTTGCACGACCGATCTCGCCAAGTATGGCCGCCCACACCGCTCATCTGAATGTTAGAGAGAGACGGAGATATTATCGATTTTAGGCTCCGATCCTTATTTGTTATCCCTATTTTTTTTTTGTCCATTAGTATGCTTGCCTCAAATCAATCTTCATGACATATATATTTATTTAGTCCACAACCCCTCCCCATACAGTGGAGATATCTTGAAAGCTTTCAAGAGCACTGATGCCTACCAATATGCTGTGGCTGGATGGGTGAAGGACGCTAAAGTGAGGCACTTGGCCACCAATAATCTTTATCTGATAATGGCAAAGTTAAGTAGTAAGTACTATATATTTGTGACTTCTTGTGAACAGTTTGTGATGGGTTACTACTATCATTGATCGTTGAAATCAGTCATCAAATCATAGACGATCTTTTCGCCGGGGACGCTTAGGACGAGTTTTCTTCAAGATTCATTTTGTACCCACAACAAAACCCGATTGAAATTATTATGGATTATTTTGGACAATGAATGAGGTATTAATACCAATGCTCTTAGGCTGGGACGATGTCAACATTGGGTATATGGAGCAGAACATAGTGGGTCATATGTCAACGTTTTTTGTATGCATTTTATTCATTAGTAAGCTACATGGATATGCCATCTTTCAGAACCTTTCATTACCTGCACTAAAGAGAATAAAAGAGCGCATCCTCATAGTTTGATTGTGGTCGTAGGTGTTGTTGTTGGCGCTGAGTTACCAGAGTCAGTGGGTGGGATCGGTCGTCAAGATGGTGGCGCAAAGCTACAGTGACGTCACGTGAACCTTATGAATAGTAGTCAAGTATGAGTATTATCATACATATCCAGAATTTTTTTGCGGTGACACATTCCTGTTCCCCACTTGTATTGGAGTGAACGGAGATATCTACTTCTGGGCCCGTCCACAGCCCGCTTAAACAGCTGCAATACCAGGCGTGGCCACTGAGCACTGGTGGATTGCGGAAGTATGCACTGTTCCCGGGGGCTTGGTCACGATCAGAGTGGTACCGCTGTGTTCGAAATCGTTCCCCATCATGGATGTAGTGCACTAAATAGGGTGCACGCCATTTTGTAGGGTGTTCGAATTCTCAGTGGTCCACTATATAGGGCACTATATAGTGGACTTAAAATAGGGTACATACGATGTTCCCTAGATGTTACTCCCGTATACCACAATGCAATGCGGTTGTATTTTTCCAGGGGAGAAGAAGAAGCTGAATAACCGCGAAAACGAATACATTTAATGATGGAGTCTCCGGCTTGTGTTTAGAAATGTCAACAATTTATTTGGGATTTAACATAGAATATTTAACATTCAAAATTCATTTGAAAAAACTTGAACAAGGAAATGTAACATTCAACATCAATACAACCTCCAGCCCGGTTTGTTTAGATGATGTCGGCGCATCACGTTACACAAATACACGGCGCATTTACTGACGCAAATGACGTTTAGATATGTTCAGCGTAGTGTCCGAATTCTCGTTCTCTACTCCCTATATAGTGCACTATATAATGTACACTATATAGGGAATAGGGAACGAGTGTATAGGGAACGATTTCGAACACAGCTAAAGGCTTGATTTCACCGGAGGCGTACGCGCCGCGGCACGGCTGCTGATTATGGCGAGTGGATATGGCGAGTGGATAGTGCCAGGATTCCCTGGAGAAGGATAACAACGTGTGAAATGAACGTGTGGAGCTGCTACGCCGCCGCCGTGTGGGGAGGATATGCACGCCGCCGCCGTTGGGACTGGGGTTCGATTCCCAGTCTATATATATAATTTTTTCTTCATTATTTTCTGGTATTAATATATCTAATGACTTGTTGAAGAATAAGTTGATGACATTTTATAAAAAACGTTAGTTTTTATGCGTCAAAAAGACAAACTGTTTTAAAACAGATCTCAAAAATGTTTTGATAATAATAATAATAATAATAATAATAATAATAATAATACATTTAATTTAGAGGCGCCTTTCAAGACACCCAAGGTCACCTTACAGAGCATATAGTCATCATTCAAAACTATGTAAAACAGACTAGGAATAAAAGGAAAAAAAAAATTGATGATTGATGATTGTATGGGCATGATGTCACTTCATAGGGGTTGGCCTATTCCTTAAAGCCGGTTTTATCACATAACCGGGCAAATGAACCGAGGGTTTGGGGTAACCCTAGGGTTTCCGTTCCAAAATGAACACGGTATGTCAACATATGCTCTGAATCAAACCTGGTCGGACCAGGTTTTGTGCAGGTTAAGTTTGGAACATAACACGGTTTTGGGGATTTAAAGCTGCGTTCACCGCAGAGTCCATGTGTTCACAATGGCATGCCCTTTTGATGAGAGCCCTGTTGATACCGGAGCGCCATTATTCGTGCAACCCACCGGGAGAGATTTATAAGACCACGGCTATATTCGGATGACTTTTTGCTGGAGAGATACAGATTCTCACGCAAATCTTAAATATAATTAAATAGCCTTCTCTCTAGTTCAGACGTTCTCACGGCGACGTAGGGTAGCAGGCGTCTTAGTGGCGACGAACTTATCCACACGTCGAGAGTAGACGTATATTTTGTCTGAATTTCCTTATGTACGTCGCCGTGACACTGCCGTCGGTGGGCGGATCTTCCATGCCGTCGCCGTGACGTCGCTGCTGGTCTCTCGTCTGCAGTCCCAATCAATCCCATTAAAAATTTCACACGTTCCCACGGTGACGTAGGGTAGGCTGCTCCTTCGCCTCTTCCAGGGAATCCTAAGGTTTGGCACTATCCACTCGCCATAAGTGGATAGTGCCAGGATTCCCTGGAGAAGGATAACAACGTGTGAAATGAACGTGTGGAGAAACTACGCCGCCGCCGTGTGGAGAGGATATGCACACCGCCGCCGTTGGGACTGGGGTTCGATTCCCCGTCTATATATATACTTTTTTCTTCATTATTTTCTGATATTAATATATCCAATGACTTGTTGATGAATAAGTTGATGACATTTTATAAAAAACGTTAGTTTTTATGTGTCAAAAAGACAAACTGTATTAAAACTGATCTCAAAAATGTTTTGATGATTGTATGGGCATGATGTCACTTCACAGGGCAGAGGGGTATTCCACAAAGCCGGTTTTATCACATAACCGGGCAAATTAACCCAGGGTTTGCTGTAACCCTAGGGTTTCCGTTCCAAAATGAACACGGTATGTTAGTTACTATAGCAACATATGCTCTGAATCAAACCTGGTCGGACCAGGTTTTGTGCAGGTTAAGTTTGGAACATAACCCGGTTTTGGGGATTTAAAGCTGCGTTCACCGCAGATTCCATGTGTTCACAATGGCATGCCCTTTTGATGAGAACCCTGTTGATACCGGAGCGCCAATTATTCGTGCAATCCACCGGGAGAGATTTAGAAGACCACGGCTATATCCGGATGACTTTTTGCTGGAGAGATACAGATTCTCACGCAAATCTTTAATATATTTAAATAGCCTTCTCTCTAGTTCAGGCGTTCTCACGGCGACGTAGGGTAGCAGGCGTCTTAGTGGCGACGAACTTATCCACACGTCGAGAGTAGACGTATATTTTGTCTGAATTTCCTTATGTACGTCGCCGTGACACCGCCGTCGGTGGGCGGATCTTCCATGCCGTCGCCGTGACGTCGCTGCTGGTCTCTCGTCTGCAGTCCCAATCAATCCCATTCAAAATTTCACACGTTCCCACGGCGACGTAGGGTAGGCTGCTCCTTCGCCTCTTCCAGGGAATCCTTATGGCGAGTGGATAGTGCCAAACCTAAGGATTCCCTGGAAGAGGCGAAGGAGCAGCCTACCCTACGTCGCCGTGGGAACGTGTGAAATTTTGAATGGGATTGATTGGGACTGCAGACGAGAGACCAGCAGCGACGTCACGGCGACGGCATGGAAGATCCATCCACCGGCGGCGGTGTCACGGCGACGTACATAAGGAAATTCAGACAAAATGTACGTCTACTCTCGACGTGTGGATAAGTTCGTCGCCACTAGACGCCTGCTACCCTACGTCGCCGTGAGAACGCCTGAACTAGAGAGGCTATTTAAATATATTAAAGATTTGTGTGAGAATCTGTATTTCTCCAGCAAAAAGTCATCCGGATATAGCCGTGGTCTTATAAATCTCTCCCGGTGGATTGCACGAATAATTGGCGCTCCGGTATCAACAGGGCTCTCATCAAAAGGGCATGCCATTGTGAACACATGGAATCTGCGGTGAACGCAGCTTTAAATCCCCAAAACCGGGTTATGTTCCAAACTTAACCTGCACAAAACCTGGTCCGACCAGGTTTGATTCAGAGCATATGTTGCTATAGTAACTAACATACCGTGTTCATTTTGGAACGGAAACCCTAGGGTTACCGCAAACCCTGGGTTAATTTGCCCGGTTATGTGATAAAACCGGCTTTGTGGAATACCCCTTTGCCCTATGAAGTGACATCATGCCCATACAATCATCAAAACATTTTTGAGATGTTTTAAAACAGTTTTGGTCTTTTTGACACATAGAAACTTAACGTTTTTTATAAAATGTCCAACTTATTCATCAACAAGTCATTGGATATATTAATACCAGAAAATAATGAAAAAAAAAATATGTATCTAGGCCTATATATAGACTGGGAATCGAACCCAAGTCCCAACGGCGGCGGCGTGCATATCCTCTCCACACAGCGGCGGCGTAGCTTCTCCACACGTTCATTTCACACGTTGTTATCCTTCTCCAGGGAATCCTGGCACTATCCACTCGCCATAAATCCTTAGGTTTGGCACTATCCACTCGCCATAGCTGATCGCTTCCACTCTTATCAATGAGACCATTTCCACCGGGCGCGCCGCGGAACGTTTCAGCAGCGTCCCAGGAGCGGCGTGCCGCGCCACGGCGCTCTCTTTCCGTCGCACTTCTATTTTTGCCGCGAGCCGCTGCTAAACCGCGTCAATTTCAACAGAGCAGATCGAACAGGGCAGGAAGTGAAAAAGTAAAAGCCATAGAGCATCCGGTCAATTTTCAAAATAAAACACAATACTCAGATCATGTAACTTCACATCAACATTATTAGGCTACGTCATTACCGGTGGCACCAGGTCAGCAGTCAATCAATCAAAGGGTCTCAGAGGGTCGGCAACATGGACGACGAGAGAAGTAGTCATTGTAGAAGTTCAGCAACATAAAGTCATTCATGTACCAAATCATCCTTTTTATAAGGAAAATGTCAGAAAGGACAAAGCGTGGCATTTAATTGCAATAGTTTTGGGAGTGGAAGGTGAGTACATTAGGTTTAGGATTATCGCGTGATCTCGTGTGAATACGGCTGGCTCGCAAGGCAGCGCTACACTGCCGTTACGCGCCTGGTAGGAATGGACGCAGGGCAGAGGACGCAGCCGTTCCGCGGCGCGTCCGGTGGAATCCCGGTGTAAGTAGCTGCCGCGGCTATCGCCATCTGGCTTAATGGTGCGTTCCAGAGCCCATCCAAACCAGTGGGATTTGGGACTTATCCTTCCTGAACTGTACTAGCTCCTACTTGTTGAAGTGGGGGTAGGTCGATCACCCCCCAGTTCGATAGTAGGAGGTTCCACTTCGACGGTGGGATGTTCCACTTCGACAGGCATTCCAGTGCACTTTTCTTAGTTGGAGGTAGGATAAGTCCCATGTCCCACTGGTTTGGATGGGCTCTGGAATGCACCATAAGCCCCCCCCCCCCCCCCCCGGGGAAAAAAAGGGTACGGGAAACAAGAGCCGTAAAGGCCTTTTTATGGTCCCACGTTCCCGGAACGTAATGACCACGCAGACGCTTCGAAGCAGTCGGGAACGTTTACGGTTCTTCGTCGGGTTTTAGTAAGCAGACAAATTTCAGCCCCTTATTCTGCATCGCCGCGAAGGAAGATGACGATTTTTGCCCTTGCGTCCACAGGCGTTGGACAAAAGCCCTCTTGTTGCAGAGTGGTGAAGTCAGTTCAAACATTCCACCCCATTGTTTGTTTGGATGAGACACCCCCCCCCGCCAATTACCAGATTCTCTTATCCAGTTACAGAGCATGAACGGGTCTTGGTCCCACTCCTTGCTATCTGGCTGTATTCATAGCAAAATAAATATGTGTGAATGTGTGTGTGTAAACATGTACGTGAGTATTGAGGGGGGGCTGGGTGGAAGGAGGTCCTTCTCTGACACTGTTGTGTAGGGAAGAAGGCCAAGAGTCCAAACCCTAATCTTTCCTGATCTCTGCTCCACCCCCCTGGGCGTGGGGACAAGTGGGTCTGGCCATGGTCAACGTACCTGTTTACACAGGGGTCTGGCTGCTGTGAAAAGGAGTCTTCTGTAGAGCTGTGTTTCATCTGAAGAGGGTTCTATGTTGCCTGGAGGCCACAGTGCAGAGACATAAGTATAGGCTGGTCTGTGTGGCCTGCCCTGCCACATGACTCTCTTCCTCTCATAGATGGACGTCTGTAGGCCTTCCAGCTGGTTGTTATTTAGTATTTTTGTTTATTTGTGAGTGACATAGTAAATAGATAGTATATAGTAACATAGTAAACATGAATAGGTTTCAATAGTGACACAGTAGGCTGCATGTATAGTCTCTAGCCAAGGTCAATTTGTTTTAGCCAGTGTTTCAGATAATCAGACAAAAGTCTTTATGTTAAATACCTATAAAGTGGAAAAGAATTCAAAAGCAATAAATGTAAAACATTTAATGTATATCAGATATGACGGCCACTATGTTCTGTTATTGAGTACCTTGCTAATACGATCTGCTGTCTTTACTATTTCCAGCAAAGTGTATTGTTGTCCGTGTAACTAAAGCTGATGAATTATAAAGCATCGCTAGGAGCCAGACAACCTTCTGTCTGAACCGTGGGGCCCTCTGTGTAGCTGGCCGGGGCCCTCGGGAGCCAGGAGGCTCCAGCTGGCAGAGGAGAGACATGTGGCTCTCGCCACTCTGTTGGCCCTTCTGCTCGTACCGATTTGCCCTGGGGTCCGATTGTCCCAAAAGCCCTGTTTAAAAGTATTTTACTGAACACAAGTCACTGGACTGGGACATCGGTGTGTGTTTACTGAAAAACCATCAATCAACATCCAATGTTTTTCAGTTATTAATAAAGCGAAAAGTCTGTGTCAGATGGTGTTTTTAGACGGCAGAACCTGTAAAACTTCCCTCTCTCAGTAGAGAGACCCATACGGCCACTTCAGCTTTAGTTTCCTCAATGACTACATCACACCTATGGAATTAGAAACTATAACCCGGGGATTCCACCGGACGCGTAATGGCAACGTCAAGGCCTAAATACACCGGCGCCGCAGCGGCGCGTCAAAAAGTCTGCCCCCATTATTCCGGATGTACTAGCCCACACCGGCGCCGACTAGCTGCGTGGCAGCGTTCCGTGCCGCGCCGCCCAACTAGTCTTCGAGCCAATGCTCTATTCCGTAGCGTCGCTGCCCCTGAAAAAGCGCTTTTTAAAAGCTGGTTTGTACATCCCGGGTCCCGTAGGCACCTCCATATCTACCCCTCACCACTGGATGTCGCCCTCTTTCGTTGAGAATGGACGATGAGAGACTGGTCGTCGAGGTGGAAAAATATGTCGAATTGTATGACCAATGTTCCCGTCATTACAAAGACAACTCCAAAAAGGACATTGCCTGGCGAGCCATAGCTCTGGAGATTGGCTCTTCAGGTGAGAAATCAACAATGGTGGACTAAGTACCCAAACCATTAACCATAATGGGAAATAGACGAAATCAAGTCACATATAATCACACCATGTAGGTAGAAACCAGATTACTTGTAATATATATTTTTTTATTTAAGGCAAGGCAACTTCATTTATATAGCACTTTTAATACATGAAGCAGACTCAAAGTGCTTCACATAGAAATACAATAAATATACAATACAATAAAATAGATAGGCTAAGTAAAAGAAAACACAGGCAAAGTTAAAAAATGCATTGTCATGTATTAACTGTCTCTCTGGGTTTAAGGAAAAATCACATTAAGTGTCTCGTGCACTCAAATAAAATAGACTGGCTACTGAGTCCAGCACAGCAATAACATCACTGTATTTATTCTGAGGGATAAAATATATGTGCATATTAGAGCTGTCAGTTAAACGCGTTATTAACGGCGTTAACGCAAACCAATTTTAACGGCGTTAAAAAAATTATCGCGCGATTAACGTAAATATTTAGAAATAAAAAATTTTCAAACCAAAGAAGCAGTAGCCTGACTGCTATGTTCAAATTACATTTGTTCAAAGCAGTCGTTTAATTGCACTATAGGCTCTTTTTTTGTATCGTCCTGTTTTGATAAGTATATGCCAATGTTGTTATCAATAAAAAATCATTTGTACAAGACAAGCCGATGCACTTCACCATGTTGATAAGAGAATTAAAATGAGAAGAATTATGGGACAAAAAAATCAAGGGATATTTAGCATAGAAAATTTTTTTGCGATTAATCGTGAGTTAACTATGACATTAATGCGATTAATCACGATTAAATATTTTAATCGCTTGACAGCTCTAGTGCATATATATATATATAAGAGTATACCAGAGAGTGATAATAACTAAATTATAGGTCATCATGGCTAGGTTACACCATACGGTTCTGCCATTGCACACTTCCTAGTGGCGAATTTAAATATTGGCGGTGCCTCTCTGCACGGAGCTCCTGGACCAGATTGTGGTATACCCCCTGTTCTTGTCTCCGTTCATTGATGGGGTGCACCAAAACCCTTCGTCTTCTCCTTGCCCGCCTACGGCGCAGCAGAAGAAGGGCAGCCACCCTCTGTCTGGCAACAATTGTTCTGTTGAAATAAAATAAAATGAGAAATAACTTTTGTGTTCAATTATAATGGATAACTACTGGCTGCATACATGTAAATGTGTGGCTCTGTTAAGGCTATATAGATGGATAGATAGATAGATAGATAGCTACTTTATTGGTCACAATGGGGACCAATAACCAGCCGTAATCACACGATAATCCTAAACCTAATGTACTCAACTTCCACTCCCAAAACGACTGCAATTAAATGCCACGCTTTGTCCTTCCGGCCATTGCCCTTATAAAAAGGATGATTTGGTACATAAATGACGTTGTGATAGGCTACATGAGCTGAGTATTGTGTTTTATTTTGAAAATTGACCGGATGCACCATGGCTTTTACTTTTTCACATCCTGCCCTGCTCGATCTGCTCTGTTGAAATTGACGCGGTTCAGCAACGGCTTGCGGCAAAAATAGAAATGCTACGGAATGATAGCGCTGCGGCACGGCGAGCCGCTCCTGGGACGTTGCTGAAATGTTCCGCAGCCTCGCCCGGTGGAAATGGTCTCATTGATTAGAGTGGAACCTATCTGCCGCGGTGACCGCGGCCAAGACGTGTTCCGCAGCCGTAACGTCGCCGTAACGCGTCCGGTGGAATCAGGCCTTTAACTGATACATTTTGTCCCTCGCTGGGTAGAAAACAGATGAGACAACAGGTGGTGGTTTCTGGTGCAATCCACAAGCACACATCGTCAAAGGGCGAATTTTGTCATGTGGTGAAGGAACAAAAAGCTTCCTTCGCTTCTGTCAGATGAAAAGAGAAGACCTTTACTGTGGTTACTGTGAGGGACGGTGTAAGTACCATATCGGCTCGGTTTCCAGATCGGCTCGGGGTCTGTCGTCTGCTGATTACGTCACACAATACGCTATCTACAGCAAAAAGGTTTTTTATGGCTTAAATTAAAGCGCCTGTAATGATCTTTCATTTTGAACATAGACCATTCCCAACCTATCTGTATGGATAGTTTTCTTCTAAAAACAAAACATCCCTCGGAATCATCTTGGCTGTTAAGATAAGCCGTCCGTGTTGCCAGATTGGGCACATTTTCAGCCTGATTTGGCTACTTTGAATCACGTTAGGCTGGAAAAACTGGACATATGCCCAATCTGGCAACACAAATCAAAAAACTAGACATAGGCCGTTTCTCACTTCGCGTACTTGTGCGTGCTCGTGTGCTCGTGGACTCGTGAAACGTCATCAGTCGTTGCCCGAGCACTGTTCCAATTCGAAGCACGCATCCAGCGAGTACTGTCGTAAAACCCGGAAGTGTTCTTGATGCGTGCTCGATCTCGCTGTTTCACCGAGCATGCATCGGAGGTGGCTCGTGGCTGTTTCCCAAAGTGAAGGCTGCAGCCTTGCTAGGACGCGTCCTTGCTAGTCGCGTCCTATGGAGATGAGACTAGAGTGCTAGCTCGAGTGCTTCCTAGCGTTTGTAACGTCGGACTTTGGGAACGACTTGGTAGTGTGGAAGCGCTTCCGCTTTTTAATACTGCGTGTCCGCTTGTAAACACATGTGCGCTTATGAATAAAACATGGCAGCAATCAAGCTGATCGATATTTATTTGACTTTTGTCTGTTATGAATGCGGTCATGTCTCCTCTTTGGGGAAGTCACAAAAGCTTTGTTGTGGTTGATCGAATTGTCTTTATTAAAAGGAAAATCCATTCAATTTTTATAAAACTAAGTGAAATTGTCTGAGAACTTAATTCATGCATCACATTTACAGTACGGTTGATTACTATTATTCAGGGGGGAAAAGACAAAGAAAGAGATGATAATATATCATATAAAATACAATAAAATACGTTCATTAAAAATTACAAACATTGCAAATGATCGGTTGTGCATTAATTTTACAACATTGGATAGTGGCACTATCCCTTCCACCGGTAAACAAATGTTTGTGCGCCACCCTAAGGCGCACAAAAGCCTCCGTTTGCTGGGCTGACCCTAAAAAAAACGATGCAACACAAACATAAATAAGTATACATAAATAATGTAATCTTGTGAGAGAGTAAATTGACATTGGTGACAGTGGTGTTTAACACCAGCTACGTCCATGCAAAATATAGCAACGTATCATTAAGTTGCAAAAACGTTTGAAAAGTGGCACAGGTCTTTAGGCTTGATTATTTGCATTAACATGATGAATCTATAAAAAGCAATACGGCACAAAATATTTCTGAAAACTAATATAACTTCACTTCGTTTGAACGTGTAGGCTACTGCTCTGCCATTTTCAAGAACCCGCCCAGTGAACGCAGAGGATTGTGGGTAGTTTTGGCTCGTCTAGGATGCAGCGATGCATCCTTGAAAAATCTCGGAATTCTCAAAAACAAAGGACGCAAAAATGGCGCGGCTTTCGAGTGTCCTCAACATTGGAACAGTGCTTGTCCGCGTTCTATGCCGTAGCGTCCTTAAAAGGGCGGCCGTTGAGCATGCTTCCTTGACATTGGGAAACAGCCCGTGTGTGCTTGCAACCGCTATAAATCCCAGGATGCATTTCGCACTCGCAGCAGTACGATGGCGGACAATATGGAGAAGACGCACAACTGTAGCTTAAGTTACTCTTAACTTATATATATATTTATATAATATATAATATAATAATATAAGATAATACATAAATATATATATATAAAGTCGTGTGTGTATAGCTTATACACATGACACGCATATCTTTGAAATTTTTATTCATTCAGAATATTTACATACTATTTGAAAATGAAAGAGGCTGGGATTTTTTTTTATATCATTTGTTTATATTGTTCAGTAGTATATGCCTAAATGAGGCCGGAGCACAGTTAACGGACGAGCATAGGTGGTGACGTCATCGAGTCCGCTGCTGTTCCAATTGCAGGTACGTACTCGCGTGCTCGCAAGTCTGTGCTTGAAATACGGACTTGCCAAGTACGTGCTTGCAAGTCATCGAGTCCGTAGTACGCGTGCTAGGAATTGAGAAACGGCCATAGACCTACTCGCGCTCACACATGAGCTCGCTGTTGCCTCGTGGTTGCTATGACTACAGCCAGAGCTACAGCACAAAACAGCCAATCACAACTGTCCGACGTACAGCCAATCACAATGTACGCCCATTCAAGCGTACAGCCAATGATATTGTGTGACGTAACAGACGACGGACCCCGAGCCGATCTGGAAGCCGAGCCGATATGGTACTTACAACGGCCCACATAACGAGTCACATTTAAAGACTGCCAACCCAGCACAAGTAGCTTAGCAGTAAAGCCCAATTGGGTTTCCACAAGTGTGCACAAGTACTGGTGTAAGATGTAAATGAGTAGCCTCAATATGATTACAGCACGTCTTACTGTCATTTCATAATACTTTTTGGATGTTGTCTAAAGCTTCCCTATGAAATACAGCCTTCAGTCATTCATATTACACTGTGTATGTGCAGTTTTCATTGCTCATTGAAACATTCGCCTTGGCTATGTTTGAATTGGCTCACTTCACTTGTTCCCTAATTCTCTATACCCGATATAGTGAACACTATATCGGGTACACTATTTCGGGAATAAAATGGGGAACTCTGCCTCCATCTGCCTCCATTGCGCTGGAAATTCAGGGCCGCTATGTGTAGCGGTTGCATAAACAACCAGACACTTGTTCAATGTCCCCCTGTCTGAGCTCAATAACATATGAACCTGTACGCGGCTCCGCGCCCGGCCATCTCTATTGGACGAATCCGATGACAGTGAAAACGCTACGCATCATGGGATTTAAATGGGCACATTAGTGTGCATGTTTGTTTCTTATTTTACGGTGTGTCATTGACTGATAATGCATTGAGTGGTGCAGTTTTGTACCCATTTTACGTACCAAACGCTACAAAATGGTGGCACCGGAAGTAGTGTCCTATGTAGGGCAGGGCAGGTAGTATCAATGTGAGCCTTGGTCTGTTATACTTAACCGCTCAGTGCTGTTTTGACCTCCTGTACCAGGATAATGACGCTGATACGAAGAGCTAATGTTCCCGTTACCACGCCAACAGGTGATGACAGGTGCCAAGCGAGCGCAATGTCGGCTAGACGTGGTTGAGGACACAGGAGGTCCAGGAGGAGAGACCGCCGTGGGGGAGAGCCCTGCTTCTCCGAGCCCCTCTATCCAGGCCCACAGCCCCCATGTTCTCCCCAGCCCCCCAGGAGAAAACCCCCACGGCCCTGGCATCCACCAAAGGACCCGTCCCGTACGGGGAGCTCATCCTGCTGGGGTATGGGGTAATGCATCCAGTCTGGCCTGAACAACGATTTTATATGAATATAGTATGTATATATATATAATATATGCATGTATATATATATATATATATATATATATATATATATCTATATATATATGTGTTCATGAATATCTTGTTTGCTAACCTCTTGGTGTTATTTGTTGTTCGTTTGGTTCCCTTTTAAGTTCTCCACGGACCCGTTTACTGCTTTGAATATTTTAGATTGAAGATCAGAAAGAACAGGACATCTACCTTTTATATAATAAGACATCTGTAAGACTAACGGTGTACAGTTCTGATAATATGGCCATGCCTTGAACGTCCTCAAAATAAATATCTGTACACATTCAAATACAACACAGCCACATATGCAATACACTCATTACTCTTTGACAAACCCCATTACAATATAACCAAACTGGGTGGATGCTAGAATGAACTTTAAAACTTTTTTTCATCGTCCCCATATCCATATCTTTGCTTTTGGTGTTCGGCAACGTATAGGAGCAGATTTAGCGCAGTAAAATGTACCTTGGTTTAGCGTGGCAGGATTGAACTTCATTTAGCACAGTGTGTTCTAGTGAAACCGGATTCAGTGTTTAAGCACCCACATGTCAGTGAAACTCTGAACCCGAATGCAGAGTCAGAGCGAATGGAGCCACGAGAGCGATAGTAATTGTGGGTTTACTTCCTGTACAGGAGCCCGGTCCTTGGGGACCAGAGACTAGACTGTCCAGTAATGGCTGCTGTGGTTTCCAACACTTTCTTCTCTGCCCTTTATTGTTTGCATTTAGCTCAGAACACAGCCCTCTTGGGGAGCCCCCCCATCTCCATTGCTGAGAGTGAGCTCAAACAATGCCACGTGGAGGACAATAACGAGAATATGTAGAAAATGGCCACACCTCTTTAGTACTCCTGAAGAGTGGAAGGTTGACTGAGTAGATTGAAGGCCTGTAAAAGCAACGTGGTCGCGGCTGATCCTGACCTCACTCAATCCCATGTTCCACTACCACTGAGGGAGGGACTAGCATTATCTGTAGATGTAAGAGACCTAGTTCTGTGGTGTGTGAGAGAGACCAAGTTCTGTGGTGTGTGAGTGAGAGACCTAGTCCTGTCGGGTGTGTGAGTGAGAGACATAGTTCTGTGGTGTTAGTGAGAGACCTAGTTCTGTGTGTGAGTGAGACCTCGTTCTGTGTGTGAGTGAGACCGAGTCCTGTTGGGTGTGTGAGTGAGAGACCTAGTTCTGTGGTGTGAGTGAGAGACATAGTTCTGTGGTGTTAGTGAGAGACCTAGTTCTGTGTGTGAGTGAGACCTCGTTCTGTGTGTGAGTGAGACCGAGTCCTGTTGGGTGTGTGAGTGAGAGACCTAGTTCTGTGTGTGAGTAAGAGACATAGTTCTGTGGTGTTAGTGAGAGACCTAGTTCTGTGTGTGAGTGAGACCTCGTTCTGTGTGTGAGTGAGACCGAGTCCTGTTGGGTGTGTGAGTGAGAGACCTAGTTCTGTGGTGTGAGTGAGAGACATAGTTCTTTGTGTGAGTGAGAGACCTAGTTCTGTGTGTGAGTGGGAGACATAGTTCTGTGTGTGAGTGGGCGACCTAGTTCAGTGTTGGATCATCCAGAAGGTATTTTTCCTCGTTGCTGCACTAGGAAATCAAACATTAATCATTAATTTTAGCGCTTCCGGTTCAACTGCCCTCCGAGGGCGTTGAACACACCAGACCTCTGATACCAGTTGAACCGACACACAAATCTACCAGTAGAGGGTGATAGTACCACGCAACCTCAACATCTCCAGAGAGTGGTCATTTTAAGGTTAAAGGTCTGAGTAAATACATTCTGTGGATCAAATTCAGAAATGTATAAATGGTTAGAAGTCCCAATGAAATCCCTTATTGTTTTGCATTACTTATGAATTTGAAAACTAGAGCTCTCCATTGCCTGATATCTGCGACTTTAAAGGGATACTTCACCCATTCAGAACTGGCGTTCTATCATTATAAAATCCCTACTGTAATATATATAAAAATGTTTTAACCCAGTCTTCCCTTGGCCCAGCTTTCCTGATCTAATTTTCTCCCGAGATGTTGACGTCATCTCGGGAGAACTTTGTCTTTGCTTGCCTGCTAGAAGGGCCGAGGACTATAAACCACTGGTTCCGCAAATTTGTGAGCCCACCAATAAGGAATGAGGGGGGGGGGGGGGGACAACGACGACGACCAGTAAGGAATAAATCCTATCAGTTTTATTTTTCAATGTTAAAAATTCAAAATCAATATTCAACGTCCCCAAATTCAACATGCCAAATTCAGCTGCAAAATTCAATGTCGGAAAATTCAGTTTTAACAACCGGGGACCCTAGGAAGAGCAATCAATCCTAGATCGCGGTCAAGCAAGGAGAGCGGGAATAATGACTGGTTCAGACCACACGATTCTCAGATATTCCTCCAAGATTTAACACGCCACACTATACGACCACAGAGCCAGGAAATCGGTCCTTGTCTCGTCGGAAGACAGAGCGTCAACAATGGATCCCGAGTACCTAGGCATTATGCTGGCGGTTTGAGGTTTATGATAGGTTATAGCTATTAGCACGTCAACAGCTGTTGGCTCAAAACTTACCGGATAGGTCAAGGGTGTCGGCTATTTCTCGCCAGGCTGTATCCCTTCACCCTTTGTGGAATACAGGGAAACAGGGACGTTGCTGCCACGTTTCAACCAAAGTTGTCTTCATTATGTTGTTCCATTTTCTCTTGTTTTCTTTATTAGCATTCTTCTTCTTGCTATTGATCGTATTCGTTTTTGTAGTAGTTACTGTGTACTCAGCGTAGTGCAGTGAAGTCAGTTGGTAAACACTGTGCGTGAGCTCCAGCTGTTCGTTGGGTTCCCTCACGCAACTGGGGGCGGGGTTCCCTCATGTCAACAATGGATACGTCATGCGATTCCCCAAAAGATCCTGACATGCCAAAGTTTTCGTTGTGGGGTTTTTGAACGTCGCAGACGAAAACATCACAGATCGCAAGCATGTCACATTACAAGACCTCGTCTCGTCGCCGACCTTTCAAAATCGTGTAGGCCTACGACTCGCAAATTTGTCTGCGACGAACAAATCGGGGCAAAATCGGGCTGAAATCGTGTAGTCTGAACCAGCGTCACTCGATTCTTCTTTTTTGATACAAACTTTAATTCTAAACAGCATTTTACACAGTAGCCTATAATAGGAAGTGCTCAAAGGTAATGTCATTAAACACTGACTAGCTTTTTATGGGGAGAGAAGCAACAATGGTGGACCTTAACGCCCTATCCATTGTATCGGTCTGTAAAATGCTAATCAAATCAAATCAAATGTATTTATTCAGCACATTTAATAACAATGTTTTATTTTTGTTTTTGTTATGATGAACACCGTTTTTTGTTATTTTTACTGCAGTACGAAGTAAACGATGAACTAATGCCTGTATGTGAAGTGTGTGTGGGATTGCAGTGACTTGGCTAGATTTACATGCAACGTAACTGTACGTCCACACCAGAACTGACACCAGTAGGTGTCACCAGTCGCTCATAAAGTTTCGTTCAGTAATAGAACGAATATCGGGTGACAAGAAGATCATTAAAATGGCTCATAATCCCGCATCAGCTGTTTGATGTCGCGCATCAGCTGTTTGATGTCACGCATCAAAATAGCACTTTGCCCCTGTGGAAGGGTTCGCATAAATTGGCAAAGGGAATTAGTAAAAGAGACGTAAATGTAATTCTTATCACGTTCCCTCATCCTCTCAAATTTTCTTCTGTAAATATGACCTATAGTTGAAATAATGTACAATATTTGCAGTAACGCCCCCACTGACAACGCATAGTATTGCATGGATCGGCGCGTCGCGTATCAAAAATTGGGAGGACGCGTTTTGCTACGCGTCGACACATAATGGCGGCCGAAGCGTAGCGATGCGTAGCCTTCCGGACGCGTATGCGTAGCGATGCGTTGACTGTAACGGCCCTAACGCCACTAACGCACCGCTTTAACGCGTGTAACGCGTCTACACCAATGGTTCCCTTGGCAAAAATGCAGATTTTCAACGCCAACGTGTGTGCAGTGTGGCCTTAGGCCCCGTGCCCACTACCTCCGTCCGTTGACTGATCCCCATTGACTTTGAATGGGGACGGATGCGCAATGCATTGTGGATCCGTCCGTTCCGTTGGAGCCTTCGGCTCGGTCAGAAAGTTGAACATTTTTAAACTTTTCGGCAGCGACGGATCCGTCATCCAATCAGATCGCTGTACGGTTGCGGATTGACGCCCCGCCCTCATGGGTAAAATCCTCAGTTTGTCGATACTCATGCTAATGATCATGTGTTTTCCCCGCGTGTGATTTGTTGACCATTATGTTAATTTTGATGTGCCTGTCCCCGGACGTGATAGGCTGCTGCATCGGAGGGCCGAGGATCCGGGAGGATAAAGCACGGGCGAGCTCAACATTCACGGCAGCTGGCCATATTGGGTCTTCGAATGGTTATTTGTTGGTTGATGAGGTTCTTGTTAATTGCTACACGGGAAATCGGCCAGAGTTTTGTTAGAGGTTATCGAACACCGACTCGCAGCTATACTTTTGTTAAAAACACTAGACGCAGGGGTGCTGTTCCACTCATGTATTTTGGGAGCGTATGCAAATTTAAGCACTGTGAGGCGACTCGGGCTCTGACGATACTGGAAAGCGGGAAAGCGGGTCATCTTGCATCGCAACAAGCAGGAAGAAGCGGGAAGAACCCGGCGAAGCGATTTGATTGGCTGACGGATGCCTCTGCAAAGATGCAGTGGTGCATGTACGTACCCTACATGCCCACTGCACCGTCAGTCAACGGACGTGGGAAGGCGTGGCTGACTGATGGGGGAGTAGTCTTTGCAGAGGCATCCGTCAGCCAATCAAATCGCTTCGCCGGGTTCTTCCCGCTTCTTCCTGCTTGTTGCGAGGCAAGATTACCCGATTTCGCGCTTTCCAGTATCGTCAGAGCCCGAGTCGCGTCACAGTGCTTAAATTTGCATACGTGATCTGATTGGATGACGGATCCATCGCTGCCGAAAAAGTTGAACATTTTTCAACTTCTTGACGGAGCCGAAGGCTCCAACGGAACGGACGGATCCACAATGCATTGCGCGTCTGTCCCCATTCAAAGTCAATGGGGATCAGTCAACGGACGGAGGTAGTGGGCACGGGGCCTAGACAGGCCTTGCGCTAGGCTTTCCCCCTCCAAACGGAAACAGGCGGGCGGTGCAGCGAGCGCAATGCACTGTGGTAGTTGGAGGATTTCTTACTTACTTTTGAGCCAGATAGACACTTTCTGCCTTTTCTCAGGCTAGGATGAATTGATTTCTTTTTGCACATTTATAATACATAGAATTATTTACTTAATATAACTCTCCACCAGTGAAGTATCCCTTTAAGTCTTCTGACCATAAAAATGGCACAAAAAGTCATTGGATGTCCTCTTTTCTCTCTTGAGGATGTCTACAATAGACACTGCCTCAGGAGAGCTCATAGCATCCTGAGAGACTAATCCCACCCAGGCCATAACCTGTTTGAACGGTTGCCCTCTGGGAGGCGCTACAGGGCAATCAGATCAAAAACAAATTAAAACAGTGATTGCTGCCATGTTTTATTCATAAGCGCACATGTGCTTAAAAACAGTTTCTACCCCAGAGCTGTTATTTCTCTAAATAATGCAGAATTATAAATTACTGCATTATCATACCCATCTGACCTTTAAAATTGGCTGACATTTTAACATATCTATAGTTGTTTGAGTTCTTTAACATTCTATATATATTTTTAAAAAGATAACCCTTTTTCTCATTTACTTTTTGTTTTAAAAAACACTTATTTTGAGAGCCTCTACCCCAATTTCGTTGCTCTTTGTGCAATAACAATAAAGAGATTCTGATTCTGACCAGGTGGACGAACAGCTGATACATTAATTGCAGAAGGGGAATTTACTGCAACCATATAAAGGGGAATGTTATGTTTGTTACATCTAATGTAAGTTGTAAATATGCCAACCAAGTAAGTAAGATTTATGCATACATTCTTTGATTCTCTCTCTCTCTCTCTCTCTCTCTCTCTCTCTCTCTCTCTCTCTCTCTATCTCTATCTCTATCTCTATCTCTATCTCTATCTCTCCCTCTCTCTCTCTCCCCTTCTCTCCCTCTCTCTCCCTGTCTCTCTCTGCAGGTACAATGGCTCCCTCTCTCCCACAGGGGAGAAGGGGAGACGAAGAAGCCGCTTCGCCCTGTGCCGCAGGGCCAAGGCCAACGGGGTGAAGCCCAGCGTGGTTCATGCCTCCTGCACGCCCCAGGCCGCCAAGGTGGGGCTAGCTAGACCACATGTTGTGGTCACTCGGAAACTGTCCCGCAGTTTCTGGGAACGTGGGACTTGCTATCCTGGAAAAATCGTATTGATTTCTAATCAGTTTATTTTATACGACTAGCAAAGAATAAATTAATATAGATTCAATAGTATCATGTCTTGTTGACACAATGCAGTATACATATATGAAGAAAACACATGTTGCCTTATTATACCACAGATTAAATAGTTTCTGTGTTGGGGAGGCAGGTCATCAATCTAGCACCACATTTCTTAACTGTGTTTTTTTGTCAGATATGGAAAAATTATTGGCATTTCCTGATAATAATTATTGTACATTTTCACATGTGACAATGCAATATCCCAGATTCAGATCGTGGAAACCTCCATATTCTTCTGTGTGGTTATTATTGGTATAAAGAACATATTTATGTAACAACGGAGTCAAACAACTGTCTTTGTGTCCCTAGGCCATCAGCAACAAGGACCAGCACAGCATCTCCTACACCCTCTCCAGAGCGCAGACGGTGGTGGTAGAGTACACCCACGACGGCAGCACAGACATGTTCCAGGTCTGTGTCCCGCCGCTGTTTACTTTAACCAATGGAATGATGTGAGCCCATAAACCATTGTTGGTTTACGGGCTCCTTGGTGCCTTTAAGGACAAGTCAGTGGATTGGTATCGCTTTATGGGCTCATTGGTGCCTTTAATGACAGGTCAGTGGATTGATATCGCTCTATAGGCTCATCAGTGCCTGTATGGACGGTTCAGTGGATTGATATTGCTTTATGGGCCTTTAAGGACAGCTCAGTTGGCTGAAGAAGGGGGTTGATGACATGTAGCATTGGCCCACTAGTGGGAATCAAACCTTTGTCGTAGTGGTAGCAGACTACCATGTAGATCCACCGAGTGGCCCAGGGTCAGGTACCATTACCGGTACCAGTACCACTACTAATACTTCACTGGACTTTATGCCAATGTTATAATAATTGTCATAATCACCAACATATTTTGCTCTATGAGTGACAATTGCCAGACTGTATACAATTATTTTCACTTATATGTTCCCCAGATACAAATTATCCACCCGCAGCTTATGGAGCCGAAGCTGAACATCTAGTGACTGTTAAGCAGATTCTCTTCATATGAGGCCCTATGAGGTGCCATGTATCCCCACTGGGGGACAGGAACAGACATGAATTTGATATACTGTTCATGGCTGTGACCACAGGTGGGCCGTTCCACGGAGGGCCCCATCGACCTGGTGGTGACGGACACAGTGCCCGGTGGCTCCCAGGGGCCGGCGAGCCGGCTGTCCATCCAGAGCACCATCTCCCGCTTCGCCTGCCGCATCATCTGCCAGAGGAATCCCCCGTACACCGCCCGCATCTACGCAGCCGGCTTTGACTCCTCCAAGAACATCTTCTTAGGGGTTTGTCTCAGTGCTGGAGCAGAGGGGTTAAAAGACAAGGAGCAGTGAACATCTTCTCAGGGTCTCAGTGTTGGAGCAGAGGGGTGAAAGGACAAGGAGCCGAGAACATCTTCTTATGGGGGGGTCTCATTGGTGGAGCAGAGGGGTTAAAGGACAAGGAGCAGAGAACAACTTATCAGGGTCTCAGTGGTGGAGCAGAGGGTTTAAAGGACAAGGAGCAGAGAACCTCTTCTTAGGGTCTCGTTGGTGGAGGACCAGAATTTAAAATATATTTTTGACATATTTTGAGAGAGTCCCGTCCACTGAGAGAGTACCGTCCACTGAGTGGAGGAGCCACCTCCCCTTTAATGAGCCCTCTCTGTGGCGCTGTCTGCAGGAGAAGGCGGCCAAGTGGAGGACGCCGGATGGCCAGATGGACGGACTCACCACCAATGGCGTGCTGGTGATGCACCCGCACCATGGCTTCACCCAGGACTCGGGTCCGGGCCTGTGGAGGGAGATCTCTGTCTGCGGCAGTGTCTTCACCCTGAGGGAGACCCGGTCTGCCCTGCACCGGGGCAAGATGGTGGGTCAGAGGGTGTCCGGCAGCAATCCTCTGCCCTCCGGAGCATTATAGCAAGAAAGAATACAATCAATTAATGAAGCTAATAAATATAAAAAAGAAAAATATGCGGAGAGTGGGAGCTGTGGCAACACCCTGCATGTTTATAAAGACATGAAATAAAGCAACACACATGTTCCGTGTATTCCATATAGTGTTGAAGGGAACTCCTCTCATCTTAGTGCCCCCCTGCACCCTCCTCTCCCCCATCCAGTTGGAGGCCGAGTCCCAGGAGCTGGTCGACGGCTCTCTCATCGACCTGTGCGGCGCCACCCTCCTGTGGCGCACGGCCGAGGGCCTGGCCGGCACGCCCACCGTAAAGCACCTGGAAGCGCTGCGGCAGGAGCTGAATGCGGGCCGGCCCCAGTGCCCCGTGGGCTTCAACACGCTGGCCTTCCCCAGCCTGCGGCGCAGTGAGGTGCTGGACGACAAGCGGCCCTGGGCCTACCTGCGCTGCGGCCACGTGCACGGCTACCATGGCTGGGCGGGCCCCGGGGGCGGTGGCCCCGAGGCGGCCGGCGGCGAGGCCAAAGAGGAGTGGGAGTGCCCCATGTGCCGGACGCGGGGCAGCTACGTGCCGCTGTGGCTTGGCTGCGAGGCGGGCTTCTATGTGGACGCGGCGGCCCCCACGCACACCTTCTCGCCCTGCGGACACGTGTGCTCGGAGAAGACGGCGGCCTACTGGAGCCAGATCCCGCTGCCCCACGGCACCCACACCTTCCACACCGCCTGCCCCTTCTGCGCCCTGCCGCTGCTGGCCGAGCGCGGCGGCTACGTCAGGCTCATCTTCCAGGGACCTCTGGACTAGTAAAGGGAGAGGCTCCTGGAGTAGTGGAGCAGAGAGCAAGGCTCCTGGGCTGCGGTGCATGGGCCCCTGGACTAGTGGAGCAGATGGAGGGGTCCTTCATGGCTCCGCACTAAAGCCAGCAGCGACCGTATGCATTATTTCATAACGTAAGAATCTGTGGAAGGGTCTTGGTTTGTTCTTTCTCTCCTAACATGAAGTGAATTTTCTGCTGCCGCTGCTCATCTGTGGAGGACATCACTATATTCTCTTGACTGTCAGTCAAATAGTATTTGTCCAGGCAACGTTTTCAAGTGCTGATTTTTTACCTTTATGCTAAATCAATGTATGATGATTTTTGGTAACATCAGGGTGACCTATTATTTAATAAAGTATCAGCAACACATTGTGAACCACGTCTACTAATAATAAGCAGGGAATACGGACAACACAGAACTAATTTTAATGAAAGCCTTAAGTACGTGTGGGGAGGAACAGGCCTCAGGCAACATTCCAGCTTTTAACTTGAACTTTTATTCAAAAAATGTAATCTTGATTAATTTACATTAACTGTTATGATTTATTAGATTAACCATTTGGTTTGTATGGTTTCATTTAAACCTATGCAAAGAAAATTTTATAAAAATGTAATACTGAGGAATAAATAAACGTGATTGCCAACTTAGTCCTGTTGATATTCATATGGCTGCGGTTATTTTCTTTGTACAAAATCCTTATATTTAAATTACTCCATATTTAAATAACAGTTTGACCTAGTTGTGAAAACTAGGGTTCGATAGCTTGAACTCAGAATGTCGCTGCTTGCACACCGCCGCGCGGCAACCGCCCTGATAACCGCTCAAGCCTGCAACACACCGGCGCCGAAGTGGCGCGTCAAAAAGAACGCCCCCATTATTCCGGACGTAGGCTACTAGCCCACACCGGCGCCGACTAGACGCGCGGAAGAACGCCCAACCAGACTTCACGCCACTGTTCAGGCCTTCACACACCGGCGCCGCAGCGGCGCGGCGCGCATTTTACGCGCGTCAAAAGCACGCCCCTAGCACCAACAGGAGGCGGCGCGACGGCCGCGCTGCAGTATAAAATCAGGAAGTCACCTGTCAACCGCAGCAAAGAGACGGAACGCAATGGGTGAGTAGCCTATTGTAGCCTAGTTTATTTATTTTTCATCTTTTTGGCTGAATAATTTGAAAAATGTATAATCTGCGCAGTGAAAGTATGTTTTCAAGCATCAGATCAACTTAGTTTGTAGGGCACTTCATCGTTTCACTGTCATTTCTTATTTATTTTAAGGCCTCCACACACCGGCGCCGCAGCGGTGCGTCAAAAACTCCGCCCCCATTATTCCGGGTGTACTAGCCCACACCGGCGCCGACTACCTGCGCGGCAGCGTTCCGCGCCGCGCCGCCCAACTACTCTTCGAGCCAATGGCCATTTCTCAATTCCTAGCACGCGTACTACGGACTCGATGACTTGCAAGCACGTACTTGGCAAGTCCGTACTTCAAGCACAGACTTGCGAGCACGCGAGTACGTACCTGCAATTGGAACAGCAGCGGACTCGATGACGTCACCACCTCTGCTCGTCCGTTAACTGTACTACGGCCTCATTTAGGCATATACTGAACAATATAAACAAATGATATGAAACAAAATCCCAGCCTCTTTCATTTTCAAATAGTATGTAAATATTCTGAATGAATAATAATTGAAAAGATATGCGTGTCCTGTCATGTGTATAAGCTATACACACACGACTTTATATATATATATTTATATATTATTATTATTATTATATTATATATTACATAAATATATATATAAGTTAACAGTAACTTAAGCTACAGTTGTGCGTCTTCTCCATATTGTCCGCCATCGTACTGCTGCGAGTGCGAAATGCATCCTGGGATTGCAAGCACACACGGGCTGTTTCCCAAAGTGAAGGCTGCAGCCTTGCTAGGACGCGTCCTTGCTAGTCGCGTCCTATGGAGATGAGACTAGAGTGCTAGCTCGAGTGCTTCCTAGCGTTTGTAACGTCGGACTTTGGGAACGACTTGGTAGTGTGGAAGCGCTTCCGCTTCCGCTTTTTAATACTGCGTGTCCGCTTGTAAACACATGTGCGCTTATGAATAAAACATGGCAGCAATCAAGCTGATCGATATTTATTTGACTTTTGTCTGTTATGAATGCGGTCATGTCTCATTCGCATGGAGCCTCTTTGGGGAAGTCACAAAAGCTTTGTTGTGGTTGATCGAATTGTCTTTATTAAAAGGAAAATCCATTCAATTTTTATAAAACTAAGTGAAATTGTCTGAGAACTTAATTCATGCATCACATTTACAGTACGGTTGATTACTATTATGCAGGGGGGAAAAGACAAAGAAAGAGATGATAAACGTGTATTTATTTGGATATATTATTTAACTGATCTGATTCATTCATTCATATATGCCTACAATCTACCAGTGCTTTGAACACATAAGTATATCATATAAAATACAATTAAATACCTCATCCTCATCCTCATCGTCATCCGCTTATCCGGGGTCGGGTCGCGGGGGGAGCAGCTCAAGCAGGGGGCCCCAGACTTCCCTTTCCCGGGCCACATTGACCAGCTCTGACGGGGGGATCCCGAGGCGTTCCCAGGCCAGTGTTGAGATATAATCTCTCCACCTAGTCCTGGGTCTTCCCCGAGGTCTCCTCCCCACTGGACGTGCCTGAAACACCTCCCAAGGAAGGCGCCCAGTGGGCATCCTTACCAGATGCCCGAACCACCTCAGCTGACTCCTTTCTAAGTAAAGGAGCAGCGGCTCTAATCCGAGTTCCTCACGGATGGCTGAGCTTCTCACCCTATCCCTAAGGGAGACGCCAGCCACCCTTCTGAGAAAACTCATCTCGGCCGCTTGTACCCGCGATCTCGTCCTTTCGGTCATCACCCAGCCCTCATGACCATAGGTGAGGATAGGAACGAAGATCGACCGGTAGATCGAGAGCTTTGCCTTGCGGCTCAGCTCTCTTTTCGTTACAACGGTGCGGTAAAGCGAACGCAATACCGCCCCCGCTGCTCCGATTCTCCGGCCAATCTCACGCTCCATAGTACCCTCACTCGCGAACAAGACCCCGAGGTACTTGAACTCCTTCACTTGGGCTAAGGACTCATTTCCTACCCGGAGTAAGCAATCCACCGGTTTCCTGCTAAGAGTCATGGCCTCACATTTAGCGGTGCTGATCCTCATCCCAGCCGATTCACACTCGGCCGCCAGCCGATCAAGTGAGTGCTGAAGGTCACAGGCCGATGATCCAATGAGGACCACATCATCTGCAAAAAGCAGTGACGAGATCCTCAGACCACCGAACTGCAACCCCTCCCCACCATGACTACGCCTCGATATCCTGTCCATGTATATCACAAACAGGATTGGTGACAAGGCGCAGCCCTGGCGGAGACCAGCACCCACTGAGAACGAAACTGACTGGCTGCCGAGAACACGAACACAGCTCTCGCTTTGGGAGTACAAAGATTGGATGGCCCTGAGGATAGACCCCCTTACCCCATACTCCCGCAGCACCTCCCACAGTTTCTCCCGGGGGACCCGGTCATACGCCTTCTCCAGATCCACAAAACACATGTAGACCGGATGGGCATACTCCCAGGCCCCCTCCAGGATCCTTGCGAGAGTGAAGAGCTGGTCCGTAGTTCCACGTCCGGGGCGAAAACCGCATTGTTCCTCTTCAATCTGAGGTTCGACGATCGGCCGAACCCTCCTTTCCAGCACCTTGGAGTAGACTTTACCAGGGAGGCTGAGAAGTGTGATACCCCGGTAATTGGCACACACTCTCTGGTCCCCCTTTTTGAACAGGGGAACCACCACCCCGGTTTGCCACTCCTTTGGCACTGTACCCGACTCCCACGCGATGTTGAATAGGCGTGTCAACCATGACAGCCCCTCAACACCCAGAGCCTTTAGCATTTCTGGCTGGATCTCATCAATCCCTGGGGCTTTGCCACTGCGGAGATGTTTGACTACCTCAGTGACCTCCACCAGGGAAATTGACGACGAAACACCATCAACCTCGAGCTCTGCCTCCAACATAGAGGGCGTGTTATTCGGATTCAGGAGTTCCTCAAAGTGTTCCTTCCAACGTCCGACGACCTCCTCAGTTGAGGTCAACAGAGTCCCATCCTTACTGTACACAGCTTGGATGGTTCCCCGTTTCCCCCTCCTGTGGTGCCGGATAGTCTTCCAGAAACACTTTGGTGCCGACCGAAAGTCCTTCTCCATGGCCTCTCCGAACTTCTCCCACACTCGCTGCTTAGCCTCCGACACGGCAGCCGCTGCAGCCCTTCGAGCCTGTCGGTACCCTGCAACCGAGTCAGGAGTCCTCCAGGATATCATATCCCGGAAGGCCTCCTTCTTCAGTCGGACGGCTTCCCTGACCACCGTAGTCCACCACGGTGTCCGAGGGTTACCGCCCCTTGAGGAGCCTAAGACCCTGAGGCCACAGCTAGCCACCGCAGCTTCAGCAATGGAGGCTTTGAACACCGCCCACTCCGGCTCAATGCCCCCAACCTCCACAGGAATGCCAGAAAAGCTCCGCCGGAGGTGTGAGTTGAAGATACCTAGGACGGGGGCCTCCTCCAGACGTTCCCAGTTCACCCGCACTACTCGTTTGGGCTTACCAGGTCTATCCGGAAATTTCCCCCATTCCCTGATCCAACTCACAACCAGATGGTGGTCGGTTGACAGTTCCGCCCCTCTCTTTACCCGAGTGTCCAAAACATGCGGCCTCAGATCAGATGACACGATCACGAAATCGATCATCGATCTTCGGCCTAGGGTACTCTGGTACCAGGTACACTTATGAGCACCCTTATGTTCGAACATGGTGTTTGTTATGGATAATCCATGACTAGCACAGAAGTCCAATAACAAACGACCGCTCGGGTTTAGATCAGGGAGGCCGTTCCTCCCCACCACGCCTCTCCAGGTGTCTCCATCGTTGCCCACGTGGGCGTTGAAGTCTCCCAGCAGAACTACGGAGTCCCCTACTGGAGCCCCATACAGGACTCCATTCAGGGTCTCCAAGAAGGCCGAGTACTCTGAGCTGCTGTTTGGTGCATACGCACAAACAACAGTCAGAGTTTTCCCCCCTACAACCCTTAGGCGCAGGGAGGCGACCCTCTCGTCTACCGGGGTGAACTCCAACACCGCGGCGCTCAGCCGGGGATTTATGAGTATCCCCACACCCGCCCGGCGCCTCACGCCCTTGGCAACTCCGGAGAAGAATAGAGTCCAACCCTTATCCAGGAGTACGGTACCAGAGCTGAGACTGTGCGTGGAGGTAAGCCCCACCAGATCTAACTGATAGCGCTCCACCTCCCTCACAAGCTCCGGTTCCTTTCCCCACAGCGAGGTGACGTTCCACGTCCCCAGAGCCAGCTTCTGCCGCCCGGGTCTGGTCCGTCGAGACCCCTGACCTTCGCTGCCACCCATGTGGCTGCGCACCCGACCCCAACGGGTCTTCCCACAGGTGGTGGGCCCATGGGATGAAGAGAGGGGGGGTGCCACGTAGTTTGTTCGGGCTGTGCCCGACCGGGCTCCGTGGCAAACCCGGCCACCAGGCGCTCGCCATCGAGCCCTCCGTCTGGGCCTAGCTCCAGACGGGGGCCCCGGGCTTCCTCCGGGCCGGGTCACATCTCCTCTTTTTTCGTTCGTCATTGGAGTTTTGTGAACCATTCTTAGTCTGGCCCCTCACCTGAGACCACTCTGCCATGAGAGACCCTACCAGGAGCACAAGGCTCCAGACAACACAGCTCTCAGGTTCACAGGGACACGCAAACCTCTCCACCACGATAAGGTGACGGTTCCAGGAGAGGCACAATTAAATACGTTCATTAAAAATTACAAACATTGCAAATGATCGGTTGTGCATTAATTTTACAACATTGGATAGTGGCACTATCCCTTCCACCGGTAAACAAATGTTTGTGCGCCACCCTAAGGCGCACAAAAGCCTCCGTTTGCTGGGCTGACCCTAAAAAAAACGATTCAACACAAACATAAATAGGTATACATAAATAATGTAATCTAGTGAGAGAGTAAATTGACATTGGTGACAGTGGTGTTTAACACCAGCTACGTCCATGCAAAATATAGCAACGTATCATTAAGTTGCAAAAACGTTTGAAAAGTGGCACAGGTCTTTAGGCTTGATTATTTGCATTAACATGATGAATCTATAAAAAGCAATACGGCACAAAATATTTCTGAAAACTAATATAACTTCACTTCGTTTGAACGTGTACTGCTCTGCCATTTTCAAGAACCCGCCCAGTGAACGCAGAGGATTGTGGGTAGTTTTGGCTCGTCTAGGATGCAGCGATGCATCCTTGAAAAATCTCGGAATTCTCAAAAACAAAAGACGCAAAAATGGCGCGACTTTCGAGTGTCCTCAACATTGGAACAGTGCTTGTCGGCGTTCTATGACGTAGCGTCCTTAAAAGGGCGGCCGTTGAGCATGCTTCCTTGACATTGGGAAACAGCCACGAGCCACCTCCGATGCATGCTCGGTGAAACGGCGAGATCGAGCACGCATCAAGAACACTTCCGGGTTTTACGACAGTACTCGCTTGATGCGTGCTTCGAATTGGAACAGTGCTCGGGCAACGACTGATGACGTTTCACGAGTCCACGAGCACACGAGCACGCACAAGTACGCGAATTGAGAAACGGGCTGTTTCCCAAAGTGAAGGCTGCAGCCTTGCTAGGACGCGTCCTTGCTAGTCGCGTCCTATGGAGATGAGACTAGAGTGCTAGATCGAGTGCTTCCTAGCGTTTGTAACGTCGGACTTTGGGAACGACTTGGTAGTGTGGAAGCGCTTCCGCTTCCGCTTTTTAATACTGCGTGTCCGCTTGTAAACACATGTGCGCTTATGAATAAAACATGGCAGCAATCAAGCTGATCGATATTTATTTGACTTTTGTCTGTTATGAATGCGGTCATGTCTCCTTCGCATGGAGCCTCTTTGGGGAAGTCACAAAAGCTTTGTTGTGGTTGATCGAATTGTCTTTATTAAAAGGAAAATCCATTCAATTTTTATAAAACTAAGTGAAATTGTCTGAGAACTTAATTCATGCATCACATTTACAGTACGGTTGATTACTATTATGCAGGGGGGAAAAGACAAAGAAAGAGATGATAAACGTGTATTTATTTGGATATATTATTTAACTGATCTGATTCATTCATTCATATATATATGCCTACAATCTACCAGTGCTTTGAACACATAAGTATATCATATAAAATACAATTAAATACGTTCATTAAAAATTACAAACATTGCAAATGATCGGTTGTGCATTAATTGTACAACATTGGATAGTGGCACTATCCCTTCCACCGGTAAACAAATGTTTGTGCGCCAGGCGCACAAAAGCCTCCGTTTGCTGGGCTGACCCTAAGAAAAACGATTCAACACAACCATAAATAGGTATCCATAAATAATGTAATCTTGTGAGCGAGTAAATTGACATTGGTGACAGTGGTGTTTAACACCAGCTACGTCCATGCAAAATATAGCAACGTATCATTAAGTTGCAAAAACGTTTGAAAAGTGGCACAGGTCTTTAGGCTTGATTATTTGCATTAACATGATGAATCTATAAAAAGCAATACGGCACAAAATATTTCTGAAAACTAATATAACTTCACTTCGTTTGAACGTGTACTGCTCTGCCATTTTCAAGAACCCGCCCAGTGAACGCAGAGGATTGTGGGTAGTTTTGGCTCGTCTAGGATGCAGCGATGCATCCTTGAAAAATCTCGGAATTCTCAAAAACAAAGGACGCAAAAATGGCGCGGCTTTCGAGTGTCCTCAACATTGGAACAGTGCTTGTCGGCGTTCTATGACGTAGCGTCCTTAAAAGGGCGGCCGTTGAGCATGCTTCCTTGACATTGGGAAACAGCCACGGCCATTGGCTCGAAGACCAGTTGGGCGGCGCGTCGCGGAACCCTGCCGCGCAGCTAGTCGGCGACGGTGTGGGCTAGGCTAGTACATCCGGAATAATGGGGGCGGAGTTTTTGACGCGCCGCTGCGGCGTCGGTGTGTGAAGGCCTTTCAATTCCCTAGTGTCTCCGCCCCTGAAAAAGCACATGGTACATCCCGGCTTGATACAAAGGTCCTGTACATATGGAGATTGTTGATGCACTTTACACAATGCAAAAGGAATGAGCAATGAAAGTAAATAAAGTGTGTAAAGTCAGGGACGTGCACAGGAATTTTGAGGGGCAGTTGCTCTGACCTGAAAAAAGGGCACCCCCCCCCATGCAGCTATTTAACCCTGTACTTTCTAGCATGGTCCTCTCATATATGGTGATCAGCACTTAGGCCTACCTGCCCTATGTGCCTCCTCCTGGTCCACATTTTCCGAGTGTCTGGAGGCTTGTGGCTGCTCCTCATCTTAAATGTAATGTAATTATGAAAAATTGCCATTAGTAGGCTAAAATATGAGTCTGATTAATTTATCAATTAACCTACACAGTATAATTTTTTTATCACCATGCAAAGTCTCTGTCCCACCTGCTGTTTGGCTTTTTCGTAGCCAACCCTGTAGTGATGTGCTCCTCTTTGCTGCCTCCTTTAGTTGTCTCTCTCTCTCCTGAATCCTCCTCTTTTCACTGGGCATTTCGGCTTCACTTAACAATAACAAGCAATACCCAAAATAGTGATAAGATTTAGGCATGAACCATTTTGAATGAAAGAATTCATGTGATGCATTACTTCCATCATTTATTCTTCTTGTTAAAACGAAATGTTAGAAACTAACTATCAGCAGACATGTAGCTTAGTTTGCCTACCAAAAAACAATGTGTAGACTAGTGATAACGGGCTGCTTGTCTGCAAGCTAGCTAGCTGTCTGATTATTTAGGCTAAACGTTACGTGGCAAACTGAGCCTGGATTTATGAAGATTGTAATTCATTTCATAAAACATGATGATGATTGTTTGTTTGTTATACATCTCAAATTCACCTTTTCCGACAACATCAAGGTAGTCGTCTCACAGGTGCCGGTGTTCCGGTCGCGTGCAGCGCTGCAGCTACGGCAACTCGCCGCCTCCATTCTTTTCAATGAGGGAAGGGCGGCAGAGGGGAGGCGGCAAAAGCGGCTGTTGCCGCGCGGCAGAGTTTGCCCTCCCCCTACTGACTTTTTCACTCTCAGTGCCCGAACGGAATTGAATGAGGCTACGCTTACTTTATGAAATGTTTCGAGTGGCGATTTTTTTTATCTAGGCCTACATGAAATTCTGCATCCATTAAATGATTAAAAATATATATTTTTATTTTTATTTTTTTCCTCGGAAGGGCAACGTGAGTCGAGGAGGGCATATGGGCAGTTGCCCAAGCAACCTGAGCAACCCCCCTGTGCACGTCCCTGTGTAAAGTGTCTAAACCGAACAAAGTGGCCGACAGTAGGCTACATGAAGTAACTATGAATTAATGTGACATTGTAAGCACAAACAGAGGATCATAGGAATCAGGGCCATATGTAGTCATAAAACAACTGGTATGACGTTATGGTAGCCTATGCCGCCTAAAGCACACCGCTGCACTGCAACCGCCCTTATAACCGCCACGCTTCCGGAGGGTTCAGCACGGTGGTGTGAAGGGCCAGGCGTTTTCAAAAGCCGCTGCTGCTGCTACCACTGCTGCCGCGGCAAATCTCCGCCTCCATTCATTTCAATGAGGGAAGGGCGGAAGAGGGGAGGCGGTTACAAAAGCGGCTGTATACCAGGAAGCCGTTGCCGCCCACGTGAACGCGCACAGGTTTTGTCCTACCACTCAGCTTTTGTCCTACCGCTCAGCTTTCCCCGTGTTGAAACTTTCGGCGGCAGCAGCAGCAGCAGCAGCTTTTGAAAACGCCTGGCCCTTCACACCGCCGCGCTGAACCCTTGATGCTTGCACACCGCCGCGCAGCAACTGCCCTTATAACCGCCTCGCTGTCGGAGGGTTCAGCGCGGCGGTGTGAAGGGCCAGGCGTTTTCAAAAGCGGCTGCTGCTGCTGCTGCCACTGCTGCTCCCGCCGGGCTGCTGCCGCCGAAAGTTTCAACACGGGGAAAGCTGAGCGGCAGGACAAAATCTGTGCGCGTTCACGTGGGCGGCAACCGCTTCGTGGTCGAACAGCCGCAATCGTAATCGCCTCCCTCTGCCGCCCTTCCCTCATTGAAATGAATGGAGGTGGCGAGTTTCCGGGCGGCGGTGTGAAACCAGCAGAGTCCACCGCCCAATGCCAATGTCCGGACTCACACAGACTTTAGGCGCAAAATTATTAAGGCTTTAGGGCTGTCCCAATGTTGAATTCCAAAGGGCGTAAGGGTTTGAGTCCACACTTACCGAGCCCTTTCCGTGAGTCTGCATCAGTGCAGACTTGGAAAGAAAACTAAACATTTTCGTGAAGAAGTTTTATGATGCACGTTTTTTTCCAAGGGGAGGATAAAAGCATCAAAATAGATGAAAACCGTTATAAATTTGGGCGTGCGGAAAGTTTCAGTTATGACGATGGGGAGATTGTCGGTCTTGTCCACGCCAGTCGCAGGGAGCGTGACGTCACATACGAGACATGTAGTCTTTCTCATTGGGTTTTCTCTACAGTCTTTAACTGAACAATTGCACAATAAACGGTCAAACTCTTGACATGAAAATGTATAATTTAAATCCACAAACAATATTATGCGTAATCCGGGGCATATAAAGACTGGGACCAGAAGATAATTACTTTTTCTCCATTGAAACCCATAAATATTTTTCGGTCTCATAGGTCTCATAGGCTCTACCGGAAGAGGCGTGACTTCGCCACTCTATGCGCGACCAGATAGGAATTTCTGCCTTTTTTTAGTGAGGCGGTGTCAGATTGGCCGTTTCTCAATTCGCGTACTTGTGCGTGCTCGTGTGCTCGTGGACTCGTGAAACGTCATCAGTCGTTGCCCGAGCACTGTTCCAATTCGAAGCACGCATCAAGCGAGTACTGTCGTAAAACCCGGAAGTGTTCTTGATGCGTGCTCGATCTCGCTGTTTCACCGAGCATGCATCGGAGGTCATAGACATCATATAGGTACGATGGCGGACAATATGGAGAAGACGCACAACTGTAGCTTAAGTTACTCTTAACTTATGTATATATTTATATAATATCTAATATAATAATATAAGATAATACATAAATATATATATATAAAGTCGTGTGTGTATAGCTTATACACATGACACGCATATCTTTTCAATTTTTATTCATTCAGAATATTTACATACTATTTGAAAATGAAAGAGGCTGGGATTTTGTTTTATATCATTTGTTTATATTGTTCAGTAGTATATGCCTAAATGAGGCCGGAGCACAGTTAACGGACGAGCAGAGGTGGTGACGTCATCGAGTCCGCTGCTGTTCCAATTGCAGGTACGTACTCGCGTGCTCGCAAGTCTGTGCTTGAAATACGGACTTGCCAAGTACGTGCTTGCAAGTCATCGAGTCCGTAGTACGCGTGCTAGGAATTGAGAAACGGCCATTGACTCGGCTGCCAGATCGACTCGGGGTCCCTGCGCTTACAGATGACGTATGACACTTGACGTATCGACACAAGCCAACGGACAAAACCCGGAAGGGTTGTTGATCAACGGGGCATGGACATTAAAAGAAAGCTCAATCCGTTTTGGTTTTGATTTCATTGAACACGGCCCGTTCTTTCGCACAAACAAAGCCATTGGAAACACGTCTAAATGCACTGATGAATGCATGTAACCCAGTTCCGGTTAGGGACTCTTATTCTGAAGGAGCAGAACGGAAGTGTCTGCGTGTGGGTCGCTGTTTTGACGCTGTGTTGTGAGCGCTGGAATTAAAGTGGATCGCCCCGTTCAGTGAATGGAGTTAACCGATTCTTCTTTTATATATGACCCAAGTATAGGCAGCAATAAAACGCTCTGTTACACATATATATATATTTCTTATTATAAGTAATTATCACCTACAAAACTAATCCTATATTGATAAAAGCCCCCCCCCCCCCTGCTAACGTTTATTAGCTCACGTTAGCTATCAATCTAAAGCCACAAATATTATCTGATCAATCTTTGTACATTAGATTATTATTCATAGATTAGAAATCAAAAGGAGATCGTTATAAATTTGGGAATAACATGGGAATGAATGAAACGCGTTTACAGGACGTTTACAGGAAGTGCGTCATTATTGCGCATCTAGGACCCCGAGTCGATCTGGCAGTCGAGTCGATCTGGTACCCACACCTGATCATTTGGATCAGCTCACCAACAAGAGCCTGCTTTTTGGCTCCAAAACGGCTCTTCATATTACTACTTATAATTCAGCCAAATGTAACCCGTACTGATTTATGATTAGTATGTGTAGGCCCATAATCCCCTTAATTATTCAATGCATCCTTTATACTGAAGTAGCCCATTGAAAAGTAAAAATTATATTTTCTAACATCAATAAATTGCTGTAGCTGGTTGTTTTCATTGCATTTACAAAAAAAATAAAACTTAAAAATTAGAATTCCCAAACCGGCATGCGTCAGCAACATCTTTGTCAGATCAATTAAGTCCTTAGTCCTCAGGGCTCACATTGTGATTGGGCCCAAGTCGGTAGTATATGAGCCGTTTCTCAATTCCTAGCACGCGTACTACGGACTCGATGACTTGCAAGCACGTACTTGGCAAGTCCGTACTTCAAGCACAAACTTGCGAGCACGCGAGTACGTACCTGCAATTGGAACAGCAGCGGACTCGATCACCACCTCGTCACCACCTCTGCTTGTCCGTTAACTGTGCTACGGCCTCATTTAGGCATATACTACTGAACAATATAAACAAATGATAAAAAACAAAATCCCAGCCTCATTTTCAAATAGTATGTAAATATTCTGAATGAATAAAAATTGAAAAGATATGCGTGTCCTGTCATATGTATAAGCTATACACACACGACTTTATATATATGTATTTATATATTATTATTATTATATTATATATTATATAAATATATATACAAGTTAAGAGTAACTTAAGCTACAGTTGTGCGTCTTCTCCATATTGTCCGCCATCGTACTGCTGCGAGTGCGAAATGCATCCTGGGATTTATAGCGATTGCAAGCACACACGAGCCACCTCCGATGCATGCTCGGTGAAACGGCGAGATCGAGCACGCATCAAGAACACTTCCGGGTTTTACGACAGTACTCGATTGATGCGTGCTTCGAATTGGAATAGTGCTCGGGCAACGACTGATGACGTTTCACGAGTCCACGAGCACACGAGCACGCACAAGTACGCGAATTGAGAAACGGCCATGGTGTAGCAGGGGTGTCAAACTCATTTTAGCTCAGGGGCCACATGGAGGATAATCTATTCCCAAGTGGGCCGGACCGGTAAAAATATGGCATAATTATGTAAAATTAAACATGCTGTGAGCACACCAAACACAGGTTTCCCATTTACTTCCGTGAATAAAAAGGACGATGACCATTTTTCTTGGAAAACTCTGCACTCTGTGTCCACCTTTCGTCTTTTTGACAGAGATATTTTGGGGCAATGAGAGTACCAAAGCGCATAATGTTGAAAGTATAAGGCAGAACGACAAGGTAGCTCCGGGCTAGCTGCACTACCTGTTTATACTTGCTCCCTGCTCAGCCCCGGTATAAAGTTTGCTTGCTTAACATAATTGCTATTGCGACTTCTAGTGGACACATTAAGAACAGCAGTTTCCTTCATTGAAAAATAGCAGATAATTGTACACATTCCAAAGCGACTTCCAGTTACACACAATTGTCCAGTAGTTCAATGTACAACAAATTAATCAGTGCCAGTTAATGCAATCCATGTAATGCTAGGAAGGATTTTTATAAAAAAATAAATAATAATAATCATTTTTTTTCTTTTACTTCACAAAATCATCTCGCGGGCCGGATTAAACCCGTTCGCGGGCCTGATCCGGCCCGCGGGCCGTACGTTTGACACCCCTGCTTAGATGAGGGGAGGAGGCGGTCCACAGGTGCCGGTAGTGAGGCAGTGAGGAGGGAAAGGGAGGAAACGGACCACAGGGGGCTGTAGTGAGGCAGTGAGGAGGTGAAGGGAGGAAGCGGTCCACAGGGGGCGGTAGTGGGGCATGTTGAGAGAGAATCAGGGAGACACTCCATGCTGCAGTGCATCATGGGTAATTCACCGGTAGTTTACTGTGTGCTCCTCCTGTCAGACCTGTATTTCTGTGATGTCGAACAGGAGATTTGACTACCGCTGTGATCCAGACGACAGGTACGGATGAGACCGAAGCCCCGCCGTGATATCGAAACAGGCGGTGGCAGACCGTTGAAGTATGAGTCCTGAACTAACGCCTCACTTGTAGTGTAGGGGCTAGCAGCGAGCTAGGTAGCTCCAGGGTTAGCCTCTCCACTGACAGTCTACGTGTAACCCTGCTAGCTGTTGACAACATTAGCCTTCACTCAGTGGATCTCCAGGTCCAATGGTTCACTTTCTCTTCACAGGGAGAACGGCAAGCTGTCTGCCCGTGAAGAATGGTCTGGTCGTCATTAAACGTAGTCCTATTTAATTTGTATAACTGTTAGGGTAAAGAAGCTTATTAGTTAGCCTGTGTTTTCTCAGTTGCCATTGACTTATTTTGCTTCATTAATTAGTCAGGTTACATTGTGTATCATCACATGGGTGAGGAGCTATCATCCCCATGCTCGCTAAAGCAGATGACTTCTGACTAATGGGTCTGGGACAAAATGTGGTTTAACTAAGCATGGGGACCTATAGATGGACTTCTATAATAGGTCCATGATGGAAACTCTTGGATGGTGAGTGGAGCTGTACTGCAATCTTCAAACAATGACGATTAAATAATAATGACCTGGTACTTCTGGTTGCACATGAGACCCATGACGTTGGTATTTCAGTGTTTGTGCTAGTTGTCACATGACATGTGTTTCAACTACTAGAGGATTGAGTTTGGTGGTTGAGGCTGTACTGGACAGTGCACACATCGTTCATGCCAAGCTTAATCCGATTAAAAACCATAGTTCGACTATGCACCTCAATTGGACAACTGCAATTGTCAGATTATACATGGCGGTGAGTAAATCAATTAATTGGCCGAAGCATGTCATACCCCGGTACGATAGGTGGTGTCGGTCAGCTCGCTAAAAAGAATCGTCGTTCAGAATCGTTTGTTCGTTCGTTCAGTCGAGTTTCCGGTAGCGGTGGATCAAATCATGGAATACACAGTTCTCAGCTGAGTCAGTCAGACTCAGCTCCACCCTCGTTCTCATTCTCAAACGATCGTGGAAGTCGGTCATCAATCAACACAACATTACAACTTTAACCAAACGCAGTGGGATGGGGGGTGTAGTTGATTATTGGATGTTTAACATATCAGCAAGATAATAGACTTGATTTAGCAAAGATGGTGGGGGTCCCGGGTGGAGAACTAATCATGAAAGATCGAGACAGATTGATGAGACATTCAAATGTTTGATTAATCTGGCATGACACAGAAAGTACAAAGACAGCATGCATTTACCATTTCACTGATATTGAATCGTTTTATCGTACGCTTCAGCGACTAGTGGGTCTGGGGAGGAGTCGAGTCTGAGAACGAACGAGACGAACAAGAGAGAAGAATCAGTTTGGTTCGTTCTTGTTAAAGATTCGTTCTTTCGAACTGATTCGGTCGCGAACGACCCATCACTAGTACCCATTTCAACTCGTGTTATGGAGCCACCGACTGACCCCTTAACGTCATCAGCAACAACAAACTCAGGCGGCATTCGAGAAAGATGTTTTCAGTACACAGCTGTCAGTTCACTTCGGGTCCATGTCATTTCTCAGACGCTCCATTGTTCAGACCTCTTGGTCGTATGCAGACTACTCTGGTGGAGCAGCTCCTCCGGCGGCGGAGCAGCTCCTATGGCGGGAGTCTGCATACGGTAACAATTCCTTTCACCTCCAATCTGGACTTCAGAGAGTCGAAGCCAAAGTTCCTTTCCCCCCCAATTCCTTCTCCACCATGGCCGAGATAACCCCGACTACGAGTCCTTAATGTTGTGGAAGAACCAGAGAGATGGAGAACCCGACGTAGTCTTTAAGATTCATAAAACAAGAATATCCCCGTCAGTTCGGCCGCGGTGCAATGAATGAATAAAGACCATAAACATAATGGAAGAAAAAAACATTTATTTTGACAGATGTGCCCGAAGTTATGGTGTGTTCCTGAATCCTTGGACGCCAGCCTTCTGAGTTGCACTTTTGACGTAACTTCCGATCTCGGAGCATTTATATCGTTCCCGTTCGATTTTGTGATTCTGTCATGAAATTGGCTAGTCATTGTTTATTGTTAGCTACATTAGCCTCTTTAGCAAACCAGCTTGAAAACAAACACCACAACTTAACATTGTATTGTACACACAGCAAGACCGTGCAATGCATAAATTGGTGACCGGAATAAAGTAGCAATGTAATCGTGTGTAAGAGCATTTAAAATTGACGTTAAAATGACCAACATGGTACAAATACAAAGAAAATAAATCTCTTCACAGGCGCAGCCATTTTTGTTGAGAGCGTCATCACTGCTCTCGTCTACTCTCAGAATTCCGAGAGATGAAGACAATAAGGGGGCGTGCCTCCGAGAAATGGCGCAAGAAAGCTGGGAGATTTCCCGACTTCCGAATCCCAGGCTTTCCTGAATCCTTGGAAGCCTGGTGTCCGAGGATTCAGGAACACACCATTATGAGAAACCGGATTTGATCCTTACCCTAGTCCTACTAAACTGTATAAATGAATCTTCATAATCCAATCATAGTCGGACTAACCCAATAATTTCATTTTCTTGAATCATGTAAACGCACTGACAGGAGGGTACTACCAACTACTAGGGCTGCTCGATGGAAAAAAAATCATGATCACGATTATTTGGGTCAATATTGAAATCACGATTATTCAAACGATTATTTTTGAGTTTGAAAACATGATGTATTTATTCAGCATGTCTCTCCCAAAAAACACTTTGTAACTGAGAACTTTGAAATTTCGCCTTAAAAAAATACACAAAAGGGTCAAGAAAATGTTCAAACTAAAATAATATACAGATATGTATCCAGCTGTTCTTTCTATAAAACATTTAATTAAAAAATAATCGATTGCCATATAAGTTTTGTGATCTTTTGACGCTAACATCGAAATCGCGATCAAAATTAGATTAATCGCCCAGCCGTACTACCAACCTATCTCCTCAGCTATCCCCTCTCTAGTCGGGCATGTTACAGACCTGTCGGTTGTAATGTAACCAGTCCCAGTCTCTCTCTGTGCCATGTGTCAGATTATTTTGTGTCAATGTGGGAGCATGGTCGGCATGACGATATGGTCATAATTTATCAGTGGATTGAGATGAGAACCATTTGAAGATGTTTCTAGAGAACTCGTGTATACCTAATTAATGACCAAACGGTATACATCGGGTTTGTCTGTCTAATTAGCTGTAATTAGGGCCAGATGATGTCGTTATTACAAAGCCAAGCACAGAGGGCCCTTACTTGGCACCAGTCTGATAACAACAACGTTCTCTGTAACAATATTCACCAAGCATTGATATGGAAATACCAAAAATGTACTCTAACTAGTTCTAAGAGAGCTTTTTTGGTACATCCCTAAAGTTTCATATACTAAGGCGAAGGGCTCCAGGTGACCTAATGTGTCAGGTGTGGACTCAAGGTTTAGCGCAATGCTGAGTGCTGGACACCAGTTTGTATTCCCCTGCGCAGAAAATATTTTTCAGTCTTCAGTTCCTTTTTAATGTTACTATTTTTGGGGGCACTCTTTTTGGGGAATCTGCATTTGTTTCTGTTCCTGTTTCTGTGATCAAATAGCATATGTTGCCTTTCTTCACTGTGTTCTGGTGTTTGTCTAAAGCCTTTAGGTGTTAGGTTTTATTTAATTGATTGATGCAGATTATGAAAACTACCATAATTCCAATACGGGCAGGAAACTGATTAGGATTTTATAGCTATCGCTTTACGTCTGCAGTGTAATTCAAATAAGGGGCTTTTATTGTTAATCTAAACAGGTCACCAATAAAAAACACATTACATAGAGCTAAACATTGGTTATGGTTTGCTTTTAACCTTTAAACTTAACCTTCATTGTAAATTATTTTATATCTCAAATTATTTTTGGTTCCTGTTCGTGTTCCAGGGTTTACAGCCCTTTATGGAGAAAGCTGATCCATACGTTGATCTACGATATGGTGTTTCACAGTTTCCGTCAGCAATGCACTGATGACTGTTGGTATATTTGAAGACTGATGTAGGAAAACCAAAATGGGTCAAGCTCAAAATTAAGTAGAATATATTTTTAGTACGTGACAATGATTTGCTGCCCAGGCTTTTTTGTTCAGTGGCTGATGGTTTAAAGATGGGAGGTGTCTGGAACTGGACGGTGGTGCTTAAGCCCATCATTTCTTAAAGGAGCTTTATGGAATACATTTACATTACTAAATAAAAATTGTGCTACAATGCTCCAGGCCGTATGATTTCCTTTTTAAAAGATATAGAAATGGATAAGAGAAACTGTTTTTATTTACGTTCAACACAGTATGAATGTTCTGCAGCCACTGAGGGACATCATCCAAGTACACAGTTAGGATCTCTGCTGCCTCTCCAGCAGCGGAGATGTGACTTGGCTGGTGCATATGTGACCGTTCCATCTAGGGTCCGCCATGATTTATAATGGTCTGACCGGCCGTGGTCGACGGTCCCGGCAAACAGAACTAAACTGCTTTTAACCCAGAGATGCCTGGGTCCAACCCTTCGTTCTGAAGCCCTCAGCAGAGGGTTATACACCTCAGACACCTCATGAAGACCACCGCAATCTAACTTGTGTGCGTGTGTGCGTGTGTGCGCGTGCGTGCAGCTAGTCTCCTGGAGGAGTTCCGATGCCATGGCGTCCGGCCACGGCTCCTCCACAGCGCCCCACACAGGGGCTGGGGGACGAGACGGGATCTACTGCAAGGAGCGGGACGCCTCCTCGCCGCCACGGCAACACCCAGGCCGATCGCTGCCTGACGTCTGCCCCAAGGAGCCCACCGCCGGTCAGCCAGCACACACACACACACACACACACACACACACACACACACACACACACACACACACACACACACACACACCCCTCAGACCACCCACCTCCAAACCAACCAAACACACACACCCCTCAGACCACCCACCTCCAAACCAACCAAACACACACACCCCTCAGACCACCCACCTCCAAACCAACCAAACACACACATCCCTCAGACCACCCACCTCCAAACCAACCAAACACACACCCCTTAGACCACCCACCTCCAAACCAACCAAACACACACCCCTTAGACCACCCACCTCCAAACCAACCAAACACACACCCCTCAGACCTCAGACCTCCAACCACACGCACACACACACCTCCAACCACACAGGCACACACACACCTCCAACCACACACCTCCAACCACACACCTCCAACCACACACCCACCTCCAACCAACCACGTACCCACCTCCAACCAACCACGCACCCACCTCCAACCAACCACGCACCCACCTCCAACCAACCACGCACACAGCTCCAACCAACCACGCACACAGCTCCAACCAACCACGCACACACCTCCAACCAACCACGCACACACCTCCAACCAACCACGCACACACCTCCAACCAACCACGCACACACGGCTCCTACCAAACACACGCACCTCCGACCACACATGCACCTCCGACCACACACGCCTAACTCCAGACACCGTGTGACCGTGTCCGTCTCTCCGGTCCCAGGCGAGGCACGGGGCCTGCGTGAGGGCCCCTCAGTGGTGTCGGAGCACGGCCGCTGGACGGTGTACAGCTCCAAGGTCAACCTGCCGGCTGCGCTCAACGACCCGCGGTTGGCCAAGCGCGAGTCCGACTTCTTTACCAAGTCCTGGGGCCTGGACTTCGCTGACACAGAGGTCATGCCCTCCTTCTACCTGCCTAACATCAGCAGGGAGGACTTCGGCCCATACCTGCAGGAGACAGCCCAGGTACACGGCACCCTCTGGAACCGAGTCAATAACGTTGCAGAAACATTGGGGTTGTTATGGAAATGATATTCATTTGGATTTTTTACATGATGTTGTTCCAGAGGTTAATGTTAAAGGGGTAGTTCGGAATTTTGGACATAGGGCCTGATTCCCAAGTGAGCATTGGTATTCTATATCACTGGAGACAGTTTTCAACGCATTTCATACAGTCCTTCTAGTTGCAGAGTTCGCTCGTGCTAGGCTAGCGCACGTCAACGGGCAATGCTAACCTGCTATTAAAACAGTCTTACCCACTCCACAGTACACCCGAGGTAAATCAATTATAACGACAGACTATAAATCTAAATGTCTGTTTATAGAATAATGTTAGAAATAAAACCAACCTTGCATTGCATTTTGAGGGAATTGCGGGGTCTCAGCAGCAGTGTTTATATTCCTGTACGTAGGCTATGGCAGCGGCGGACTGATACCTAGGTTACCTGCCGCTGTCATTGCTACAAACGCAGAGTAGGCTACAGTGAACGAAGGAATTCTATAACGCCTCGTTTCCACATACGTACATTCTCGTATGCGATTCAACCGTCTCCGACCGAAAGTCCATTCATTCCTATGTGATTCTCCGTAATGTCCGTTTTTCCTCCGAGACTCCTCCCCTCCGTAGAATTTCTGTCCGGTATGTCCGTAATATACGTTAAAAAAATTGAACTTTCGCCGTCGTTTTACGGAGATACCGTATGAAAGTTTTTATGTTTTTCACAAAACTTGTAGCCTAAGTACCTGGCAGGCCAAACTCCTCGGCGATCTCTTTCCAAGCCTGGTTGGTTTGTTTTTATCTCTGCATATGTCGATCCTCATGTTCCAAAGTACCGGTCTCCTATCCGCTTATCCGGGGTCGGGTCGCGGGGGGAGCAGCTCAAGCAGGGGGCTCCAGACTTCCCTTTCCCGGGCCACATTGACCAACTCTGACGGGGGGATCCCGAGGCGTTCCTAGGCCAGTGTTGAGATATAATCTCTCCACCTAGTCCTGGTTCTTCCCCGAGGTCTCCAGGGAGACGCCAGCCACCCTTCTGAGAAAACTCATCTCGGCCGCTTGTACCCGCGATCTCGTCCTTTCGGTCATCACCCAGCCCTCATGACCATAGGTGAGGATGGGAACGAAGATCGACCGGTAGATCGAGAGCTTTGCATGCGACTCAGCTCTCTTTTCGTTACAACGGTGCGGTAAAGCGAACGCAATACCGCCCCCGCTGCTCCGATTCTCCGGCCAATCTCACGCTCCATAGTACCCTCACTCGCGAACAAGACCCCGAGGCACTTGAACTCCTTCATCTTTTGTCCGTAAATAAAGTAATGCCCGTACGTAAAACACTAGCGACTCCTTCCGTAAATTTACGGAAGCACGGATACGAAAAACATACGTATGTGGAAACGAGGCGTTAGCGTATTCAATTAACAAGATACGCCCACGTTTGGAGGAGTTAGCGATGCATCTGCTTTTGAAGACGATTATGAGGAATTTGTTGTATCCAACGAACCGTACATGTTCGAGCCGGTGTTTTGATGTCCAAGCCAGCAGCAACAAGCCACAGTTGAGTCCTTTCTGGATCTCGCACTGGAAATTGGTGGAAACTTTGTGGTGCCCATCTGTACCGTTTATTTCTACAATTTCTAAAAGCACACTGAACCATCATGTTGCCTAGTTGTTCAATTGCGCTTCTGTCCCACGCTTCTCTGTTTACGTTCTTCTGTCGTGATTCGGTTACAAACCTAACCAGCGCATAGTAGAATTCCGCTTCTGCTGAGAAAGTAGTCCCTCGATGATTCATGCGATGCAAGGTTAGTTTTATTTCTAACATTATTCTATCAACACAGACATTTAAATCTATAGTCTGGCGTTATAATTGATTTACCTCGGGTGTACTGTGGAGTGGGTAAGACTGTTTTTAATAGCAGGCTAGCATTGCCCGTTGTCGTGCGCTAGCCTAGCACGAGCGAACTCTGCAACTAGAAGGACTGAATGAAATGTGTTGAAAACTGTCTCCAGTGATATAGAATACCAATGCTCACTTGGGAATCAGGCCCTATGTCCAAAATTCCGAACTACCCCTTTAAGGGAAGACAAATGGTGGTGATCCCCATTATGATGGTAATAACAGTCCACATGCTGCAGTTGGCAAACCTTCTTATGTACGGTTCTGGAGACTCCTGTGAGCCTGATCAGGGTCCCATAGAAACCTTCACCTCCAGAACACACCTGGATGCCCTGTTTGATCTCAGTCTGTGTTTCCTTCATAGCCGGCCCACTACGCGTTTCATAACGGATCCGGGGAGAACCCCGATGATGTCGTGTTTCATAACAGACCAGGGATGAACCCCTGTTTTATCGTGTTTCATAACGGACCCGGGGTGAACCCCTGTGTTATCGTGTTTCATAACGGACCCGTGGTGAACACTGATGTTAGCGTGTTTCATAACGGACCCGGGGTCAACCCCGATGTTCTTGTGTGTTCGCAGAGGGAGAGGATCCACGAGCGCTGCAAGGCGATCTGTCCCAACAAAGATGGAGTGGAGGCCGTCTCCAGTATCAACCAGAACAACGGTATACATCATTTAATACTGGTCGCCATGGCAGCGACTCTGGTACAGGCATAACGCCACTAAAATTAATGACTCAACCAGGCACACCTTAACGAGATCTGCTCTCTTAAATGTTCCCAATGACCCTTCTTCCATGGTCTGACCGGCCAGGTGTCCCTCATCAGGCTGATTATGGTCTGCTGCTTTATATACCTGGGCTCGGAGCACCTGCTCTGCATACGATTGTTACCAAGTCATTAGTTAACACACGGCCAGTGTTGGGAAGGATACTTTTAAAATGTATCCAGTTACAGAATACGTGCCCAAAAATGTAACATGTAACGTATTCCGTTACATCACTCTGAGTATTGTATTCTGAATACTTGGATTACTTCCACATTGAATTGCATTTTAAAAGTGTAGGAATGCGGCATCAAATCCTGCTACCTAAACAGGCCTAATCTGGGTTGTTCTTCTTTTCAAACAGAGTCTCTGTGAAAGTGCACTATATTCTATAATTGGCTGTAGAGGAACAAAGACTATAAGGGTATGTTTATGCGAAAGATATTTGCTATTACATAAAAAAAAAAGATCCCTGCGCTAAATTGCCTATAAAATCACCTTGAAATAAAAAGTGTCTATGAAAGTAAATACGATTGTATTTACTTTTAATCATGGATATCAAGCGGGCTTCACTCGTTGTGAAATTGATTTGTTTCATACAGTTGTGGACCGGTTGAACTCTTCTCCCTCATCCTGGTGCTGAATGTGTTAAATGCATCAGCATTTTTATGTGTGTTTTCCAGCATACATTTTATGTGGGTGTCATTTTCACCCGGCGGTCCGACAATGTGCTGCTAGTCTTGAAGTTACCGCTAATCAAACAATAATTCCCATAATGCACGCAGCTGAGCGGGTGCCTGTTACTTCCAAACCCCGTACTCAGTGGTGGGTAGTACCGTGTTACAAGTAACGCAAATGAGTAAAAAATTACTTATACAAGTACTTTTCACCATCCCTTTTTAAGTCTGTAGTTTACTTTTACTCTAGTAAATATTTGATTTACAGTCCTACTCTTTACTCAATTGCATTTTCCATTGTGCCTTCATTAAAATTAGTATTTTGATAAACACATTATCTTCGTTGACTGTAATACAAGCATACACGTCGTGGATGCAGACGCGCAGGAAGATATTTTCGGCAGTGGGTGCGGGATTACGGTCCACGTAGAGTTTATATAATTCTAAAGATACTACTGTCTTTTATGCGTAGGCTGGACCGCAATCGCGTGAAGACAAATCTGATTGGCTAATCAGCTAACCAAGCCAGCCTGGTTAGTGTTTAATTGGTTGTGTACCTACAAAACTTGCTTTGCACAGAGCAGAAATTAATTTAGGTTTTTAGTGTAAATTTGTTTGAAATTTAATTACATTTTTTGTTTATGTTTAATGAACAATACACACAATGAAGCAACTTGTGAAGAAATGTTTTAAGCGTGCATCTCTTTCTCTCTCACTCACTCACACACGTTATGTCTTTTTCACTGATACAAGCACTCAAATACAAAAATGTAAAATAACTTGTAATTTGAGCAACTTTATAACAAAGTACTTTTTTACTCTTACTCAAGTAGGTTTTCAAATTGGAATATTTACTTTTACTCAAGTAGATTTCGAAGAAAGTAATTGTACTTTTACTTGAGTATAGATTTTCAGTACTCTACCCACCATTAGGGATGGGAATTGATAAGAATTTCACGATTCCGATTCTGCTTATCGATCCGATTCCTTATCGATTCTCTTATCGATTCTCATTGGGTGAGAAAATAAGTATAAATGTGTTTGTTTGTATTAAATCTCTTTAATATCTGATCAGAAGTGCTTCTAGTATTAGGAAATTTTACATTTTCAAATCAATTGGTCTAGACGAAAAAATATATAAAAATATATGCCATCATTATGTGCCATACAACTAAAAACACAGACTGAAAACAGCTAAGTAAGAGCTTGTGCCTTTTGGAATGCTAACAGTGCTCATTTGCATTCAACTTGTAACAAAATTCAACTGACATAAACAAAATGAAGCATTGATTAGACAGATTTATTAGATGGGCCTACCTATTAAACCGTTGGAACACACAAGACCGGAAACCATAGCAATGCCGGTAAACAAATCCCGAGAAGCCCAATCCCTATGAGAGCTCCCCGCGCTACGGCCATCCGGAGGCGACAGAGCTGTTGGCCGTGATATTATATATACAATTATAATATATTATATACTATTATATATAGAGCTCCGGGAGTCGCAAACTGCAACAATCACTTTCTCCTCCATGCCGCAGTCACCCCGGACTGCACTGCACTGAGTTTGACGGCTGAACGCTGATTGGCTGTTACGTTACACATGTCACTCAGTTATCACGCTGTTGAACGCTGATTGGCTGTCATCACGACAAAAACTTGTCGCCGGTTTTCTCCCGCGAAAATTTCGCCCTTATACGCGTCTCTACGTTCACTTTGTATGGGATCTTGTCGCCCCGTTGCGTTTGGTGTGAACACACAATGCGATTCTTCCTCGGCGGCGCTGTCATGTTAAAATTGTACCGGGGGCGAAAATTGTACCGGCCTACGTCATCGTTTGTTTACATCCTGACAACCTGCCCGGCAACAGACGACGCGATGCAGAAAACATGTTTCCAAACGACGAAATAACATAATACAGATAGCGGATCGCTATCTGTATTATGATAGATAGCGATAACACTTGTTTTTACTTTATATTTGTATTGTATTTAATTGTTTAATCGAAACAATAAAAAAATTTGCCCGCGAAACGGGCGATCGCGTCAAATGACGCGTCAAATCACGTAGGAAGGTTCTTGAACATTCTAGACTATGAAACCTGCTTAAAACACTCAGTTTACTAGCTAAATTCGATTAAACAATTCAATACAATACAAATATAAAGTAAAAACAAGTGTTATCTAGCGATCCGTTATCTGTATTATGTTTCAAGAACCCTCCTACGTCATTTGACGAGATGTCCCGTTTCGCGGGCAAAACATTTGTCATTTGACGAGATCGCCCGTTTTGCGGGCAATTTTTTTTATTGTTTCGATTAAACAATTAAATACAATACAAATATGAAGTAAAAACAAGTGTTATCGCCATCTATCATAATACAGATAGCGATCCGCTATCTGTATTATGTTATTTCGTCGTTTGGAAACATGTTTTCTGCATCGCGTCGTCTGTTGCCTGGCAGGTTGTCAGGATGTAAACAAACGATGACGTTGGCCGGTACAATTTTCGCCCCCGGTACAATTTTAACGTGACAGCGCCATGTTTGCTGCGTTCTGAACCAAAACAAAAGCACCGTGGTGAAGTTAGTATGATGTTGGATATTCGACAGATATTCGGCCATTCATTTCCTATGGAAAATTGCTTTTTGCTCAATAGCTTCCCAGGTATTGGACCCAGACACCCCAGACCAAAGTAGACCTGTCCTACTATGTGGTACTAACAACACACACCTCAATAAAAAATAATATTTTGCACCTCCTATTTTATTTAAATATTTTAAAAATCCCATTCATTTCCTATGGAAAACGGCTTTTTGCTCAATAGCTTCCGAGTTATGGGACCATGAGGCCCCAGACCAATGTGGACCTGTCCTACAATGTGGTAATAACAACACACACCTCACTAAAAATGTATATTTTGCACCTCCAATTTTATTTGAATTTTTTAAAAATCCCATTCATTTCCTATGGAAAACGGCTTTTTGCTCAATAGCTTCCGAGTTATGGGACCATGAGGCCCCAGACCAATTTAGACCTGTTCTACTATATGGTACTAGCAACACACACCTCACTAAAAATAAATATTTTGCACCTCCTATTTTATTTGCATTTTTTAAAAATCCCATTAACAGGGTTCCCGCGGGGTCTTAAAAAGTCTTAAAAGCATTGAATTTATGAATTTGGAATTAATACCTTAAAAAGACTTGAAAAAGTCTTGAATTTTGATATCTGGGTCTTAAAAAATCGGCAGTATAACTTCTCCGTAGCGCATTCTCCTCAAAAGTCAAAACACCGGAACCAATAATGAATGCAACGCTTCCGCGGGTCCCATTTATATTTCCATGGTTCCCGCTTCCCACACGTCACTTTGCTACAGTACACCAACAACAAGCCAAGCAGAAGTGCGCAATTTTTTTTTGAACGTTTGTTTAGGTTATCTAGCGACCCATTTTATGCTGGGGTTATGGGGAAATGTAAGTTTAATGACGCGTGGCGAGATAAACAGGCATTTTGCCACTGGTTGAAACCGGTGGACAAAAATGTTTTCGCGGCTTTTTGCACCGTATGCAAAAAAATTATTCAGCTTGGTACGATGGGCTTGAAGGCTTTAGAGTCCCATGCCAAGTCGTCCAAGCACATTTCTTCTATAAAAGGGAAATATCAAACTCCTTCCATCGCCGGAGTGTTTTCTGCTAGCGTTGGCCAGCCAGCTGTTGTGCCTGAATCAGAAGCAGAAGCAGATAACCAGCCAACTGCTAGCACTAGCAGTGATACAGCAGCCCCTCCAGTTACGACGACTAGAGTGGATCTGCGCACATCTTTTGGGTCCACACCCACTATGAAGGCAGAGGTGTTGTGGACTCTTAATACCATCTCCAAACACCAGTCTTACAATGGTAATGACAGTATTTCAGAGCTGTTCAAATGCATGTTCCCAGATTCCGACATCGCTACCACATTTACTTGTGGTCCTGACAAAACGGCGTACATAGCCAAGTTTGGTTTAGCTGTCTATATAAAAGAGGAACTGGTGTCCCAAGTCAACAAATCGCCGTTCGTTCTGATGTTCGACGAGAGTCTCAACGAGACTACGAAAAACAAACAGCTGGATGTGCATGTCCGCTTCTGGAACGAGGGACAGGTTCAGTCCAGATATCTGGGCTCCCAGTTTATGGGACATTCCACTGCACAAGACCTGCTGTCACATCTCAAAGTAAGCATGACCCTTTTTACTCTACTTTCCTTAACAATGTTTGTTTATGTGTTTATGTACTTGGCAGACGCTTTTGTCCAAAGCAAATACCGTATTTTCCGCACTGTAAGGCGCACCGGAGTATAAACCGCAGCAGCTAAATTGAATGATGTGGTCATATATAAGACGCACTGGACTATAAGCCGCAGGTGTTTTAATGTTTAATTACCATTAGGGCTGGCCCGAATGCCATTTTTCAGGCTTCGGATACTCGTTGGTTTTTCCGAGCGATTAATCGAATACTCGTTCCAGAAAAAGACACCACCAAAAATAACATTAATAATCCCTATATACTCCCTGGAACCGATTATGACAGTATCTGCATATTTTGTTGAAGATTTAATAGCTTTTTACCGTTAATTAGTAGGCCTAAGTAGGTTGAAGTTCCTTAGTTTTTCCCTGTGGAAGCGAACAGCTGTTGTTCCGTTCCGAATCAAGTGTGTGTGTGTGTGTGTGTGTGTGTGTGTGTGTGTGTGTGTGTGTGTGTGTGTGTGTGTGTGTGTGTGTGTGTGTGTGTGTGTGTGTGTGTGTGTGTGTGTGTGTGTGTGTGTGTGTGTGTGTGTGTGTGTGTGTGTGTGTGTGTGTGTGTGTGTGTGTGTGTGTGTGTGTGTGTGTGTGTGTGTCAATATGTGATGCTCACCTAGTCCTCTTATTTTGAGTAATGAAATGCAGCCCTTTTTTCAGGAATGTATGGACAAACTGAACCTCAGGAACTTGGTGTCTATTTCAATGGATGGGCCCAATGTGAATTGGAAACTCTTCGACCTTTTCCAGAAAGATCAAGCTGAGCAGTACGGAGGTGAGGAGTTTATAATGCTATTACTGTGTGTGTGGGTGAGTGTTTCTGATCCATTAGTAATTATAAAAATGTATTTTATTTGTAGTGCACTTAACATTGAATAAACACTTTCAAAGTTCTAATTTGGTTTCTAATATCAAGTTTGCATTGAAACCTTTAGGTCTTCAGCTCGTTTGTGTGGGGAGCTGTGGCCTACACACGCTACACAACTCCTTCAAGTGTGGGTTCACTGTATGGCAGCTGGACAAATTGCTGAGAGCAATGCACACATTGTTTCACAATACGCCTGCCAGGAGAGAGGATTACATCACCGTAACCAAGTCCAGTGTGTTCCCTCTATCTTTCTGTGCCCATCGTTGGGTAGAAAACCTTCCGGTTGTGGAGAGAGCCCTGGCAGTCTGGCCATCACTTCTCCTGTACATGGAAGCTGTGAAAACAAAGAGACTCCCGAACCCTGGAACAGGTAGGCCCTTCTTAAATGTGAATAGGTCTGTGACTGTGTCCTAACCCTGGTGGTGGTGTGGCCTTGTCATAGTTGAAATGTCTGACTGTCTGTATGTCTTTTTCTCAGCATCATATGACACACTTGCAGCAGCCATAAAGGATCCACTCGTCTTGGCCAAATTGCAGTTCTACGCAGCAATTGCCAGGACCTTCAATCCCTTCCTGAAAAAATATCAGACGGATGAGCCTGTGCTCCCATTCCTCCCCAAGGACCTGACCGAGTTGATGATGGTAACAATTTACTTAACGTTATAACCCCTGATTGGGCTCAATTGATCCATTATGACAAAATGGGGTTTGTGGTTAGGATGTGTAAAAAATAGTGGCTACATTGTGCATCATCATAAGATAATTTGATGTTGGTGATTAATGTTCCGCACCAGACATTTTTGTGTTTGTCTGTTGACAGAGTCTACTCAGACGCTTCATAAAAAGAGAAGTACTACACGATATCACTGCCCTGCAGCTGACCAAACTGGATGTCACAGACAAGACCATCTGGCTCAGCCCACAAGACATCAGCATTGGTCTAGGTGCAGAGTCAGTCCTTAAGGTAGTGTGATGTTTTCAAAAGATCATTTTACAAATGGTTAGGGTGAACCAGGTCATTGAAGACATGTTCTATATTCATGGCTAATTTCTCTCTCTAGAGAATCAAAGGTGCAGAACTCAGGGTGCTCGAGTTCAAGAGAGAGTGCATGCAGGGACTGAGTAACATGATCAAGAAAGTGCAGGACAAGAGCCCCCTCAAGTATCTGACTGTTAGGCAGATGGTGTGCCTGGATCCGTCAGTAATGTATAGAGAACCAGAAAGAGGCAGGAATCACATGAAAGGGCTGGTTCAAAGGTTTCTCCAGGACAAACAGCTTACTGATACTTCTTTGGGTAAGAATAAGGCAAATTATAGGCTACACATGAATTTATCCTCAATCTACTTTGCTGGTAATGCCCAATGATTTATCAATGTTTTTCTCTATTTTCTCATTTGTTTTGTCGTAGGGGATGTCATACTGCAGCAGTTCGACAGTCTCCTGTCCTTGGAGAGCCGGAGTGAGGACTTCCTCTCCTTTCAACCCATGCAGAAGAGGCTGGACATCTTCCTGAGCAGCGCCATGGAGCCTTATCCCGAGCTGTGGGCCTTCTGCAAGAAGCTGCTCATCCTCTCCCACGGTCAAGCTACAGTTGAGCGTGGATTCTCAATCAATAAAGAGGTGGAGTCTGATAACTTGGAGGAGGATACTGTGGTCACACGGAGACTGGTGTGTGACTTCATCATACAACATGGAGGTGTTACCAAGGTAAGATGACTCCTCTCTGGACTAGTAATATGCTGTTGACTTAAAAGTTGATAGAATCAACATAGTTGGTCTCTTGAGTTTGTCACTGAATCTGGTTCTCTTTCCCCAACCCGATACCCAGGTTCCACTCAGTAAACCGCTACTGGAAAGTGTAGCAAGGGCAAGGACAAGGTATCGTACCCATCTGGAGACCAAAAGAAGGAACAGGGAGGCAAAAGAGCAGGCTCTCAAGAGGAGGGAAGCAGAGGACTGTCTTGAGGAGCTGAAGGTTAAGAGGAGACGTGTACAGGAGGTATCTGAGGGTCTGGCTAGGGATGCGGACAAGATGGCTGAGGAGGCTGAAGCGAAGGCAGGGAGCAAGATGGCTGGCCTGATCACCAGGTCAAACATCCTGCGGAGAGGCCATAAGGAGAAGTTGGCAGAACTGGCTCTCCTTGATAAAGAGATCGCTGCTAAGAGTGCAGAACTTAGGAGTTGACTGTGATCATAATTTTATTTATTGTTGAGTTGATTTTCATTGTTTATTGTTCAGGAGTCTGTGCTGTTGGCGTAAGTACTCACCACTATGCTGTAATGTTCCATCATTCCATAATGCTTTACAGTCCACATTTTCACATTTGTTGAAATAAATTAACAAATTTTGAACAAACGTTGTCGGTAGGTCTGTGAAATAGGCCGTGAAATAGGTATTAATTTTTTATATAAGTGGTCTTAAAAGGGACTTAAAAAGACTTGAATTTGACTTGAACAAACCTGTAGGAACCCTGATTAATTTCCTATGGAAAACGGCTTTTTGCTCAATAGCTTCCGAGTTATGGGACCATGAGGCCCAAGACCAATGTGGACCTGTCCTACAATGTGGTACTAATGACACACACCTCACTAAAAAATAATATTTTGCACCTCCAATTTTATTTGAAGTTTTTAAAAATCCCATTAATTTCCTATGGAAAACGGCTTTTTGCCAATGCGTTTCAATGGCGCGTTTGATGATTCTGTGTAAGCCTTTCCTGTAGGGCTTTTTTTGTGGGCAATTTGTAAGTGTCCTATGAGACCCCCTTTGATATAAAACAGACCCCAGGTCTATAGCTTACTTGTTAATGTCCTCGACTCAGTCACCTATTGCATCACTTCCTTTAGGGCTTAGGCCTCCTAATTGATCATTGTAGTATATTTGAATGCCCTCTTTCATATATATGACACCACCACCAATGGGACGTGGCAACAATTCTCCATATCCATATGGGGAGGGGGGTGGGTGCTTGTGGACAGTAGGCTATGGGTGTACACTAGACCTAAATAGGAAGCACACTCAAGAGAAAGAATGGCCTTTCACACATATTCAATTAATTGTTTCAAATAACCCTGCCTCGTTAAATCAATGTTTTGCTTTAAAAAATAGGTTAAAGGCTGTCACTATAAAATTTGTCCATGCGTGTCTCAGAGTGACGTAACAAGCCACCAGACAGCGATTAAAAATACCCGAGTCAAGTTCATTAAAAAAGTAACTTATTAATTATGTCTAAACTGCGGAGTATAGATGCATATTGCAAGGTGCCTTTCGAAGGAAACCTTGGAATATCTGTCTATTTCCTAACCTATTTCCTAACCTATGACAAAAACAACATAATTGACGGCAACTCTGTTGCCGCCCACGTGGTTTGGAGCCATGTAAGGAGCAGAGGGGGCTGACATAGCAACCATGAGAGTTACGTGACGTGGACGCAGGCCCATTGAAAAGAAAAGGCCAAAAAACCTAGGCATGTCACATGTTTACAGCCGTTATTGTATTTAATTAATTAAATATTAAAATATATATAATATAAATATACAATTATTTTGTTATAATATTATAAGTAGACCATAGCTTTTATTCAATTGTCGTTATAACGAGATCTGTATCCGACCATTGACCATCGACTCGGAAATTCTATGAATTAAATTCATATTGACGTATGGCGATGGACCATATGGCACTGTATCCCTTAAATCCCATTTTGAATTTAATAGACCATTCTCGTTGCTTCGAGGAAGTCTGGTGGTCGTATATAATAAATAAATATATAAACATATTTATTTATTTATTCCAGCTCTTCTCAATGCTGCGGAACGCTCAATAAAATGTTTACGTAAACAATTTTAATGGTGTAACTATACATAAATATCTTATCCACCCAGAATAAAAAGTATTTCCGCCATTTTCACAGAAAAATATCCCAAAAAACATCCAATAGGAAAGATGCTCACAGTGTCTATTAGAGACGTAGTCGGGTTAATACAGGAGTGAATCGGCTGCTGGAGCACCCCCTTTCCGTCTGCAGACTACGCCGAAGGGTACCTTTCTCGTCAGCCACCGACGTTCAAGTGCCTTGGCCAACAGTCGGTATTTGATGTTCTCGGAGTGAGACTGTGTTGGTCTGCATTGGTCTGGGGTTTCTGGGTCCCATAACTCGGAAGCTATTGAGCAAAAAGCGATTTCCCTTAGGAAATGAATGGGATTCTTAAAATATTTTAATAAAATAGGAGGTGCAAAATATTTATTTTTAGTGAGGTGTGTGTTGTTAGTACCACATAGTAGGACAGGTCAACATTGGTCTGGGGCCTCTGGGTCCCATAACTCGGAAGCTATTGAGCAAAAAGCAATTTCCCATAGGAAATGAATGGGATTCTTAAAATATTTAAATAAAATAGGAGGTGCAAAATATTAATTTTTAGTGAGGTGTGTGTTGTTAGTACCACATAGTAGGACAGGTCAACGTTGGTCTGGGGCCTCTGGGTCCCATAACTCGGAAGCTATTGAGCAAAAAGCAATTTCCCATAGGAAATGAATGGGATTCTTAAAATATTTTAAATAAAATGTGAGGTGCAAAATATAAATTTTTAGTGAGGTGTGTGTGTTGTTAGTACCACATAGTAGGACAGGTCAACATTGGTCTGGGGCCTCTGGGTCCCATAACTCGGAAGCTATTGAGCAAAAAGCAGTTTTCCATAGGAAATGAATGGGATTTTTAAAGAATCCAAATAAAATTGGAGGTGCAAAATATTTATTGTTAGTGAGGTGTGTGTTGTTATAACCACATAGTAGGACAGGTCTATATTGGTCCGGGGGGTCTGGGTCCCATAACTCGGAAGCTATTGAGCAAAAAGCAATTTCCCATAGGAAATGAATGGGATTCTTAAAATATTTTAATAAAATAGGAGGTGCAAAATATAAATTTTTAGTGAGGTGTGTGTTGTTAGTACCACATAGTAGGACAGGTCAACGTTGGTCTGGGGCCTCTGGGTCCCATAACTCGGAAGCTATTGAGCAAAAAGCAATTTCCCATAGGAAATTAATGGGATTCTTAAAATATTTAAATAAAATGTGAGGTGCAAAATATTAATTTTTAGTGAGGTGTGTGTTGTTAGTACCACATAGTAGGACAGGTCAACATTGGTCTGGGGCCTCTGGGTCCCATAACTCGGAAGCTATTGAGCAAAAAGCAATTTCCCATAGGAAATGAATGGGATTCTTAAAATATTTTAATAAAATAGGAGGTGCAAAATATTAATTTTTAGTGAGGTGTGTGTTGTTAGTACCACATAGTAGGACAGGTCAACATTGGTCTGGGGCCTCTGGATCCCATAACTCGGAAGCTATTGAGCAAAAAGCAATTTCCCATAGGAAATGAATGGCCGAATATCTGTTGAATATCTGTCGAATAACCAACATCAAACTAACTTCACCACGGTAACAAAATCAGCGTGTGTGTGACGTCATGGCGCATTTGCCGCGACCGGAACCGATAAGCGGAATCGTTAAGCAGGCTTGCTAATGATTCCAAGGAATCGGTTGACTCGGAACCGGTTCTGAACAAGAACCGGTTCTCGATTCCCATCCCTACCCACCATTGCCTGTACCAGGGTTCGTTTCGAAGCGAACCGAGACCAGCTCTTCAGGGAGGTCTCGGCCGGCTGATGTGGTGCGCATCAAAGTGATGTGGTTGCATTCACACCACCGCAAACGTACCGAACCAAGGGACCAAACTCGTTTAGTGCGCAATAAATGCTGTTGGTGTGAAAGCACGAATAAACTCGTGAAACAGAAGTATCGTCATGTAATCCATTGATTTCAATTATGTACTCTAAATACCAACAAATTAAACTGTAACGGAATACAGTTAGTTATAATTTGTATTCTGAATACGTAACGCCGGTACATGTATTCCGTTACTCCCCAACACTGCACACGGTACTAACTACTAGTTAGTTTCAAACGCTACTAAATACTAACTTTGGTTTTACCACCATGTGTAATTAATGTCTTGACTAGAAACCACTGAGTAAAGTACAAGAAAGAGAATATGATAAAACATGACCTTTGGTTTGCTGTTTTACTCCACATATCGCACAACCCTTGAGTAAAAGCCACTCTTGAACAGCTTCAGAAATTTAAACGTTATATCGTTTTTACCCAGGGAAGGCTGCAGCATCCTAGTAGATTTGTGTTTGATTATAGGCCAGTCTCTGCCTCTCCAATATGGAGGTGATGATCCAAAGCACAAAGTGGCGTATATGTCCATAGGTCTATGTCCGTAGGTCTCTCTGTAGGTCTGTCCTGTCCATAGGTCTATGTCTATAGGTCTATTTCCATAGATCTGTCCAAAGGTGTCTGTCTATAGGTCTATGTCTATAGGTCTGTCCGTAGGTCTATGCATGAATGTGGCAGACCCATAATTAGATCTGAGTGACACCTGTGTTTGTCCTACGACGATCCCTCTGTGAAAAGGGTGTTCTTTTCAATGTGCCAATGGATCTTCATTTCTCTCACGCTCTCTCTCTCTCACGCTCTCTTTCTAGAAAAATCCAGGGCTGAGTTGGAACAGGTCCCAAAGGTAAGAGGGCAACTTCCTTGTCACGCTATTTTATGACTTTGTTTGGATCAGGTCTTGCACACACACTACTTGTGTCTTTGACTCACCCTGGACTTGTGTTATTGCGGTGAGTCTTAAAATCCCCATCCAGGTCTTAAAGCTAGGGTAGGCCGCTAGCCAGAGGGAACTTCATTTGGAAGGAATCCAACTGAAAACATCCTCCCCCAAAGCCACTCCCCCAATACACAGGACCAGCTCTCTAGCTCATGGAATGCTAGCGGTCTGGTCCTGACCAATGAGAGCGTGGGCAGAGTTCATAGGTAGCGGGGGAGGTACATAGACACAGGGAAGCCATCCAATCTTTTGGAAGCCTTCCAAATGATTATTATGGACCTGCGACAGCCCCAGATACCAGTCTTTCCTCTTTTTTTATATGCGATTGTAAAAACCTAAAATGTAATCTCAGGAACCACCCCACCTTTGGTGAGACACAGGAGCCCACTGCAGGCCCTTGTCATGTCTTGTCTATGCCAACTGACGGACGTCTTGTGCATGGCAGATCTTCATGAGGCCTGAGTTTGCGCTGGAGGACTCGGCCACCTTCAACGCCGTGCTGCCCTGGTCCCACTTCAACAGCGCTGGGGGGTGCAAGAGCAGCCGGGACATGGCCTCCTCCAGACTGCTGCAGGAGAAGGTAGGAATCATTAGATGATCTGATGGTAGGTAAGAACTCTCTGATTTGATTCGCCTGTGGGAACGGAACCAAGGCAGCCCGTTGCCTTTGAGTAGGGAGTGAGGATAGCAGCTGTGTGAGTTGTGTCATCAGATGGTGTCATGAAGATGGGCCATGCACCTCATGGGTAGGTAGACATGAGTGAGGTTACAGTCAGTAAAGGTTGTGTTAGTGTATGAGTCGAAGATAATAATTAGATGTGATAGACATCAGGCTCCTCAGACATCAGGCCAGGTTGGGGCTGTTGCCCGGTGAAGCTTCTAGCTGGCGAACATGTAGGTGTCAGTGTTGGCCAACTACAGCAAACCTTCTGATATTGGGCGTTGGTGTTTCTTTTGGCGGTGTGCAAGCATCTTCATGGACTGAGTGTTTGGGAAACAGTTAGCCTCGACAGAGTGGGGGTGCCATCAATAGGAGCAGCTGAGAGAGACAGAGATAGTGTGTTCCCCTGTCAGGGAACACACTATCCACCTTTCACACAGTAGATATATTTAGAAATCTAAAACCCAAACTACATCATATGGGTAATTATATGAGTATTGTAGTCGGATCCAGTTATGAGTTGGCACATGCAGACGGTGTTTAAAGATCCCATATCACGCTTTTTTAGGGTTAATAATTGCATTTTGGGCTACTACTAGAATAGGGTTACATGCCTGTATGTTAGTAATACCCCTTATTATTCTCACACTGCACAATTTCTGCAAAACCATTTTCAGCCTCCTTCAAAAACTGTTTTGTATCATGTTGCAATAAAGCCCCCCTCCCGAGTAGCCCAGTCTGCTGTGATCGGAGGAACGCTTTGCTTGTACCGTGGAAAAATCACCCCCCCGAGAAGTCGTACACATTGCGGGTAGCCTGGAGGCGCGGCTTATGCACTTCAGCACCGCCCACTGCTAACCATAACAAACTGTTTCACCACTTATTGAGGGGCTTTCTCGGTGTTTAAATACAACCCCTGGCTTGGAATTGTTCTAGCTTAGCAGATGTATACATGGATACATATGTCATTAAACAGTCTAAACAAAAGGGAAAAAGCCTGATATCAGCCCTTTAAGAGCCCTGTTGCGCCCCCAGCTCAGTCACTACCTTGATGTGGTGGAGGTGAGCATTGCCCGGCAGATCTCCCTGCGCTCGGAGGCCTTCTTCCACGCCATGTCGTCGCAGCACGAGCTGCAGGACCGGCTGCGCAGCACGCAGGGCGCTGTGGCCGTGCTGCGGGGCCGCACCGCCGCCATGGAGCGGGTCATGTGCCGGGGCCCGCTCAGCCTCCTGCGCACGGCCCTGGAGCGGGGCAACTGCGCACGGCTGTACGACAAGCTGAAGCTGATGGCGGCGGTGCACCAGACGCAGCCCACCGTGCAGCTGCTGCTCGCCACCTCCGAGTTCGTGGGCGCGCTGGAGCTCATTGCCACCACCAAGGAGGTGCTGCAGCAGGAGCTGCAGGGCATCCACAGCTTCAGGTAGGGACCCCCACCAACTCCATACCACTGGACTCACACAGCCGTGGGGGAGCAGGAGCCCACCCTGACTGTCTTCATTTGTTAATGGAAAGACGAATCACTGAAGCGAGAACGTTGTTTCATATCCTCTTTAAGAGTCGCATGTTGGCTGCTCATTAATGTATGAAAAAAAAAATGATGTGTATTATATTTAGACGTGGAGCCCCAGGTGGACTCTTTGGTACTGCAACAGTGCACGATGTGCAGATAAGAATGTTTCATCTCGTCGTCTTGAGGTGGTCTTCTAACCCGGTGGATGTGGTCATGTGCTGAGCTCCTGCTTATTTCCCATTCTCCTCCCCTCTCTCTCCTACTATATCCTCTCAGACATCTTGGCTCCCAGCTGTGTGAGCTGGAGAAGCTCATCGACAAGATGATGGTGGAGGACTTCAGCATGTACACCCGCAGCGACCTGAACAGGAGCCTCAGAGAGGAGCCACATGTCCTGGAGAAGGTAACCCATTGATATAGGGTTGCTCCCCGCTGCAGGTGGAAGTGTGCTAGGTTAGCTGAGTGTCTGCTGGGTTAGCTGAGTGTCTGCTGGGTTAGCTGAGTGTCTGCTGGGTTAGCTGAGTGTCTGCTGGGTTAGCTGAGTGTCTCAAACTGACCATGTGCCCACCACCACCACAGGGGCATCAGCTGAATGCCGTCTCAGAGAAGGTGGGGTTTGGAAGCATAAGTAATCTGTCACTGTCTATAAATGAAGGGATTTGATCATGTTGTATTTCATTTATCGTCTAGTCGAATGGCAATGTGGTAAATTTGACGATCTTTAAAGGGGACCTATTATGCTTTTTCGACTTTTATGACCTATAAACGTTGTTATAATGATTGATAGTCATGTTTAACCATACACAAAAAACGATGTAGATTTTCGGGAAACTCTTCCTCTCATCTGGGCGCATTCAGCATTCTCTGTCAACGCTCGGTTTCGTCCTTCTCCGCCCCCTCCTGCCAACCCAACTCCGTTATGATTGGTTACCTTCCTTGAAGCGCGCGCAGGCAGATTTGACCAGGCATATGGGGGCACGGCAGGAGTGCCTCTACGTAGATGATTTCCCGGAAGTGAATCGCAAACGTTGTCCCGAGTGTTTAGCGCTCTGCACAGCCACCCCAGACTGTCAGCAAGGAATACGTCGAAATGCATGTACATCATTATTTGACACTTGGTAAGTATGGTTAAACATGACTATCAATCATTATAACAACGTTTATAGGTCATAAAAGTCGAAAAAGCCTAATAGGTCCCCTTTGAATGCATGTTGGGTTGTTTTTGGTGTTTCCGTTGTAATGGGTCAGCCTGATAAAAACAAGTCATCCGATTATTCTGTAAATGCAACTGTTCAAAATACTATTCGGTTTGATTCAATCTGATTTAGTCTTGTGATTCTATGTGAAAAACAAAGCTTGATATCTTCGACAATCGAATCGGCCATCAACTCATTATTAAACCTGCACTATCTAACTTCCCAATAGCAGCCTCTAGTGGCTTGAGTGTACACTGCAGTTATAGCTGTGACATGTGGGGGGCTTTTATTCTTGAGAAACATTCTAGTTCAGATATGTTCTAATGGAGTAAATAGCTGCTGTAGAGATGGTACATAGTGCAGGTTTAAAATAACTCAAATAAAAAATATAGGAAATGCTTTGTATCTTTTATTTGTGTTTGTGTGTGTGTACCAGGAGCGTCTGGAGTCCCTGGTGTTTGGTCTGCTGCGTCAGAGGAAACTGGACTTCCTGGACATCTACAACGAGGAGATGATCCAGGCTGCCAAGGGCATCGTCACACAGGTGAGGAGCCCCACCACTAGCGTGCCGCTGCATTCAGTACCCCCCCACCTGACCCCGTATGCTGGGTTAGTAACCACGACTCGGCCTGGGGCTAAGTTCCCTTCGCCATGCTGGTTCACAAAGCCACCATGTTTCTGCCAGGTTATCTACCCACTTTACAATCAAACTGTTAATCTTTACCTGTCATTAGTGTGTCGTTACTCACCTTTTCTAAGTTATAAAGATCCTCTGTTGTGCGCCAGACATGAGTCCCTCCCTCCACTCCATCACATCCTGCTCCCTTTATGATGCACCAGGAAATGATTCAATTATATCGTTTACAATCAACAATCAGGCTATAAATGCATATTTTTATTATGGGATTTATGATGAAGCTCAGGCCATTGAAAACTGCTTGAAATTAAATGATCGTCTGAGGGGTTCTAGTGGACAGGGCACCAGGATGAGTCTCAGCCCATGTGTTGTCTTCCAGTGTGTGGTGGACAGTGTGGTCAACATCCCGGACATCGACACGGACGTCGTCACAAAGTAGGTACACACATACGGACACTGGGTATGGTCTATCTGACAAAATATAACAAAGCAGTGAGAATCTCTAGTAGATTATTATTGTCCATCAGTTTACACAACTTCCAGGAACTTGCAAACGAACAGAAATCTATCTGTTCCAGTGGCTTGCTTTGGTTCAGTTGCAAATGTTCAACTGAATTTCTTCAAATGTTTGATAGCATTTCTTATTTAGCCAAATAAAGAAAGGAACAACATACTCTGATCAAAGCGCATGATCATCCCTCAACCACCGACATCCCTCCTCATAAGTCTGTCCCACCCAACCAGATAATATCAACTCAACAGAAATAACATTATTGAATGGAACTATCCGAGTGTAGATGTATCCATGGTAAAAGAGGGATTAGCATTCAACCACACCATGACTATTACAATAAAATGGTACCCACATGGTTATCATGTCGAGCAAAACAACATGAGAGCCTGTGCTGAAGCATTGTGCGTGTGTCTCCGCAGGCTGGCGGACCAGATGCGTCTGATGACCTTCCTCCAGTGGTTTGACCTTCTGCAGAGCGTCTTCAGCAGCTTCCTGCTCTTCCTCCAGAGGGTGAAGGTAAGCCGGCTCCTCTCCATCCACCCTTACACAGGCTCTCTGAAACCCGGTGAAAGCCAGGATGGTTCCTGTGTGAGGTCTCTACTAATGTGGTCTACTGGGCTCTGGTGCATAAGAGGAGCAGACCTGGTGATATGGACCACACCTGTCTGTCCCACGGTGACCTTGAAAAGGGTCTGTTGCTCTGAACAAAATAGTGACGATTATAATGAAGAAACTTAGTAACGCATCTAAAAGACTCTTTAGACATGAAATACGATTAATTAAAAAGTGCATATGGTATACATAGACATACTTATAATGAGAGGGTTTGATTGGATTAACCATCAAATTATTTACTCTTGGTTAGATATCTCTAGTCAACAATCAATGTATTAAAGGAGACATATTATGGTGTTTTCCCAACAATTGAACAGAGTATTCAGTTCCAGAAAACCAGTTTTTGAAGCTGTTTGCTGGAAATAGAAAAAAATCTCCCCTACCACTATTCCCCTCTGTTTCAGTCCCTACAGAATGCGCTGTTTCTGGTGTCTGTAGCTTTAATGCAAAATGAGCTGCTGCCCATTGACCGATGAGCTGTCAGAGTGAATCACAGCATGGAGGAGAAGTGATTGTTGCTGTTTGCGGACTCTCTGAGCTCTATATCTATTAGGGGTGTAACGGTACATGTATTTGTATTGAACCGTTTCGGTACGGGGTGCTCGGTTCGGTACGGTGGCGTACCGAACGAGTTTCCATACGGACTTATTAAGTAGAGGACCGCATGTGTGGAACATGCTGCAGCCGCACATGCACAGTTGCGCACACCGTAGCTGTGTTCGAAATCGTTCCCTATTCACTCACTCATTATTCCCTATATAGTGTTCATGATATAGTAGGGGTGTGACGATACACTCGGCTCACGAGACAAGACGAGACACGATATTGGGTTCACGAGAACGAGACGAGACGAGATTTTAAGAAAACTACAATGACAAAATATATGACTGGACCAACAGACTTTTATTTAACCAAGTCGCGCATGCATTTTGAAATGTTTTATTATAACTCTTTACATGCATGAAATTGAAACTAAAACTAAAATTTATAAAAGTTAAAGTAAAATTAATTAAATTAAATAATTCTCTTTTTTCAAGTGCAAACAATATTATGTGCAAAACCAAATCAAAGTACCCAAAGGTACTTTGATTAAATGTATTCGTTTTCGCGGTTATTCAGCCTCTTCTTCTCCTCCGGAAAAACACGACCGCATTGCATTGTGGTATACGGGAGTAACATGTAGGGTACATCGTATGTACACACAAATTTTGGGTATTTTAAGTGCATTATATAGTGCATGAAATTAACCACTGAGAATTCGAACACCACTACAAAATGGCGAGCACCCTATATAGTACACTATATCCGTGATAGGGAACGATTTCGAACACAGCTTATGGCTGCTTTCGAAGCTTCCCCTGCTTCCCCTCCTTCTCCTCCTCTTCTTTTCCTTCTCCTTCTTTAGGTTCTGGCAGACTAGATGTAGCAAAGGCGCATTACTGCCTCCACAGGCGACAAATAGAATTTTGGATAAATCACAAATCTCGCAAGACAGATTTCTAACGCGACGGGTAATATCGTCGAGGTTCATCTCGCGAGATCTCGTGGCACGAGATCTCGTCACACCCCTATGATATAGTGCACTATTTCGGGAACGAACAAACGAGAATTCGGACACTACGATGAACATTTCTAAACGTCATTTGCGTCAGTAAATTCGCCGGGTATTTGTGTGACGCAGACAGATGCGCCCACATCATGTAAACAAACCGGGCACTCACGAGGAAAGCTGGAGGTTGTATTGAAGTTGAATGTTACATTTCCTTGTTCAAGTTTTTTTAAATTAATTTTTAATGTTAAATATTCTATGTTAAATCCCAAATAAATTGTTGACATTTCTAAATGAAAGCCGTAAACTCTTCTTCTCCTCCGGAAAAACACTACCGCATTGCATTGTGGTATACGGGAGTAACATGTAGGGTACATCATATGTACACTCAAATTTTGTGTATTTTAAGTGCACTATATAGTGCATGAGTAAAATTTTATCTGAGCAACAACTTGAAACTGTTTAGTGTTGCAATTGTTCAATTTTGCCCATGGAGAAAATATATTTTTTAAAGAAACAGTCTGAGCCAATGTTATTTATTTTTATTTCTAAATTTCAGAATCTTGTAGTTATATTTTTTGTGTGTGGTAGCAGAATTCTAGCTTTGTATTGTCTAATGTTCCTATTGTTAAAAGCACAAAAGTGTGTTATGAACAACTAGCACATTTATATCTTGCATTTTGTTTTCTTACTGTACCGAAAATGAACCGAACCGTGACCTCAAAACCGAAGTAGGCAAGGCAAGGCAACTTTATTTATATAGCACTTTTCATACACAAGGCAGACTCAAAGTGCTTCACATATAAACATTGTCATACAATAAAATAAAATAATAGATAAGTAAAAGAAAACATATGCAAAGAAATGAGTAAAATAGAAAGTGCAATGTATTTAAGATCAGATCAACAGTCTCTCTGGTATCCGCGTCGGGACTCCAACCCAACCTAAAGGAACTTGGTACTTTCTCTGGGACTCCAACCCGGATTCTAGTAACCCTTATCCTTTCTCTCTGGTATCAGATCATGTATCTTTCTGGTAAAAATAGAAAATTAAATTGAAAGTTAAAAACGCTTTTTAGTAAGTAAAATTGAAAGTGCAATGTATTTAAGATCAGATCAACAGTCTCTCTGGAACCCAAGTCGGGACTCCAATCCAGATTCTAGGACTCTAACCCAGACAGAACTTGGAAACGTCTCCCACGGAGCTCGGTATGCCAACACCAGATAATGGCTCACTTTTTTCCTCTCAGATTCAACACAACCAATATCTGTGATTCCACGGCGGGAATCAAAACAACATAACTCTAACCACGAACCAAAGGAACCCACGTCGGGACTCCAACCCGACCTAAAGGAACTTGGTCCTTTCTCTGCGACTCCAACCCGACCTAAAGGAACTTGGTCCTTTCTCTGGGACTCCAACCCGACCTAAAGGAACTAGGTCCTTTCTCTGGGACTCCAACCCGACCTAAAGGAACTTGGTCCTTTCTCTGGGACTCCAACCCGACCTAAGGAACTTGGTCCTTTCTCTGGGACTCCAACCCAGATTCTAGGGCTCTAACCCAGACAGAACTTGGGTCTCAAACCCTTATCCTTTCTCTCTGGTATCAGATCATGTATCTTTCTGGTAAAAATAGAAAATAAAGGGAAAGTTAAAAAGGCATTTTAGTAAAATAAAGGCAAAGTATTTAAGATTTAGCAGAAAGCTAAAGCAAACATAAAAGTCTTCAATCTTGTTTTAAAGGTGCTCAGAGTTGGGGCAAGTCTTAAATCCTCTGAGTTTATTCCAGCTATTTGTTGCATAGTAACTAAATCCTGCTTTCCCATGTTTCGTGTTCACTCTGGGGATAATTAACAGATTGGTCTCAGAAGATCTTAGTGTTCTAGAAGGCTTATGTAGTGGAAGCATATCAGTTAAATATTTTGGGCCTAAACCATGTAGGGATTTATAGGTTAGCAACATGATTTTAAAATCAATTCTCTGATGACGTACCGAACCGAGATTTTTGTGTACCGTTACACCCCTAATATCTATATAATAATAATAATAATAATAATAATAATAATAATAATAATAATAATATTATATATAGGTATTTATATCATGTTACTGTATATCTTGTATTACGGCCAAAAGCTATGTGCGCCTCGGATGATATTATGAATCCTAAAGACTGCGTCTGACATCTCTGGTACTTCCACAACAAGCAAAGACTCGTAATGGGGGTTATCTCGGCCATGGTTGAGAAGAATTGGGGGAAAGGAACCTTCGGCCTTGACTCTCTCTGTACATATTGTACATATTGAGCCGCGACATGGAGGAGGGGATTGTACTCCCGGAGCTGAGCTGCCGGACTGCCGCCGAGCTCCCCCCGCCGGAGCTGCCGGACTGCCGCCAGAACTTCGGCGGTAGTCCGGCAGCTCCGCCGGACTCCCTGCCAGGCAGTCACATAGCAAACTAATGTCACATGACAAATTAGACATCTATTTTTGTATGGAATATCCCTGCTTCTGAAATGCGCGAACATCTCCGCCCAGCGCTAGTCCGCTGGTCCACAAAATCTTAGCTATGCTCTGATTGAAGTGGGGTTTGGAAAGTGGGTGGTAATATTCAAATGTTCCCCCTTCCTACGCAGGAGGGGGCAAATAAACAGACTCGCTTATTTGGTAACTGTAGGTGGGGTACTTTCTGAAATGCATATCTCACTCAGAAGAATCATGTACAGACTTTTTTCAAAGTTTGTATGCGTGTGGGAGCACCAGAGACCCAAAACAACACTCCAAATCCCTGGTAAAGTTATGTTTTCATAAAATGTCCCTATTCTCAGAATAAAAGACACTGGACAACATCATAAGATCCTCCAGAATTATGAGGACCAGTCAGAGTTCTGGTGATGAAGCCATTATGTTGAACCACGGCGTTCATTATTAATGATGATGATGATAATAATAATAATTCATTATATTTATATAGCGCTTTTCAATGACCCATAGATGCTTACCGTGAAGGGGGGGACCTAACTCTCCACCACCAGTGTGTAACACCCACTTGGGTGATGCACGGCAGCCAATCTGCGCCAGAACGCAAATATAATTTGTTAAGATGACTTTGTTGTTCCAAGTGAAGATCTCGCCTCCAGAAATGTCAACAATAACATATTGCACATTGGTATTTTAGAATTAATACCCCTTGCGTCATCATGTTTGTGGACAAGAATGATCGGCATGAAAGTATTTTTTTGACAAATCATTTTGGTTTTATTAAACCAGGAGGGACGGTACAGATGATTTGATCCCCCAGACCGCTGAGGTCCTGTAAGCCCCTCTAGCTCCCCAACCAGGGTCTACAGATCGCTGAGGCTAACACTGAGGTCCTGTAAGCCCCTCTAGCTCCCCATCCAGGGTCTACAGGCCGCGTGAGGCTAACTTCCTGCCTCTCTCTGCAGGCCACGCTGAGTGTGATCAGGAACGTGGTGCTGGAGGCCCTGGACTCCAACCAGAAGAGCCGGCTGCTGGCAGAGCAGACCACGGCCCCCGCCGCATGCCCCGCGTCCCCACCCCCCCATCAGTCACATCCCGGGGAGGCGGAGCTGGCCTACCTCACCCACGAGGGCCTCTTCATCAGCGACGCTCTGAGCGACGCCCAGCGGGCCCACGGGGGCCCCCAGGAGAAGAGCTCCGGCTTAGGCCCCAGGCCCCAGCATGGAGGAGCGGTTGAGCCGGAGGGGAGCCCCAGGCCCCAGCAGGGAGAAGCGGTGGGGCCGGATAGGGGCTCAAGCGACTCTGCCTCGGGGACCACAGAGTCTTCCTCCGGCAGGGACCAAGGCTTCATCGCAGCAGGGGGCGCTGTCAGCCTGTGAGTGACTGATCAGCATGCTAGTTTACTCTGTAGCCACTGAGGCGTTTTGTAGAAGCGGTTCTAAAGGAACAAAGGTGGAGCTTAGCTTTCTAGAGCCATTTGCAGGGAAAGCGTACATTGAGGCCATTCCTTGGCAATAATTACAGCAAGGATTAACCGTGTGGAGTGTGAAGGTTAGAATGAGAGGTTGATGTTAAAGCGCCACTGACCCCACTGTTTCAGCTGGAGTTAAAACACTGAGCTTTAGGAAAGTGGGGGCTTGTTATCCCCATGGTAACGATCCACATCAACCTTTTGTTACTTTTTTAGTACCGTCGTTGTGTATGAGTGTTATAAAGAGTAATGTCCTATGAAGTGTGCCACACACCTACTATCGTTTGTGTGTGGCTGTGACAAGTGTCCAAAAAGCTCAAATTTCTCTCTATGTTGACGACCCTATAAGACATATTACCAAGTTAAATGGGTTCACTGGCTCTTTAATGACAGACAGATCTTGCTACCCCTATTTTATTTTCAACCCTGGACACGCATGCGCCAACGCACAAGTCCACATAGTTGGTGCTAAGAGAAACTCCACTCATGGAATGACCAGCTTCAGACTAGTCTTGCCTCACTTTTGCTTTAAGGCTGTAATGTCATGTGTTGCTCTTTAACTAATCCTGCTGGTGCCCAGTGTAGCCGTTAGTCTTGTGGTGTGCTATTGGCCAGCCCAATGCCACTGTATCAGCCCCATTCCATGAGTCATGGTCACTCTCATTCAGCAGACAGATGCAGCCTGCATTGAACTCATACGGCTGTTCCCAAGAGGTCTATTCAGGTCAACCCCATCGTGGCGCTCAGTGTTTGCTCCGCTGAAATTTTGCTTGGTTGGTCCCCCTGGGCTGCCCTTTGTCATGTGACCATGCAGGTCGGGGGAGGACATGATGCCAAGCGAGCTGGAGCTTGGCCGCGTGGCCAACAACATCCAGGAGCTGCTGTACGCTGCCTCCGACCTCAGCCACGACCGCTGCGTCAAGGTCCTCATGGCCCGAGCCAAGGTAAGCAAAAACAGGCCCCCAGCACCCACACAGGGGCCCCAGCACCCACACAGGGGCCCCAGCACCCACACAGGGGCCCCAGCACCCACACAGGGGCCCCAGCACCCACACAGGGGCCCCAGCAACCACACACGGGCCCCAGCACCCACACACGGGCCCCAGCACCCACACACGGGCCCCAGCACCCACACACGGGCCCCAGCACCCACACACGGGCCCCAGCACCCACGCACGGGCCCCAGCACCCACGCACGGACCCCAGCACCCACGCACGGGCCCCAGCACCCACGCACGGGCTAGGCACCCACGCACGGGCTAGGCACCCACGCACGGGCTAGGCACCCACGCACGGGCTAGGCACCCACGCACGGGCTAGGCACCCACGCACGGGCTAGGCACCCACGCCCGGGCCCCAGCACCCACACACGGGCCCATGCAACCACACACGTGCCTCACTTCACCTAGTTCCCTGCTACCCTCCACCTAGGTCCCTGCTACGCTCCACCTAGGTCCCTACTACACACAGCACTAGGTGACTTTTACTGGGCTCTTCCAGACAAAGGACTCAGGGTGGGGACGTTAGAAATCTGGGGCCGTATTCACAAAGGATCTTAGGGCTAAAAGTAGGTCCTAACTGGCGAATTTAGGAGTAACTCCTAAAAATAATGGGCGTGTCACTCTTAAATTTAGGACTCCTAACTTTTTTCACTAAGAGCAATTCACAAAGTATTTTAGGACTAAAAGTAGCACCTAAGTCTAGGAGAGCTTAAAAGTCCTCAAGAGGACTCCTAACTCAGTAAGAATCATAAAATGCCTGCGAGACGAAATGTTAGGGTATTCAACTTATTGTGGAGTTAATGCGCAATGCAATAACATCCCAGACTAACAGGAATAATCTGATTAGTCCCGAAATAAAATGTTTGGCCACACTACGTTATTTTGTAACAGGGGAAATGCAACTTTGCAATGCCGAGTCGCCGACGATTTAAAATTATCGCAACCATCAGTCAGCCGTGCCATAAACTTTCCTTTGGACATTCAACAATTACACAGGATCAAAGCCAACTTCATGGCAATTGCAGGTATGCCCGTTGTGGTCGGTGCTATTGACGGAACGCACATAAAAATAATTGCGCCATCAAAAGACGAGGACGTGTTCGTCAATAGGAAGAAAGTGCATTCCATCAACACGCAGTTAGTTTTTTATGCAAATTTTAACATAGCCTACTGGATGTTGTTGCAAAGTGGCCTGGATCTTCAGCTACCCATGATTCGCGCATTTTAATGGTGAGCGGTCTGAGGCAGCTTTTTGAGATGTACCAGTTGGGTGTCACTTGCTGGGTGACAGTGACTATCCAGTGACTATGCAAGATGTGGAAGACACCCTACCTCAATCCACAACCGGGAGCACAGTTAAAGTATAACATGTAAGTGATTACGCAGATTACGCTTAGTCCTATGCGTAAAACACATCGTATTGGCTCTTTGACGCCTTTTATTTGTTGAATCCATCTTTATTATTGTTTACTGATTTCTTCCATGTATGCTAGAGCACACAAACATGCACGAAATGTTGTGGAGAGAGGAATTGGGCAGATGAAACGTCGGTTTCATGTCCTCCACGGCGAAATACGCCTCACCCCAGAGAGGGCAAGCACAGTAATCACTGTATGTGCCATTCTACACAACCTCTGCAAGCGGTTGAACATTCCACAGCCAGACGATGATGATGATGATGATGATGATGATGGCGATCAACATGACAATGAATTTGGCCGTGTGGAACCGAGTGGACAGGCATTTAGGGATCACTTTGAAAACACATTTTAGGTAAACACCTTGGCACAAATTAGTCAACAGTTGGGTAGTTCATAACATTTATTTTCTTTTAAATTGTACGTATTTTTATTGTTTGCTTTCTCTCTCTCTTGAACGTGCAGGCTACAACGTCATTATCGTGGTCTGCGCAAAATTGTCATCATGCGTGTATTCGGCTAACTGCACTATAACTATTTAATAGGAATTCATTTCTAGCCTAGGCTATTTCCTTTTTTTTCGGTGATTCAGTGGGCTCGTCTGAACAACCAATCACCGAACTGACCGCCTCTAAACTCGTGCACGAGAATTGACGTAATCCATAGTAACGGCGCGTCACTCTTAGTTCATTCTTTGTGATTTATCCTTAGTAAGAGTAGGTCTCAGCGGCTTTGTGAATAACTTTTAAGAAAAAACTCCTACGTAAAATGTTTTAGCGCGAGTTAGGAGCACTCCTAGCGGTAAGATAAAATGCTTTGTGAATACAGCCCCTGGTTCATTGGTCTGAGCCCTCACTGTGATAACCCCGTCCGGCCCGGGTCTAATGGCTCCCTCCCCAGGATGGCTCGCTGGAGCGCCTCAGCCCGGGGGAGTTTGTGGGCCTGTCCCAGGCCGTGGAGGCATTCGCCCGTAGCACGGAGGATCTGTGCTGCCGGCGCAGCGTGTCCCTGCGGGGGGCGCTGCAGAGCCAGGCCAACCGCTTTGTCCACCGCTTCCACGAGGAGCGCAAGACCAAGCTCAGGTAACCCACTCCCCCCACACCACACTGTTGCCTGCTGCCCCCCACCCAGGTACTCTGCCTCCCTCACTGATTAGACTGTTGGAGATGGCCTTCCTCCAACCCTCTCAAGCCTTCCCTCAGCCCCGCTGAGGCCGCCCACCAACTAGGGCTGTACGATCTATCGAAAATGTATCGTCATTGCGCTATACGTACCGCAAAAAATACTTATCTTCGATACAATGTAGTCTAAGAGTCCCGCACTGGTCCATTTTTTGAGACCTGCCCCCTGCGGCCACACCAAACGCGTTACTCGCGTTGGATAACGCATGTAACGTGCCTAACTTGACGCTTGATCATTGTGTGTCACAAAAATGGTTCAACGCGCCTGACGCGCCTGTGGCTGCGCTAGATTTAGGAGTCCGAGGTAGGAAACCCAAACGCCGCCGTGTTTGGGTGCATGATAGTATGGCAAGCCATCCCCGCCAGAAAACGGCATCATTTAGACGCGTATCACCTTCATTACGCCGTAAAAAACACCGTAAAACGTAGAAAAAAGCCGTATTTTACGCCGTCATGCGCAAAAAAGCGCCACTTTTTACGCCGCAATTAAGCCTTCCAAGAGCACGCGTAAATAGCGCCGTTTTGAACATCAAACCGCGCGTAAAATTCAGCGCTTTTGTGCACATCACAACGCCGTAAAATACGGCGTCTCTAGTATGCTAATAATCTCTGCCCTTCTTTTCTCTCAGCCAATGCATTTGAAGTGTTTGCGCCCAATCGCTGAACAAGACAAGCAGACCAAATCAGTTTAGCACAGATCTGCTTTGAGGAGTTCTCCTCTCATTTGTTGTTAGTTGTAGCGTCATATCGATATATATTAGTAAATCCAGTTCCTACAGTGTGGTCACCGTGGCCGTGGCCCAATCGATAGAGACGCTTGCTCTATAGGCAAGAGGTTGTTTAAAAATAAATAATAATAATACATATAAAGACGTTTTTAAACGTTCCATCGAGTCTCTCGCATTCTACAATGGGCAGCTTTATTGTTTCCCATGGGAGCCGGAGAAACTAGATTTCTTCTTCGAAGGTTGTGCTCCACACAGAACCGAGTACTTCGGGGCACCAGAATGCTTTAGAGCAGTACTGATCGCGTCGTGTCTTTCCAGTGTCAAATAGTTCACGAATAAAGTCACCATAAGGTTCAAGTGCGGCCATAACTAAGGCTAAATATAATTAGACAGTCTATTGCTGGTTTAGGTGGTTGGCTCTTTTTTCTTCGATGCGTTCTGCCTTCTGGTGTAGCCTATAACTATAAATGTATCTATTTTTGTAGGCCCTATTTGTTTTTCTGTTTAGGGTTTTAAAAACCAACACACAAACACAAAATCAAATGCCGTTTATTTGTTTATTCCTTTTGCCCTTTTTCAGTTTCAAAACCAAATCAGAAAAACCAAAAAACAGTCCTGTTAATTGTTTTTTCTGATTTTGTTATAAATCGGAATATTCAAAGAACGAACCATACACGGATTCTCCTACCTCATCACTTTACTGACACACACAATGTGTGGCAGTAAAGTGACAGGATCATTCCATAGACAAAAATCTTTCAATCTAACTAATTTAATTTAGGAGGATAGTCATTGCACAGATAGTCATTGTAAGTTAACCAAGTATTCTCATTATAGCTTAGTTATATCCTAGTTTTGCATATTTATGCATTGCATCCTATTTTCATATTTCATGTGGCATCTGTATTTTTATGTAGGCTACAGCATCTGTATTTTAAATGTAGCTTATATCTTCTTTTTACATTTTACCTTTTGCTGAGGTGGGCGCTGTATTAGCCTACTGTATAGGCTGTCTGTATTTGTGTAAGAGTTATTTGTATTGTGTAACCTGCTGGATTATGAAAGTTAGTTTGGGGTAAATAAAGTGTCTGTCTGCCTGTCTGGGGGAAAATGCCGTGAAAAATTTACGCACGGTGCGTTCAGGATTAGGACTGATATTATGTCGGCATAGGCCTAATCAATCGGGTTTTAATATTTGAAGCATTCATATCAGTCTATTCTTTTCGTAGGCTACTCTGCTGTTGGCCTTGATGGGGAGATATTTTTTTGCTTCCATGCACAAATAGTTGAATCCAACAACATTCCTGCGTCTCCAGAGCCCATTTTAGCACCGTGTCAGACTCAGTAGACTGTTACAAGCCTCTGAACGTTGTTAGAGCATGGCTCCCCAGTTCATCAGTGTCTCTCTCTATGGCTCCCTCTCACTCCTTTCCACTGTGTATTTATATCGATTGAACAAGAGAGGATGTTACCATAACTCTGCGAAAATAAAGGCTCCATGGCTGTAATAATTTAAATATAATTAACTTATAAAGCGTGTAACAAGACACCTAGATGATCTGGCTGGCTGACTAAAAAGGCACTGAATTTGGAACTTATAACACAGGAGGTCTGGCTTGCGGACTAAAAAGCATTACGATCATAAAAGCGTGACCATCTGACAAAAGCACAAATCTGACAATGAATGGATTCGATCCGACAACCTCTTCCCTACATAGCAAGCGTCTCTATCGATTGGACCACGGTTATCACAACGTTGAAACTGCATTTACTAATATATATATCTATATGAATATGACGCTACAACTAACGCCAAATGAGAAGAGATCTGTGTTGAACTGATTTGGTCTGCTTGTCTTGTTCAGCGATTGGGCGCAAACACTTCAAATGCATTGGCTGAGAGAAAAGAAGGGCGGAGATTATTGGCATACGAGAGAAACGCCGTATTTTACGGCGTTGTGATGTGCACAAAAGCGCCGTATTTTACGCGCGGTTTGATGTTCAAAACTGCGCTTTTTACGCGCGCTCTTGAAAGGCTCAATTGCGGCGTAAAAAGCTGCGTTTTTTTGCGCATGACAGCGTATTTTACGGCGTTTTTCTACATTTGACGGCGTTTTTTACGGCGTAATGAAGGTGATACGCGTCTAAATTATGCCGTTTACTGGCGGGGATGGCTTGCCATATGATATAGCTTAGATCGGGTGAGATTAAATAATCTCGGATATAAATAACAATAATCGGGTTAAATAACTTCACATGGTGTGTCTGGTGTGTTTCCAGCATTCGTAGTGTTGATCAGCAGAGATATAGTCCGCCAAGACGTTGAGGTTGCTTAGCAACAAGAGACGCTGTCCATGCAAGTGAATGGAGCGTTCCCTCTTCGTCATAACTATCAAACCAAACATCCTTCACATTCACCGAGCGAACAATATGAAAGTTAAATGCACATTTCTCGCTAAAAAAGTTTACATAAACGCATTTAATGGCGTAACTATGTTACTATTTTCACCCAGAATAAAGAAAGATGTCGGCCGTATGCTTCTGTGCAAGCGTCACTACTCTCTGCCAGTGACGTCGGGTCAAGCTCCACGCTGATTGGCTATCGCGGCTTAGCATCACGCGTTGGAGCGTTGAAAGTTAAATTTTTTGAACTCCGGCCGTTGGTGCGTTGGGGCCGTTACTTCGTTTACGTGCGTAATTACATGCGTCTGCCGCGTCTAATGGCGCGTTTCCACTGCAGGGTGCGGAACGGATCGGATCGCAAAGGTGCGGGTTGGGTCGCGTTTACACCGCCAAAAGTGGGCGTGACCCGGACTTTGCCGTACCCGTTCCGGCCCCGTTCTCGGGACTCCTCCGTTGGGGTACCGCAAACGAGACGAGACGCCTGAAAGGGTCCCGTGAAATTCTAGCTACACCCCCCCTCCGTTGATTGGTCGACAGAATCGTCACTTCCGGGTGACGCAGGGATAAAAACAAACGAACAGTAGCCTCGAGGTATTATTCTTTACAATTAACTTGTCGTGTAAAACGCTTGCTTGGGCGAACAAGGAGGTGGAGACGTTCGTCTGCATTCTTGGGGAGGAAGGCGTTTTTTACGATGTTTACGTAGCTGCCGCGGCGATCGACATCCGGCCTACCACAAAGGGTACTGTCGGCAGTGGAAACGCGACCTTGGAACTGAGCTGGGCTATACCGCCCCCTCCCTACCGCACCTTTGCGATCCGATCCGTTCCGCACCCTGCAGTGGAAACGCGGCATAAAGGCCCATTCATATGGAAAGGCCACAATCCGGCCCTGGAATGGCGCGGTAAAAACCGTACGGATTCCGTACGGTTTTGAATGACTAATAGCCGCGGCTATTAGTCATTCACTCCGGCTATTAGTCATTCACTCCGGCTATTAGTTATTCACTCCGGCTATTAGGTATGCAGAACGAGCCCCTCCCTCTTCTTTGCTTGACCACTAAGTTTGAAGGCTGTCTAACCAATCAGTGAAGAGAAATACCAGACTAAAGTAACGCATTGTCGAGACTAGAGCTGCAGTGCCTCCTAGGACATAGGACATAGGCTTTCAGGATCAATTCAGAGGTTCAACTGTTCGGGATTCATTTTGCTTAGCCAGTGAAAGTGATCAGCTGTAGATTCCACACACTGTTAAAAATACTTCAGTAGGCTATAAGTCCTCCAAATAATTCATTTGTATTCCGTTTTAGGCCATCTCACTAAAGGTCACTTAAATGTAGCCTATTTAAGCTCACCAAGTCCAGTATTCAGAATTCAAAGCATTTATTGACAAATACGTTCTATTTTTTTGACAAGCGAAGCCGACAGTCCTGCGCAAGTATGCAAAATAGCCATGTGCGCCAAACAGAAGATAGACGCAATGAACTGATTGTTGCGCATTGTTGTGGATATGTAGGCTGGTTAGTTGTGGTTGTTTGTGGTCTTAGTGAAACAGCCTTGCCTTGGAGTTGGAGAAGTTGGAGTGATTGTGTGAATGTGCGAGAGAGAGCGCACCTGCCGTGGTGATGTTGGGCTTGTTCTGGGCTTATATGTGATCAATGATGTATCTGTCTGATCGTATTAGCTGTAGATGGATGGTTAAATAATGTCACAAGATCGGTCATACTGCAGGCTCTCATTTGCAAATGCACTGATTGTGTGCCCGTCTCCGATATGCTATATACCTGGCATTTATTCAGTTCATGTTCTTCTGAGTGCGCAAGAACGGTGACAATTATTGTCGTGTTTGCATTGTAATGCACAACTTTGCCCCTGCCTGTTATAAAATAACGTGCATCCCAACAACTTTAGCCAATGCAGGCTCCTAGTGTGCAGGTACCTGTGTGTGTGTGTGTGTGTGTGTGTGTGTGTGTGTGTGTGTGTGTGTGTGTGTGTTGTCATGTAGGATATAGATTGATTGGCTTGCTTGCATCCATGAAATATTGTAATGTTATGGCCTAGCTAGCTACTGCATATCGAGAACAATCTGGGGATGAGGGCATCCCCGAATATTGACGGGTATTTCGCACACTGCCATCTCAATATATAGCCTAACATATACAAATATATCACTGTACTAGACACAAATGTATTTTCCACTAGCTAGTGGTCATTACATTGTAGTGAAACTAGTAAAGACAACACAGCTTTATGTTACGGCGAAACATGGAGGCACTGCAGCTTTAGTCTCGACAATGCGTTAGTCTGGTATTTCTCTTCACTGATTGGTTAGACAGCCTTCAAACTTAGTGGTCAAGCAAAGAAGAGGGAGGGGCTCGTTCTGCATACCTAAGTAATAGCCGGAGTGAATAACTAATAGCCGGAGTGAATAACTAAAAGCCGGAGTGAATGACTAATAGCCGCGGCTATTAGTCATTCCGTACGGATTCCGTACGGTTTTGCACTTTAACGCCTCGTTTCCACATACGTACATTCTCGTATGCGATCCAACCGTCTCCGACCGAAAGTCCATTCATTCCTATGTGATTCTCCGTAATGTCCGTTTTTCCTCCGAGACTCCTCCCCTCCGTAAAATGTCTGTCCGGTATGTCCGTAATATACGTTCAAATTTTTTTACTTTCGCCGTCGTTTTACGGAGATACCGTGTGAAAGTTTTTATGTTTTTCACAAAACATGTAAGTACCTGGCAGGCCAAACTCCTCACCGATCTCTTTCCAAGCCTGGTTGGTTTTGTTTTTTATATGTCGATCCTCATGTTCCAAAGTACCGGTCTCCTAAAAACGGCCATTATCATACGCTCCCCCATCTTTTGTCCGTAAATAAATTCATGTCCGTACGTAAAACACTAGCGACTCCTTCCGTAAATTTACGGAAGCACGGATACGAAAAACATACGTACGTGGAAACGAGGCGTTACCGCGCCATTCTAGGGCCGGATTGTGGCCTTCTTGGCTTTCCATAGTAAATGGGTCCGTCGCCTCTGAGCTTACGGCCGTTTCTCAATTTGCGTACTTGTGCGTGGTCGTGTGCTCGTGGACTCGTGAAACGTCATCAGTCGTTGCCCGAGCACTGTTCCAATTCGAAGCATGAATCAAGCGAGTACTGTCGTAAAACCCGGAAGTGTTCTTGATGCGTGCTCGATCTCGCCGTTTCACCGAGCATGCATCGGAGGTGGCTCGTGTGTACTTGCAACCATCGACATCTTATAGCCTAGACGGAGCATTGGCTGCTGGGACGCGAGAAATACGGCCGCCATCTTGGAGTGGTCAACCGGGAGCAGCAACAGCAGCAGAAACAGGATGCCGGGCTGTTGTAAATGTAAATGTAAATGGACTGCATTTATATAACGCTTTTCTGACCATCGGCCACCCAAAGCGCTTTACAATGTTGCCTCACATTCACCATTCACGCACACATTCACACACCGGCGACGGCGGAGTCAACCATGCAAGGCGACAGCCAGCTCGTCGGGAGCTAACAGTCAGGGTTAGGTGCCTTGCTCAAGGACACCTCGACACTCAGCTAGGAGGAGCCGGGGATTGAACCAGCAACCTTCAGGTTACCAGCCAACCCGCTCTACCTCCTGAGCTACTGCCGCCCCCCTTGTTCAGCGTATTCCTGCTCAAATCGGCGGACCATCCACAATAGGAATCGGGGGATTACTTTTCACAAGTAAGATTTAACATTACCGTACTATTGGTATAATTGGTATTGAATAATAAAACACGCCAAACCATGTGGCCTTTATCATAGCTACACGTATGACAAAAAACCGCATGAAAATCAGTGGTATTCAGTGAGGTATGATTGATTAAATGCGCTGACAGTTCATTGCTCCAGCCAAACGGATTACACTGAGTGGAGCGGATGACCACTCTGCAAGATGGCGGCCCCGCGTCTCGTCAGCGGCAGTAGGCGGTAGCATTCGATGCTCCGTCTATCATATAAGATGTCTATGGGTGTGTTCGAAACCACCTACTTGCTTCCTACTCTTACTAACTATGACGTCAAATTGAGTAAGCAGAACGTAGTAAGCGAGTTTTAGGTAAGCGAGTAGTATCCGAATGTCTTCTACTTCCGGAAAGATTTTGTGTAAGCATCGCTAGCTTACTAGACTTACTCAACTGCCCCAGAATGCACTGCGTCTATTCAAAAGAACAATGAAAGCAATGGCGCTAAACGGGGAGCCGCAGCAGCAGAGCCCACAGCCATACCGATGTAATTGTTTAATAATTGTTTTTAACATATCACCGCAAATCCTTAGGTTGAAGATGTACTGTGACGTTAAATGTGACGTTTATATATTTATTTATAATATTTATTAACGGCGCCCGGCCGGTAGGTTATTGACACGTCATTTGATTCACGTCATCTGAGGTGGTTAAGTAAGAACGGTCTTCCGAACGTCGATTACTCAAAATGGATTGCTCAATCATTATTTAAGGATTCGAGTAGTAAGCCAAGTATTTAGTAGGTAGTAAGTAGTAATTAGTAAGTCATTTCGAACACACCCTATGCTTGCAACCCTTATAAATCCCAGGATGCATTTCGCACTCGCAGCAGTACGATGGCGGACAATATGGTGAAGACGCACAACTGTAGCTTAAGTTACTCTTAACTTATGTATATATTTATATAATATATAATATAATAATAATAATAATATAAGATAATATATAAATATATACATATAAAGTCGTGCGTGTATAGCTCATACACATGGACACGCATATCTTTTCAATTTTTATTCATTCAGAATATTTACATACTATTTGAAAATGAAAGAGGCTGGGATTTTGTTTTATATCATTTGTTTATATTGTTCAGTATATGCCTAAATGAGGCCGTAGCACAGTTAACGGACGAGCAGAGGTGGTGACGTCATCGAGTCCGCTGCTGTTCCAATTGCAGGTACGTACTCGCGTGCTCGCAAGTCTGTGCTTGAAGTACGGACTTGCCAAGTACGTGCTTGCAAGTCATCGAGTCCGTAGTACGCGTGCTAGGAATTGAGAAACGGCTTATGAATCCGGAGTGCTCCGGGAGAACCGGAGCAATGCCACCGGAAATCGAGGCGGCAGTATAGAGTCAAAAGTCAGACCATTCGCGAAAATAGATAGAGTAGTATAATATCTGATATGTATATTATATATATATATCTAGTATTTGACGTTTTGTACTTATATTATACTATATACCTGACATTTTTATTTTATTGTTTATTGTTATTGTTTCCCTGCTTTGGCAATGAGTTGTAACTGGTCATTTAACAACATTTTGAGGAGATAATCTGCGGCCACCGCATCTGTCACATGCCACCGCACACTTTTTGCACTTCTTTTTGCCGATTTCGGATGACGCAAAGCAAAATCATCTTTACAGATGTCATGTTTGCGATTGTCGATGCCGTTCATTTGTGAAACGACAGTCACTGCCCTCTAGAGGATTTTTTGGGTAACATCCATAACAACGCTGAAACCAGACTGAGGTATGAAGGGTAGTTCCGGGGGCGACGTTTGGGGCGACGGACGAATTTCGTCCGGATCCGGAGGTATGGATCGGCCTTAACGCGTCTAACGCGACGCTTCAACGCGTGTGATGCGTCTACGCGCCTATACCAATGGTTCCCTATGCAAAAACGCAGATTTCCGACGCCCCAAACGCAAGTAACGCGGTTGGTGTGGCCGTACCTTTAAAGTTCAGCACCAGATCCGACCCGTCACCCGTGATAAAATCACAATTAAATCTGCACCCGCCCGGACCCATCAATATTTGGCCCGTTACCCGACCCATGCCCGCGATAAATCACACACAAGCTAAAATCACTCAAATGAATGTGCTTTATTTTTATCTCGCACTATTGGCTCCCCTCCTCCTATTTTGTCTTATGTTGGCACTCTACTCCACTACTCCTCTCCGCCTATTGATTGTTATGTGATGTGGTGCTCCTCCCCTCTGAGCCACCTATTGGTTTTGATGTTGGTGCTCTGATCCTCTCCTCCACCTCTCCTCCTATTGGTTGTTATGTGATGTGGTGCTCCTCCCCTCTGAGCCTTCTATTGGTTTCTATGTTGGTGCTCTGATCCTCTCCTCCACCTCTCCTCCTATTGGTTATGTGATGTGGTGCTCCTCCCCTCTGAGCCTCCTATTGGTTTTGATGTTGGTGCTCTGATCCTCTCCTCCACCTCTCCTCCTATTGGTTGTTATGTGATGTGGTGCTCCTCCCCTCTGAGCCTCCTATTGGTTGTTATGTGATGTGGTGCTCCTCCCCTCTGAGCCTCCTATTGGTTGTGATGTTGGTGCTCTGATCCTCTCCTCCACCTCTCCTCCTATTGGTTGTCACGTGATGTTGGCCCTCTTCTCCTCCGCAGCCTCCTATTGGACAACGAGCGCTGGAAGCAGGCTGAGGTGCCGGTGGAGTTCCAGCACCTGGTGGACTCCATCGCCGACGGCAGGATCGCACTGCCGGAGCGCAAGCCCCCAGGTGACCTTTGACCTTTGCTGAGGGGTCAACATCGGGTTATTATGGCCCAATCCCAAAGTGAGCCCTGAGGACTAAAGACTCATGGACTTAATTGATCTCAGTTGCTAAGTGAGTGAGTGCGTGAGGCCACATGGGCTCAGATAGGTATATATGGGATTGGGACTAGGGTTGGGCAATCGTCTACAAGCTTCCATCGTCTGATAGCGCCCCCTAGCGATCGGCGATAGTCGATACTATCGGGGGGGGTCATCTTTATAATAATTGTATAATATTAATTATTTATGATAATTTATCACTTTGAAAAAATCACGTTTTTATTTTTACGATGGTCTTCCCCTTGGACCAGCGTGAGCCGTGAGCCTCCGCTGATTTAAGTTTCGATGCGTCGGCGCCCGGGCGCCGCTGGCGCTGTCATGATGACACACGCTGATGACACACAGCTCGTAGCTGTGTTCGAAATCGTTCCCTATCACGGATATAGTGCACTATATAGGGTGCTCGCTATTTTGTAGTGTTGTTCGAATTCTCACTGGTTAATTTCATGCCCTATATAGTGCACTTAAAATACCCAAAATGTGAGTGTACATATGATGTTCCCTACGTGTTACTACCATATACCACAATGCAATGCAGTCGTGTTTTTCCGGAGGAGAAGAAGAAGCTCAATAACCGCAAGCGGCGAAAACGACTACATTTAATGATGGAGTCTCCGGCTTTCGTTTAGAAATATCAACAATTTATTTGGGATTTAACAAGAAAATGAAACATTCAAAATTAATACGAAAAACCTTGTTCAAGGAAATGTAACATTCAACATCAATACAACCTCCAGCTTTCCTCTAGAGTGCCCGGTTTGTTTACACAATCTGGGCGCATCTGTCTGCGTCACACAAATACCCGGCGCATTTACTGACGCAAATGACGTTTAGAAATGTTCAGCGTCGTGTCCGAATTCTCGTTTGTACGTTCCCTATGTAGTGAACTATATCATGAACACTATAGGGAATAGTGAGTGAGTGAATAGGGAACGATTTCGAACACAGCTCATGTACCACAGCTGTGACCCGGAAATGGTGCAGCGGGGTGTGATGTAATTTCGCCGTGCGAGCAGACCGGTAGGTTTCGAGCCCCTCCCCTCTCCTATCGCAGCAGTAAGTGAATACGGCAGGTCAGCGCTACATAGTATGTTTTCCACCGGTGCCAGTTAATTTCAATTACAATTTGCGGGGCTTTTTAAGTTGAAAAAATAGCTACCACAGCGCTAATAATAATAATAAAAAAAAAATTAAATTAATTATTAAAATATAATTATCGCCTTTTTATCGGCTACTTGAGACGATCGACGATGGAATCCATCTATCGTCGATAGTCAATAGAATCGACTATCGGCCCATCCCTAATTGGGACAGCACTTCACGAGAGCATGTTACCTTGTCAACGTTTAATGACAAAGATGCTGCTGACGCTTGCCGGTTTGGCAATTCTCCTTTTTGTTATATTGTAAATGCAATGAAAACAATCGGCTACAGCAATTTATTGATATTAGAAAATATAATTTTTACATTTGGATATTTCAGTATAAAGAATTAGGTCTTTAGCCTACACATACTAATCATAAATCAGAACGGGCTACATTTGGCTGAATTAAACAAGGTATAATTATAGTAATATGAAAAGCCGTTTGGGAGCCAAAAGAGCCGGCTCTTGTTGGTGGGCTGATCCAAATGATCCGGCTCACTAAAAAAAGGCAGAAATTCCCATCTGGTCGCGCATTGACAGTAGCGTTGTCTTGTTGTTTACCTTCCTAATTTCCGGATTTCCCTATGGTCTCCACGGTATACGTTAAAACGCTTTGAACTGTGGGTAATTCCCTTAGGCGAAGTCTGCACTGATGCAGACTCACGGAATGGGCTCGGTAAGTGTGGACTCAAACCCTCATGCCCTTTGGAAATCGACATTGGGACAGCCCTAAAGCCTTAATTATTTCGCGAGAACGCGCAGCTGAGTCCGTGAGTCCGGACATTGGGATTGGGCCTATGAAGTGTGGCGTTGTGAAACCATTCAGGAATATGTATTTGGAAATAAATGACGGTACTGTTGTTGTGAATTATATTTAATAATAACATTGAACAGTTCAGTACATTATTTTACATTAAAACACATTTCCATATATCATTATAATTAATTAATTAATTTAATCATGGGTATTTTTGTCCTCCCATATTGTATTTCATCCACTTTAAATAAATCGTACATCCCTTCTAGCATTTCAATTGATACACTTCTACAGCCACTTCTTTATCTAAATATCTATATCTATATATATATATAGTTAGATAGATAGAAGTGTGTGTAGTGTATATGTATATATGTATATATAGATAGATAGATAGAAGTGTGTGTATATGTATATAATCTGAAGGTGTGCGGCGGTACTCTTGGTTTGTTGTCAGGGAACGCTGAGGAGAGGAAACCTGGGGATTTCCTCCTGGTGGACGGCCAGAAGTACGCTGTTGTTGGGTAGGTATAGGCCCCTACTCCACTTCTGCACGGTGAGCCGGGCACTGAAGCCCTCTGAGGAGGTGTTATTCTGTTAGTCCTCTGAGGAGGTGTTGTTCTGTTTGTTCTCTCATGAAGAGGTGTTGTTCAGTTAAGGCCAAAGTATACTACTCTGTATCCGTAATCCGTATCCGGCCTCCGTAACTACGGAGACCCCTCGAGCATTCGAAGTTCTCTGTTCGGATGTTGGATAAGCAATGCAATTCGCCGCCCGGTCGATCTTATATGTTGACTACAAACCATGTAAATAGTTTTGTAAATAAACTTCCAAAGCTTTACAAATCCTATTTGGTGTTTTATTGGACCTTAATATGCAAAGTAAACAATGTACAAAGTAAATAAGGTGCAAAGTCAAACCAGAGAAGTGATTACAGAAATGATTTTGTTAGAGGACCAATCACAGCCCTTACCGTCACCATTGCGTTGACGGATAGTTAAAAAATATTGGATGCGCACGTAAGCTACGAAGAGGTTCTCCGTCAGGCTCTCTGGCTACGAAGAGGGCTCTCCCTGTCTACGTACAGCACTTTACGGAGGACTATAAACCGGCCTTAAGTCCTCTGATGAGGAGGTGTTGTTCTGTTAGTCCTCTGATGAGGTGTTGTTCTGTTAGTCCTCTGATGAGGAGGTGTTGTTCTGTTAGTCCTCTGATGAGGAGGTGTTGTTCTGTTAGTCCTCTGATGAGGAGGTGTTGTTCTGTTAGTCCTCTGATGAGGAGGTGTTGTTCTGTTAGTCCTCTGATGAGGAGGTGTTGTTCTGTTAGTCCTCTGATGAGGAGGTGTTGTTCTGTTAGTCCTCTGATGAGGAGGTGTTGTTCTGTTAAAGTCCTGAAGCCCTGCTGATGTGTTGTTCCCTGACAGGACGGTGCTGCTGCTGATCAGGATCTTCCTGGAGTACTGTCAGTGCATTAACGACATCCCCTCCATTACCACGGACCTGCTGTCCAGGCTGGCTGACCTGCTCAAGGTGAGCTCACCCATCTGGGCCCCAACAGGGTTAACATTCATGTTATTACAGTTCCTATTGTTTCTATTGTCATTTATAGATTATTACTGTGTTCAGTGTGGATCTCTTTTGATAAGCATATGTTACCGGCGCCAGATCTAGGGGAATGTGGGCAGGTACAAGGCCCACAGGCTGGTTTGCGCTGTGGGTAATATGAAGTGGAGAACAACAGTATTCAATCTTGCTCAAGCAATCGACAGTTTATTTACTCCTTTCAGAGTCAAATACTTTGGAATATAATAAAAAAGATAGCATAGATAGCAGCATAAATGCAACTAGATGGCAGCATAAATATCACAGCACAAACATCACAGTATAAATATCATAGCATAAACGCTAAAACATGCCTCAAAGTGACTTGAACTCTAATAATATATCTACATGACTTTGGAATATAATAAAACAATAAATAAACCAATACATCAATAATTGTCCATACCATAAATAAATAGCAGCATATATACAAATAGATGGCAGTATAAATACCACATCTCTACTTGTGTGTCCACCCGCACACACGCACCAACCGACGACACCAACGGCTTCTGCCAGCTCACCAGCGACAACCGCTAGCAACTACATTCAAAACACTGCAAATCACACTTTCAAACACAACAAAGCTCCCCAAACACAACATGAACAAACGCACCACCCATAGGACTGCATGATAGATTAACCATGGTTCAATGGAATATAATAAAACATTTCCTGTGGGTAATATGAAGTGGAGAACAACAGTATTCAATCTTGCTCAAGCAATCAACAGTTTATTTACTCGAGCTATGGTCTCCATGGCAACCCACTATGGCAATAGTGCACAGTGCCACCTAGTGGCATGAAAATAAATACAATAGCGGGTAATACAATTAACCGCTAAAACAAAAAAATGTGAGGGAGGGGAACTGTTTTATAACACAAGCCATTTTCTATGCCTGTTACACATACACTCCTATTAGCACACACTTGGTACTACTGCACAAACACACACACTCTACTGCTGCACAAACACACACACACACACACTACTGCTGCACACACAAGCACACTCTACTACTGCGCACGCACACCCACTCACTCACACACTCACTACCATTTCACACGCACTATACCGTTTCACACAGGCTCTCTACTGCCGCACACACACACACACACACTCCTGTTGAAACACACTCTGTACCGCTGCACACACACACACACACACACACACTGTACAAACACACACTCTGTGCTGCTGCACACACACTCTGTGCTACTGCACACACTCAGCACTGCTCCACACACTAAATTACACACACTCCCTGTACTGTTGCACACACAGTATTCAACAGTGATTCTGCTGCTTACTCTCCAATAGTGATTCTGCCTCAGAGCATTCTATTAGCTATGAATTCAAACGGCACTAAAGCACTTTTGCCTTTGGTGATGAGAACCTTAGTAAAGTACTTATGGTGCGTACGGTGATGGACTGCTATGTTGTATACAACCCCGTCCTGACCCCCCCGTCCTGACCCCAACCCGTCCAGACTACTGTAATGAATTAATGCCCTTAAATATGACTACTTTAATGCCTTTGTATATATAATGTTAGTTTCCCTGGGTAAAGGGACATTGGCACCCCCTATCGCCTTTTGCCAATCACTTCAGGGAGGACGTTACTCCCCCAGCCTCCGTTGACTCCCATCAATTTCCCCGAAAGTACTGGCGGCCGGTGAATAATATGGGTTTCAATGGGAGAGAGGAGGAAAGTCCTCCTGAGTGGGTGTGACTTTAAAGGCCTACGTGCAGGTTAACCGAAAGTTTTGATTATTGGCTATATAAAGCACTCAATATGTGTATCATTTATAAAATGTCTCAAATAGTGTTTAAGTCCAGTTTTTGGCAGTAACGGGTGTTTTCTGACGCCATTCAGCGATGACGTCACGTTAGGAGACGTGGTGGAAGGTAGCCTCAGCCTAGTACTAGAACTATGGCGTCTAAGAGGTGGCAAGAACCACAAATAACATGTATGATTGCCCACAGCAGTCTAATTTCGAACCTGTCAGATGTGAGAGGGCGAATGAGGAATTGCTGAGAACTGATGGCGGTCAAAGCCAATTAAATGCATGGTCAGAGGAGAATGAGTGGAGAGTTGCTATCATTTAGCAACGCAGCAACGAGCGCTGGAGCTAGTCAATGAACAGCAGTGCATGCAATAACGACACTTTTATTTATTTTTACTGTCAGTGAATAGCACCGAGTGAAAGTCAACGTTTTCTTTATATCTAGTGACAGTGATTATGTCACAAGTACCGGTAAACTTAGTCAGAAGATCTAGAAATAGAAGGCATAATGCTAGCTATGGGCTAACTTAGCCTATCGGACAGCATTCAGTGCACTTGCAAATGAGTGCCGGCAAGTATAACCGATCGTGGTGTGACATTATTTAACCATCAATCTACCGCAAATACGACCAGACAGATGTACATTGAACAAATACACAAAGCACACCGTCTAACCCGGCGGATGCTGACAGACAGCCCACAACAAGCCAAACATCACCACGGCGGATGTGCTCTCTCTCTCGCACGCCCGTACACAATCACTCCAACTTATCCAACTCCAAGGCTAGGCTGCTTCACTAAGACCACAACTAACCACAAGGCCTTCATAACCATGCAGTATGCCGAAGCCGAAAAGGACAGACGCACAGTCGCACACACTCATCTTATGCAAACCAATCCGTTTTATCATCAACATTCAGTCACTGCAAAGATTTAAAGACTAGCCTCTTACCATAAGTTAGAATGGACCCAAGGTATGTGATTGATACAGTCTGGTTCGGCTTTCGCTTGCTATCCGTTTTTAGCATGACTTCTCAACATTACGTCTTTCTTGTGTTAGGCGCACATGGCTAATAACAGGATTGGCTTAGCCTGGTCCTACCAGACCATCGTACTTCATTTCATTTATACAGAAGGTCTGGAACTGCTCAATTGACAAACGTTCACTCACTTGGAGGCGGGAGTCTGTAGAAGTTTTAAAATGATTGGATCTGCCCAGTGCCATTCTGGATCTGCCATAACCAATCGCATAGCGTTTTGTCGTGACGTATGTCATGCGACGGGACCGGCTCCTTCACCACTAACGGAGCCAGCTGGAAAATCAAACTTTTCCCGAACCCGGTGGGGAGAAGCGCCACAACATCATTGCCACCCAAAAAACTCAAAAGCTTGTTCTTGCTCCGGCTTTAATTGATCGATTTTCGGCAGCGATCCCACAACAGACCGAATAGCTTCTCTCGTATCCTTCTCCATTGTCTCTGACTACAACTGAAACTGGCACGCGACCTAGACATCATCGTTCTCAGCCACTCCCTCTGTTCGCTGATTGGACCGCCAGAAATCTGGTTTCCATGGAAGGCATTCATATTAAGCAGACCCAGACCTAGTACTGAAGTGAAATGAAAATTGAGCGGAAGTAGGTAGGTTGGCGGTGCCAGGCTAGGATTGGCTGGCTCCGCAAGGCAAATAATATAACATATTTAATTATCTTTCTGTCTATCCTATCTATCAAGGGATCGAAGGAATTCCTCGAGGATCAATCGAGTACTCGTTAAATCGAATCTATTTTTAGAATGCAACGCATCTGCAGCAGGAATAGGCCTAATGATGAACGGCAATATTACCAACCAAACATGTAATGCTTATTCTCCATCAAAACAGTCAGAGTTATCAGAGTATTCATTATTTATTTTTGCAAACGTTCAAAACACATTTTCCTTCCAAAAATAAATATGCGTCTCACAATTTAAATCACGTCGAACCAAGGCCTGTAACGTTTAAAAAAAAAAAAAACGAAACAAGTAGCCTAACCATTGCAAATAATTTAAAGCTGCAAATAAAACGGCAGTAAATGGACTATGGAAATACTCAGCGTTGTGATCTTCTCTACACGTCCGGTATTAAAGCTGCGTCTTGCGGCGGTGAAAATAGCCGACACACTTGGTTGCTGCGGGTCTGCTTTCCCGAACTCACCGTTGTTTCAGGTGCATATGTTGCCGCATAGTACTTGTAGTACTCTGGTAGCTCGATTTCGCTTGGCATATTTTACATTTCACCTTATGATCTCCTATTTCTTTAAAGTATTTCAATTCTTCGCTGCGCTTTGCTTTAACCGCAATCCCTTAACTTTTTGAATTCTGGCGTGCCTGAATTCCTCCTAGCGGGCACGCGCCACACAGAAACACAACAAATTTGATACATTTCATTTTCTTTGTGCCCACAGCATGCGTTAGTAGCGCCGCACAGAAAATTTATACATTTGCTTCAGAAAACTTTGTGTGCGATATGCAAACTCGAGTTTGCCTGTCCACCAACCGAGTTCATTTGTAACGAGGAGTACTCGAGTAATCGATTCCTCACGCCCATCCCTACTATCAACGCATGGGTCTAGTTTTAATGTGATTTATTTTGTGTGTGTCCAGTCAGACTTGTCTCCCTAGTTCTGTGTGGTCTTGTATACTGGGTGAGCAGAATCACCTAAATGAATTCCCGACGTGTAGTTTGGTATTACTTGACTAGGCTATTTATCTATCTAGGCTATTAGTCAACAAATACTTGCCGAAGGCGAAGTGAATAGTAGAGAATAGCCCCCGAGACCTAAGGTTTATTTGTTATCAGCTGACATTTTGCGATGAAAACAATCTCGAGTTTGAGATGTCAATCATGGGATATTGCCCAATATCTCGAGATAGCGAACCAATCAAATTGCGCCATTTTAGGAAGTTCACGTGTAGCATATACTAACTATAGATAATATCTATATATTTATCTGTATAATCTGCTGAACACTCTCTTACTAGTCTCTACTCTCAAGGGTCTCAATGTGGCTTTGGTCCGTGTCTCCCCAACGTGACGTCATGCAATGCATTCTGGAGGAAATGATAATCAATAGCAAACTGCTAAAGTAGTACCTACTTTTTCGTATTACATTCCGTTTTGTGATACCTAACAACATTAAATACAATAAATAACTGTTTAAATCTTAAATACCAACAAGCGACTTGCACAAATTCGTTGAAAAATAAACCCTGCAACACGACCTTTAAGGGGTCTGATTCGCGCAAAAATCTATTCGTGCTGCACTATTAACAAATAAGCAGGACCCGTGGCTGGTGAGCCGTGTTGCCAGATGGGGCAGATTTCCCACCCAATTGGGCTACTTTTAATCACGTTAGGCTAGAAAATATTATCATTGGGCAGGAAATCTGCCCAAAGAGACGCAAAGCAAGTGAAATCATCTGAATGATAGCGAGATTATAACATTTGCAAATAAAGTGTACTATGGAAACATTGGAAACAGAGGACATTGTTCATGTTTTATTACACAAAGCATTGAGTTAAAATGCTAGGTTAGCGACCAAAGAAAAAGGTAGACCACTTCCCAAAATCGGATCACCAAAAGTAATGGCAACGTCAGTGTTTCATGGTTTGCTAGGTACTCACTGGTATCATTACTAGCAATCGACTGTATTGCTGGCCCTGTTTGCTCTTGAATAATGGCAAATCTCCAACCTGGGCTGTTCATGGTTTCACTGATGTGAAAAATCTTGTCAAGATCACGTTGGTGCTGCTATCCAACTTTCCTTGCTAGGCACCATGCTTTTAGATCAGGTTGTTTGAAATAATGTTCTTGTTCTTTTACTAGTTTGTTACTCTGACCGTTCTGTTTGGTATTGTGGAAAGGGTGTGGAAAGGGTGAATGATTCAGAGCATGATGCATTTTAAACGGCATCACTTTTGATCTTGAGTCTTTTTTTATAACAACCTATAACTTCAGTCATTGAGGTCAAAAATAGGCCAAATGTTATGCCCAGATTTTTTTATTTACTTTTACAAATCAAGAGTAGGCCTGATTTGACTAATGGGCTTGGCATCCTTTCCTTCTGCCCTTACAGTCCATTTCAAAGACATGCTGCCCACCAACTTTGAAATTACAGTGATGCCACTGGTGGCTTTGTATCAATTTTATTCACATAACTATCCCTCCCTACTATTTTGTAGTTCACCAAAACACCCTGAAACAACTTGATTCTCACATTCTTATGCCACCATACACCAACGGTGCAAGCAGGCCAATGGCAACCAAGCGCGCAGTCCTTCCTCCCTCACTTTAAAAACCACCAGCCGCCACTGCCCCCACCCCATCCTGACCCCCGTCCAGTACATGGAGTTCTAGAGAAGGTGACTTAGGTAATGTTAATGGCGTTAAATGCTGTGGGGCAGGATCGCTACAATAATTAATAATAATAATTAATTTTATTTGAGGGCGCCTTTCATAGCACTCAAGGTCACCTTACAGGGCAGTGTTTAAAAAACACAAGAACAAGATACATTGAAACAATTTACACAAGTGGGGTGAAATGGGTGGGAGACAATGAATTAGATTGAATATGTCATTTTAAAAAGGTGTGTTTTTAGATGGGACTTAAAAGTGGAGAGAGTGTCAGAGTTATGGATGTCAGGTGGGAGGGTGTTCCAGAGGTGGCGGGCAGATCGGCTGAATGCCCTGGACCCCATGGGGACCAGGCGGGCGGGTAGTACAGTGAGATGAATGGAAGAGGAGGACCGGAGAGTGCGGGTGGGTGTGTTGGTGTGCAGGAGGTCACAGATGGATGGAGGGGCGAGGTTGTGGAGGGCCTTGAAGGCAGAATCTTGAAATGGATGCGGGATTTGACCGGGAGCCAGTGAAGCTGCTGAAGGACAGGAGTGATGTGATTAATGGAGGGGGTTCTGGTGATGATGCGAGCAAAATGAGAACAATGAGGTGACTTTGGACTGAGATATTGGTCTGGGTGTTTTATGGCACATTTCCACCGAGCGGTGTGGTTAGGTCCGCTAGGATTAAGTACGGTAGGTGTAGTACAGTTAGGTGCTGTTAGGTGCGGCTCAGTTACGGCTCGCGACGACAGTACCCTTATGGTAGGCCGGGGTTTATGCCAGATGGCGATAGCCGCGGCAGCTAGGTAAGCATCGCGACACCATAGCAGCCCGACACAGTGTAGCCTGCTAATAAACTCAATGAAAAAAAAGGACGCGACACATTAAACAAAGAGCATCCAAGAACGCAAGAACGGTAAACTTTTGCAATGAAATATCTCCAATAAACGAAACTTTCACCGTTTTCCAGAAATATCTTGCGGGTACTGTGTGTGGTATTGTTTGTGTTTATCCCCCTGTCGCACAGAAGTGACTATTCTGTCTTCCAATCAACATGCGGCACGTGTAGCTCAACTTTTGGCACCCTTTCAAACCGCTTGGTACCCCAACTGAGGAGTACCGAAAAATAGGTACGGCTAATCGCGGCTAAGTCCGGACCCAGTCAACTTTTGGAGGTGGTAATGCGAACCGTACAGCACCTAACTGTACCACACCGCTCGGTGGAAACATGCCATTAGTGAGCCAGGGCAGGGGTTACCCCCTGGTTATGTTACCCCCAGGGTCCCCTGGCGGCCACCCCTTGTTACGTTACCCCTGGGTCCCCCCAGATCGGGGTGTCCTCTGATGTGTTCCAAGGAGTTCAAAGCAGCCTCTCTCCTCTGCCGGCAGCACTTCAACTCGCGGAGCTGCCAGCTGGTGCTGGGGGCCGGGGCCCTGCAGGTGGTGGGCCTGAAGACCATCACCACCAAGAATCTGGGTAGGCCCTGTCGCCACGGAAACACTAACTCTGGGGATTATTATTATTTTTTTAGATGACTTGATCGTGTGTGTGCGTGTTCGTGTCCACAGCGCTCGCCTCCCGCTGTCTCCAGCTGGTGGTCCACTACATTCCCTTGATCAGGACTCACTTTGAGACCAAGCTCCAGCCCAAGCAGTACAGCGTCCTGCGACACTTTGACCACATCACCAAGGTAACCGAAGCACAGACCCCCACACCGGCCCTCGTTCACACCAGGTCCATGAGGCTGGGGACACATCCACACAATCCCACTAGGAGGTGCTGCAGACACATCTCTGGGGCTACAGTGCACACAGAACAGAATAGGACCCGAGTTCAGTTCAAAGCATGCTGTTATCAAATATGGTGTGTGGTGCTTTCAGGACTACAACGACCACATAGCGGAGATCTCCGCCAAGCTCGTGGCGATCATGGACAGCCTGTTTGAGAAGGTCCTATCAAAGGTACACGCACAGACACAATGTTGTTTTGTCGTGGTTAAGGCCCCCATGCCCTCGGCCTGTTTGATATTTTGTCGTGCCCCCCCCCCCCAGTATGAGGTCGGGACCCCTAGCCCTCTACCTTTTTGATGTTTTGTCCTGACCCTCCCAGTATGAGGTCAAGGCCCCCTTGCCTTCAGCCTGTTTGATAATTTGTCGTGACCCCCCCCAGTATGAGGTCAAGGCCCCCATGCCCTCGGCCTGCTTCCGCCACGTCTGTAAGCAGGTATCCAAGATGCACGAGGCCATCTCAGAGCTGCTGCCAGAGCAGCAGACCCAGGTGGGATTGGCACACACACGTATGCACGCGGTGCGCGCACCCTCAGAAACACAGAAACACACGCTCACACACACACACACACCTGCCCATTCAGCTCTTAGCTTTAGACAGCCACATTACTCAGGGGTTCAGTATTTCATGTACATTAAACAAGAATACTTGCTTACACATTTTAAATGTACTGTAACCCCCCCCCCCCCCCCCCCCCCCCCCAGACGCTGTTCTGGAGGATCAACGGCAGCTTTAAGATGCACCTGAAGAGGCAGCTGGCCCGCCTGGGTGTGGTCAACGACGGAGGGCCTCAGCACGGGTAAATCCTCTACTGCGGTCTCCTTTAACCTTTTGACCTTTAACCTCTTCTCTACTGTGATCCTAAAGACATGATGTTGACCTTTAACCTCTCTACTGTGTTCCTGAAGACATGATGTTGACCTTTAACCTCTTCTCTACTGCTCCTGAATACATGTTGACCATTAAACGCTTCTCTACTGCTCCTGAAGACATGTTGACCTTTTACCTCTTCTCTACTGCTCCTGAACACATGTTGACCCTTAACCTCCTCCCTACTACTCCTGAAGATTGTAGGATACGTTCAATAATGATGGAATATAATCCGAGTCTTTTAGAAACATTGACAAAATGTTTTTGGTTCACAATGTCCACCATAGAAACCATGCTATGCTCACTGCTGCTCTTCCTCCTCCTTTCCTCTGGCTAGGCTGGTGATGGTGGACGTGGCCTTCTACACAGAGAATCTGCTGTCCCTGCGCACGCTGGAGAACATGGACCTGAGCATGGTCGAGATCTGGGAGCACAAGAGGTGAAGACCACCAGGAGGAGGAGGAGGAAGAGCAGCAAGAGCCCACACTCCCTCCCTCTGCCTTTATCCCCCCCCCACATACACACTGAAGGAGCAGGATGGGGGACTGGCAGGGGGGAGAGGTTGGACCATCAACCTATGAGCCACTGACTCCGTTCGTTGACACTTTGAGACTCAAACGGGTTTGTTTGTCCCCCGCCTCAGAAACATGCTCGATCTGGAGAGAACTTGAACCAAGTCTACGTGACCTCATCTTAACACGTGCAATACAACTCAAGCTATGGAAGCCAAGCAATGCAATGTCTGGGACTTCTTAAAGGGGATGCTGAGGTCGATTTAAAGGGGATGCTTCACAATCGGTTGAACTAATGGCTTCAATAATTTATTTTTTAAATCTCAATTATACTTTTTTTGCGGGGGTCATAGTCAACCTTGGCTGAAAAGCTCTTCAAATAAACGGTTTGGTTTCAAATCAATGGGGATGGTGGTCTTGTCGGCGTATATTAACACTAGGCGGCGTTCCAAACGGTTCCTGGTACTACAGGGTTGTATTTGACCTGGTTGGTTTTTAATGAAGGGACCTTACTTTTATTCTGGGAGGCTGAGACTATTGCATTATGAGGAACCCGTTGGACCTACAAATCAATTTATTTTACAAGCTGGACACGAGATGTCTCTGAGAGTGTAAACTAAAGGTATTTTCCATGTTGAGGGGTCCACACCCCTCAACATGGAAATGGAAACCCATCGAAATGGAACCCCAAAACTGAAATCCAACCAAATACAGCTCAATGTTATCACCGTCAGACTTGAGGCTGAGGATTCCCGAGTAATTTGATGAGGCTCGTATCATGTGATATTGCCTGACACCAATTTGAGCCAATCAGGAAAAGCTGTTGCAGTAACCAGTGGAGTTCCGAGAGGGTGCTGTAGTCGTAGTCTGAGTTTCGGAAAAAGTGTCTTATATTCCCATTTATTCTTTAGAGGATCAGCAGAACTAAGCTGTGCGATGCAGAGGAGCCGGCCGCTCTTACTGATGATTAAAGAGCGTGTGTGAGCGCTGGTGCTGTGATGGTCTCCTCATAGAAAGGACCACCTCTCAATATGCAGCATGTGAACATGAGCTCTCATCTTTTTGTAATGTTTTTAATTCTTTGTGCAAGTCTGTATAATGACAACTGTCTTAAAATGTTTTTAAGTGGACAGGATCTGCGTTTGTTTGTTTTTTGTGAGTGCAGGCAGAGTAGCAGCTTTCAACCCAAATAATGTTTCATTTGGACTTTTTGGACCCGAGCTCAACTAACTAACAGCCATGACTTTGTCCTTCAAAAGTGCCTACTTTTGATAAGTGTCCACCTCTCTCTGGTAGCGTACGCTTTAGTACCTACTGTACCTGTCTGTGTGTGAGCAGAATGCAACCAACAGGACGGCATGCCTGACGATTTTTAAATGTGAGATACTCCCAAACCTTTCTGAATGAAATAAATGAATGGAACTGTTGAGACTCATCCCATCTCTCTGTTAAGGGCTCTGGTCTCAGACCATGAATACTCCTTTTAAATGCATCGCAATTGTTCACTCAATTAGAAAACCATGTGGCATGTGCTGTTAAAGAAGCACATTCAATATGCATGGTGTACAACGTTGTCATGATGGGCTGTTTGAGCCCGTTAATCATACCCTGCAGGTAGACTCGGGTTCTGAAACCACAACCTTTAGGCAGCCACATTTACCTCTTCTTGTTCTTCACATGTTCTATAATGATGTACCCCCCCCTCCCCCAAAGAAAACACAGCTCACAAATCTTGCACTTTTATTTTCATCCTACTCTAGGATCTGGTACAAAGTAAGGCTCCGACATCGCAACTAAGTGTAACAAACTCATTCTTTGGCTGTTTGCTCTGAAGGCCACTCTACATGTGAGGAGAAGCCTACAGATCTGATCAGCAGTCAGTCACTATACAAAAGAAAATAAGATGTTATGACTGTAGGAAAGCGCTTCACTTTTCTCCCGGCCAGTCACATTTGTCAGAGATGCTGGCCAAGCCTCCAGGTCTTCTTCTCAGAGGCTTCAGTGGTCCAGGATGCGCAGGTTACCAGACACGATCTTGTTCTCCAGCACAGCCCCGGCCGGGATGTCGATCCGGTCGCCGTGGTTGGCGATGATGATGACCGTTCCCTGGGAAACATCGGGATAAAATAAATGAACTAATGACGCATTCCGAACATGGTTCTTCACTTATGTAGTGAGGATCATTACCATGTTGTGCCGTGTGTGTAAACCCATTCCAGGGCTTAGAAAGGTGTTTTCTTACCAAAACATTAATTTAGAGGTTAACCTATTTATACATATTTAAGATTATAATTAGAAAACACACCTTGTGCAGGTCAGATTATTAGTTAAGACGTTTTCTCTAAACCTTAAAGAGCAACTGGTTACCGCTAGTGACAAGTTCATGACTTTGAACCTATCAGAAACCAGCAGTCAGTAAACATGGGTGTTGATAGGTCAGTCCTGAACGCCTCCGTTCTCCCAGTGTACCTTGAGGGAGACATTCTTTCCGAAGGTGACATCCCCGGACACGGTGAGGTGGTCCAGCTCCAGCATGTCCGGGATGTTCTCGAAACGCTTCAGAAAGTCCTGAACCTGGAGCCACAGAGACCAGATTAGAGCACCTCCCATCAGGAGGAGAAACAAAGAGCAGAAGAGCTCCGATCAGGAGGAGAACCACAGAGCAGAGCACCACCCATCAGGAGGAGAACCGTCTGATGCACACTTCCTTGAGGACTCGTAAACCAACGTCTATCTGCATGTTGGGATTAGCACAATTGATCAACTCCCCTTTGTGTATTAGTTAAATTATACCATACATTCTGTGCCAGCGTGTTCGTCAGCAACACACAGAATTTGAATTAGACACGGGTTCTTTGTAGTGTCCCTTCGTCAAGACAATCGTGACCACTTCTCCCCTACCTAATTAACTGTGTTGATCATTAACCTAGTCTCTTCGGCCACAGCTGAAGCCTGCCATGACCAATCAACCAGCGTTCACTCCCATATTATTGCTTTGGTTTTATCACACCTCGGATGATGTTTCTCGATAAGAATCACATGTTCAAACAATTTGTCTTAGAGACCTTTCATAAATAATTAATGATGTCCAAGTGTGGGCGCCCGCTCAAGCCCTAGGCCTTGCGTTTGAGAATAGCTGTGGGCGTTGGAGGCTAGCTGTGACTCTTAGGGACTAGCTGTGGGCGTTGGAGGCTAGCTGGGGGTGTAAGGGACTAGCTGTGGGTCTTAGGGTCTAGCTGTGGGCGTTGGTGACTAGCTGTGGGCGTCGGGGACTAGCTGTGGGCGTTGGTGAGTGTCTTTGGGCGCTAGGGACTGGCTGTGGGCGCTAGGCCAGGCTGAACCGGCTCTGTCAACAAATGATCGCCAGTAGGCTTATTAATCGATAAAGCCATGTTTTATTTATTGTGTTTCGTGGACACAACATTGGATTGGGATGTGATTGGTTAGTGCCCAGCATGAATGAAACGTCAGCCAAGGTTGAACATAGGTGACGGGAAAATATGCTCCTCCCAGCTAGCACCTAGCGCCCCAGGTAGCGCCCAGCACTAGGGTTGCCGCGGTGTGGACATTTTCACACCGAGTAATACGCTCGTGTCAACACCGGTATTACCGGTATAAACGGTATTAACTTTGAAACTAGGTAAACCGCCATCTTCTCCGTCAACTCTCCTCTCACACTTGGTGACAGCGGCTGGCAGCGCGCCAATTCTCGGCGTCTTATAACGTTCTATATATAATAGCATAATATGATTTTATATATCACAATATCATGGCCAAAAGCTCTGTTCGCCTCCGGATGGCCTCAACACCGGTAATACCGTATACATCGGCAACCCTACCCAGCGCCACAGCTAGCGCCTAGTGCCCAGTGCCCCAGCGAGGCCCCAGGGATGAGCATCTCTTAGGGAATGCATCGTTACACTGACCCTGGGTTCTCTCTGAGCTCGTCGTGAACATGGGGCCCTACAGGAAATGGAGAACCGGTTAAACAGGTGCTGTGCTTGTTGAGCCGGCTGGCAGCTCACAGCAGCTGGAGAGCTACGGCCCGGCTCAGACCCCAGAGACGCCACCAGGCCCAGAAACGTGGCGTGAATGTCCCATGGTGGCCTTGAGGGGGGGGCTCAAGGTACCATTCCAGGTTAAGGGGAAAAAATGTGATGTTGTTCTACAGGTCTACAACAATAGGGTTCACACCAACACTCAAACCCTTCTTCAACTCTGGTGTCATCGTTTTGGCTCCGCCTTAAATACGCCTTAAAGGTGCCATGGCATGAAAATCTCACTTTATGAGGTTTTCTAACATAAATATGAGTTCCCCTAGCCTGCCTATGGTCCCCCAGTGGCTAAAACTTGCGTTCGGTGTAAAACGAGCACTAGGTGTTCTGCTCGCCTTTGAAAAAACGGAGGCTCAAGCGCGCTGATTTGGAATGTGGTTTCATATGTCGTCACATAGCATCTAAGCTCCTACCCTTACTCTGCCTGGCCCGCTCAGAGAATTTGGCCCGCCAATGAGACACGACCATGTGAGCGCCACACGTGAGTGTGTGTGTGTGTGTGTGAATACACACACTGTACGCAAGTGTTTCTTGTCGGTTCTTTGACGTCTCTTGTATTTCCTCAACGAGACTGTAGTGGGGGTTATCTTAGCCATGGTTGAGAAGGAATTGGGGGAAAGGAACTTTGGCTTTGACTCCCTGAAGTACATGAACTGCGACATAACGCCAGTTGCCGCGAGGCACCACCGCCGCGAGGCACCACCACCCGGCAGCGGGCAGCCGGCAGCAGGCAGCGCGCGGTTCAGTCTACTTCAGATTAATGTGAAAGTGGAAGAACCAGAGACGTAGCAGAACCCAACAAAGTCGTTTGTGATTCATAATATCGTCTGGAGGCGCACACAGCTTTTGGCCGTGATAATATGTATTATATGAAATAAATATCTATGTATTGTATGATATTATTTAGATATATTTGCTGCGAATGTCTCCCGCTTGAGCCCCGCTTCCCGCTGCCGAGGGACCGCTGCCGAGGGACCACCGCCTCGGCGCTGCAGGAGGCGGAGGTGCCTAAGCGCTGCCCGGCAACAATCCCTTTCTCCTCCATGTCGCGGTTCAGTCTACTTGAGATTGATGTGGACGTGGAAGAACCAGGAACGTCGGAGAACCCAACGCGGCCGTTTGAGATTCATAATATAGGCTCACACAGCTTTTGGCCGTGATAATATACATTATATGACATAGATATCTATGTATGTGATATTATTTAGATATAGAGCTCCAGGACTCCCTGGAGTGTGTTCTAGAATATTTACAGAACACGGCTAAAGGCTGTGTGCGCCTCGCCATTGCGATACATCCACTGTAAACAGAGCGCATGGTACCGTAGCTGCAAGCTGCTCAGGGCCACACCCCCACCCTCCTCCTTGACCCGCCTTGCTCCTCCTCATTTGCATTATAGCTACAGACACCAAAACAGCGCATTTGGGGGAGGCTCAATGTGCGACTGACTCAGAGTGGCTGTAACTCTGCACCACGGCTGAATTTCGTGTACGTCTTTGAATACTGTGTTAGTGGCCCACTAATTCCTATTTTAAAGAATCCATAAAATAGCATGTCATGGCACCTTTAAATACAGCCCACCCTGTTTGGCCTTCCTACCTGCATTCCTGGGCTGGTATAAGGGCTCGTCAACCTGCCAGTCAGCCTCCACGGCTACAGCTCAAACACAACCAGCTGGTTAGGTTTTATCATGCTCCTTTGTTCCATTAGCATTTGATAACATCCCTACAGCACATTCCTCCACACAAGCTCCTGACTGTACCATGACCTTGCGGTGACCTTCCACTCTCTGGTTAATCCTCACGGCCCCTACCTTGGTGAAGGAGCTTCCCAGCTTGACGTGCGGCGTGGAGGGGAACTCGCGCCTCTTGCTCATGGTGAGTGAGCCTGCCTCCAGGCTGTACAGATTGGACATGACCAGCAGCAGGTCCGAGGAGGTCTTGACGGGCAGGAAGCGGCTGCGCGGGACGTTGACGCCCAGCGCGTTGTCAAAGCACTTGATGGCGGCTCCCACCGCCGTCTCCAGCTGAATCACATTCAGCCCGCCGTCCAGGCTCTGCTCGTGGGCGAGAGGAGGGCGAGGTTAGGGGGCCAAACCTGCACAACCACAACCACCTGAGCGCTGCCAGGTGAATCATAGCCCTGCCTTCGCCTGACTCCTCCCTTCATTAAGGTTGTGGATTAAGTCATCTGGTTGGAATGGACTGGCACATTTTTGACATGTTTGTCATCTTGTCTCTAATCTTGTGCTGCTGCCTAAGACCATGCAGAGTTGCTGTGATCTGTATTGTAGTGAGCTGGAATGTCTAGATTAGTGGGTGTTCCCCTCCCAGTGAAAATGATCCTAGCCCCCTATGTCTTCTGCCTCCCTGCTGCATGGCCCTTATTCTGAGAATGTAAGCCTCTCCAGAGTGTTTCTGAGAAAAACTAACTGAACGGCCGCTGCAACCACACATGACCTTCACCGTTTCGATTTTAGCACTAGTTTAGAGGCAGTCCCATTGAGACCCTGTAGAATCCAAAGCGCTGCCTCCCAGCGGCTGCCAAGCTGGTCTCCTATCGGCTAGCAGTGGGTTGGTCCTCACCTTGGGGTTGACGATGATCTCCAAGTCCAGCGTGTTCTGCTGCTGCAGCCTCTTGATCGCGGGCAGGCTGATCCACAGGTTGTTTGTGTTGAAGATCTTGAACTTTGTGACTGACTTGAACTCGTCCACGTGGTCCTTGGGCACTTGGGCGATCTCCAGCAGCCTGAGATGGTCTTCGTACTGGATAAGAGTACCTCCCTGCAGGGGTGTCAGGCAGCGGTCACTCTCACACACATCAAGGATGTTCACTTTCATTTTCATATTTAGTTCCTGTTTATTTGATTCCATTGTTGTCGATGAACCTTGATCATTTCCCTGACAATCGTGTTTTAAACAAAGCATTTCAGATGATTACAGCAGAGCGTTGAACCAGAGGACATCCAATCGAGATGGTGTCGCATGATCTACTATCTCAGACACCTGTAACACGTACTACACCCGTGTGGATCATCGCTTGATAAAAAAAAAAAAAAAAAAACGAAACAAGAAAGAACAAACCGAACACGGATAAAGCCTGAGATCAAACGGTGTCTGGCCACAGAGCGCCACAGAGCTGCCCTTACCTTCACGTCAGAGCGGGTTTTGTTGGTGACCTCCATGATGAACTCACAGCGCCGGCTGGCTGGCTGGCTCATCAGATGGTGGAGGATGGAGAGGTCCACGGTAGCCCCCAGGTTGTCAATGTTGGATACGAAGACGTACTCCTTGCCCTGGGCCAGCAATGTGTCCAGCAGGCCCGAGTTGTGGAAGCTGGCGTAGATGTCCCCGTGCCCCGGGGGGTACCAGGCATCGGCGTTCGCCCCCCTCATGCCCAGGTCGCTGGCGATCGGAAGCAGGGACTCCTTGTTTATCCTTGGGTACCTGGTTTGAATACACAAGTGGAATGATACGAGAAAGGGAGATGATCAGGGGCAAAGCATGGCTGCGTGGGTCGTTCTTCCTGCAGTACACAGAGTGATTAAATTAATCGGCATGAGGAAGAGACAATATAAATGGAGGGGAGGGAGAGAAAGACAAAGTGCTGTGTGTGAGAGTGACCTGCTCTGGTTGAAGGTGTGGATCTTGACACGGTGGTGTGTGTATTTCTGCAGGATCTTCTTGGTGTCTTCATCGGTGTTGAAGGAGTTCATCAGCACCAAGGGAACGTCAGCATTAAAAGTCTTGTTCAGGTGCTGAGGAGACGGTAGACGATAGATGGATTCAGAGTGGGGTAGCCTGAGACGTCAATGTTTGGGTCCCTCTAGAAGTAAGGGATAGCGCCTGTACTCAAATGTATCCTTCTCATTTCCATGGTAGAATGTGGCACAGAAACAATGGTTACGGTGCTGAAGGAGAGATTTGAGAGCTATAATTTGAACAAATTCAAAGGGATGGCACCCAGGGATGGCAATCCGTCAACTATTACTATTAGTGTGTGTAGTGACATGCTTTGTAAGATTAGGGGTTTCCAGTTGACCGGCCTGCCTCTGTGTGCGCAAATTTAGATTTTAGACCGGCCCCAGGTTACTTCTGACCAATCAGGGTATCTCTTCCTTGATTGCTGCAGATAATTAATCTGCAGGGAGGGGACATTTTGCAGGTTTAATTTCAAAATCGTTTATTCCACTCTTTTCTGCTCTCTCTATGCAAAGCTCAAATCTTACACAACCCTTAAGGCTTCTATTAGCTTGGTAAATATTCAGAGTAGGTTCATCTAAGTCTAACCAAACAGATTTGTGTGACTCTTGTTTGTCTGAGTGGTGAAATGTGTATTACGCAAGGCAGTACGGAATAGTCCCTTCTACACATCTCTTTAATAAGGCTGTTGCACCACCCCCACCTCTATCTGCTGCACGGTGAGGTCCAGGAAAGTGTTGTCGTTGCTGACGCTGATCAGGCTCTTGGGCCCCTTGCAGCCCATGCTGGTGCCCAGCCCCCCGTTAAGCTTCAGCACCACCAGCTTGTTCAGGCTGCTGGTGATGCCTTCAGGCCGGCCCTGGGCCTTGATCTTCTCGTAGGACAGGATCTGGGCGAGGGGAGGACAGAGGGGGTCTCATTGGGGTTAATGACAGTATGAAGTTAAATGACCATATCAAACCTAAATGTTGAAGACCATGTTCAGACCATGTTCAGATCAGCTTTACTTTGCTAATTTCTGTGTTTTCTACAGATAGAAAATCATTTGATATTGAGCCCTACTTCTACAATATTTTTGTGTGTTGGGGTGGCTGCCCTATTAAGAAACTAGTTTTGTGACTAGGCACGGCTAGATAAGTATGCATGATTACTTCAAACATAAGAACAATGAAAGGAAAATATAAAATGTATCAACATATAGTGCATTCACTGCAGTAGAAGGTGTAGGTCAGACATAATTTATGTCTTTAAAAGACATTTGAACAATCTTCAAACTAGTGTCATCAACTAGTGTTTTGCTGTAATGTAGGCCCGTGTTTGATGTCCTAATAGTCCAGTCATTTTAAGCCAAAATGGGGATCAACCCTAGAACAAATTGCAACAGAAGCAAACTCAACTTTCAAAGATAACAAAAATATTTATCAAAAATAACACGAAGAATCCCATTAGGGGAAAGCTTTGAAAAAAGACCCATATGCATATTCATTGGTTTCTCACGTGAATAGGGTAAAAATTGTAACCTTTAGATATCCCCATGAAAATTTGACATCAAGACCAGCAAAAAATGTCTTACAATTTTCTTTTAAATTATTTGTTGTAAGGCTGGTTTTAAGTACTTCTTCCTGCCTCTATGTATTAATGCTCAGGGGTAGCCTAAATTTGTTCCATTCATAACATTACGTATTTTATTGTTATGTCAACAAATTCTACAATACATTTTCATCTGGCTATACCCAATGTTTAGATCTATTGTGGTAGTTATGTAAATTAGAACATATATAGAATATCCACGGTTAGCTCATGTTAACAAACAATTTCAAAATACTTTTAATCGAATTTTTGTTTGTCTTGATGTAAGTAATCAACTCAGTAATTTATATGGTGATATCTAATGGTTAACATTTTTTACCTATTCACCTGAGAAAAATAATGAATAGGCGGATGAATAGGCTATATTTGGGTCTTTTTCAAAATATTTCCCTAATGGGATTCTTCTGGGCGTTTTTCTACCTTACTCAGGACAAACTGAGGATACAGAAGCAGTTGAGTTTGCTTCTGTAGCAATTTGTTTGACCTTTTTTCATAAAATTACTGTACTATAAGCACGGCAAGTTTAGTTTGTCACATCGAACCTTCTGTGTTAGCCTTGGTGAATCTGTGTCCTCCACTGCTCCTCTCGCATATGGGGTACCACAGGGCTCTGTACTTGGCCCTCGTTTATTTTCCCTTTATCTTCTCCCCCTTGGTTCGATTCTCAGGAAAAACTGCATTTCTTTTCATTGCTATGCGGATGACACCCAGATTTATGTCCCTCTTAAAAAGTCAGACGCCTACAGAGTTAAGCCATTGCTAGAGTGTTTACATGATTTAGCCTGGATGTCTCTTAACTTTCTAAATTTTAATGAAAAAAAGACTGAAGTCATGGACCTATACCGTAAGTCGAAAACTCTTGAAACTTTCAGGTATGGTTACCAATAAGCCCCACTACCCATAAACCCAAATTTGTGGTACTGCACCCAAAGGTGGCGCTATGGTAAAACATCATGAATTAGGCTTATTTCTCCTCACGAGATTGACCTGGACTCAAAATTCTTTCATAATATTAATCTCTAGAATCCGATGCATCTATAAAACCCTGCCAAACATGATAAAAAGATTCACAGGCTTCAAAAATAATCAAAAGTTCACCTAAATCGCCACATTAAATCTTTAGACCAAGCCTCACAAAAATCATCAAACAGAATTTGTTTTATTTAGTTCCATTTTAGAAATATTGGCCGATAAAGTTGGAGCAGTTAGCCCACTTTTCTTATATGACCATTTTGTTATTGTACAAAAAAACATAAGACTATTATTAGGTGGATACCAATAAGCCCCCAGGAACAGTGCATACTTCCGCAATCCACCAGTGCTCAGCGGCCAAACCCGTTCACAGCTGCGGGCTGTGAACGGGTCCCTCGATTCAAGGGACCCAGAAGTAGATATCTCCGTTCACTCCAATACAAGTGGGGTACAGGAATGCGTCTCCGCAAAAAATGTCTGGATATCAATCAAAGGCTCATAATTATCTTCATGCCATGTCCTAAAAAAATGTATGTTTTTTCTTTTCAAAATGCCACCTCAAGCGTTTTATTAGCCGTTCTCTCTAATTATTTTTTGCTGGAGAAGGAGGTGTGCAGCTGAAAGGAGTTGTAGTGAAACAAATGTTGTTTCGACCTGGCGTCCGAGAGGGCCTAGTTCAGTGCTCCGTTAACGTGTCCGATTTTTAGACTGGTTCAGCTGCTGCTCAATAACTCTCACGGTCCTCTGCTTGCGATCATTGTGATTCACCATATATTGATCCATTTATTCAAAAGATCCAAAGACAAAGAACAGATTACGGTATCATTTTATATTATTTTGAATAGTCTAACATTTCAGCGTTGGTATTTCATTTTTCATTAGCTTGTTTAGTTACCTATGTATGGCAGTTAACAATGTTGTGGTATTACAATTATTTATGTGTGTAGGCCACTCCAACTTCGTTGCTGGTTGAAATGTAACCATTTATTTGTACATAAGTTATTGATTGCATTTTTCGTTAATAGTTAGTTGGAAGGAATCTGTTTCTTAAGCAGTGTGACACTTGGAGCTTGCATGACGGAGCACAAGTTGGCACAAAGCACTCAAAACGGCAAAAAGACATTGTTCAATTGTAGACTTGGAGCTTGCATAACGGAGCACAAGGCATAGTTTAATAGTGCATTTCTTTTTGAACAGCACATCCGATCCATGACCTCTGTCATTTTTGTACATTTAAATGTACGCCCATCACTAACTGAGTTTAGCTTTATCTATTATTACTTTTATTTTCTTCCCTTCTTTTCTTAATGTTATGTGTATTTTGTTTTTAAGATAAAACAAGAGAAACCCAAACATATCTTATGGTCTTGTATTTATGTAAATGTTTCATGTATTTATAGGTTCTTTATATGTTGTGTCTGAGTTTGTGATGTGAGACTTTGTTCTATGTTCCCACTCTTGGCCTGCACCTTGACGTGATGAGTGGGCTTTAAAATAAGACAGGCCTTTTATATTTTTTGGTTTGTGATTTATTGTTTGTCACAGTCTATCTTATTAATGATACAAAGCCTTAACTAAACCCCTTCTCTTCTGTTTGCAGAAACTGGAAACTTCAGAGTACATTTTATCTTAAGTTAGAACATCTTTTTTGTTTCCTCATAAGATCCCAGTCCATCATGCTCCCCTACTTGTCTGCCATGCCACCATCATGCCTCATGCATCACCTCTCAGCGCCCTGCAGCTGCATCTTATTTCGTTACTCCAGCTCTTTCCAGCTATTTCACAAAAGTGACAAACACGCTCCACCCAAGTGTTTTTAATCTATTATTAATTATACATGTGAGGTGTGCTGAAAGGTGCCCATCAATAAAAGCATTTTATTAATATTTTATTAATAGAACATTATGGCTCCATCAAAAGCAAAGTACACCTGCAATTTACAGTTATCATTTATTCTATCCTAGACAACTTTAATCTTATTTACCTAGGCCTACAGTAGGCCTGATTTCCTCTGAATGTTTAAATAAAAAATTCCATGTCCATGTCAGATCCCTGTCCATCATACTCCTGTTGTTGTCTTCCTGCACACCTGACTGCCTCCTCCATTGATTGCGGCCACAGCCCTCTCCCTGTACAATATTTCATGTTAAATACATTTCAGGATCAAGTTTGAGATTCAGTTTCAGTATTACTTGTTTTTGAAACCTGAACGTGGGGCTGGCACCACCATCATATCTGTCTTATTTATTGCACCCACACATAATAGGTCCATGATACCATGTGGGGTCATTTCAGACTCCTTTGCTTCCTAACACCTTGTGAGTTCCCTGGGTACACCATATGATGGGTCTGTGTATATATTGGGCATTTGATTCTCGTTTCAGAAAATGAAATATATAAAAAAACGAGTGGTAATTATTATTTCTGTTTTAACATTCAAAAAGGTATATACAAGGTGCTTTTCTTATAAAGTCAAAAAGGGGCAAACTAATCTAAAATAATAATTGTTAAACATATAGAGAATCATCGGGGGATTACTTCCATGGTCGGTAAACAATGCGACTGCTATCGCTCAGACCTCTCGCTTATGATGCTACAATGCTAAAAAACAAGAATATTTCTGCATCCGGTACGTAATGAACTAGGGCGGGCGCCCATGATGGCGGGCGCCCATGGGCGGGCGCCCATGATGGCGAAGCATATCTCTCCTTGATGTTGCCCTGCGCCATTGAGCAGTTTACATAGGAATGAATAGGCGCCATTTTTGAATCCGTTGTCCATTTTATAATATGTCCATAAACCCACTACCCATAAACCCAAATTGTGGTAATGCACCCAAAGGTGGCACTATTGTTAAAAATTATGAACTAGCCTTATTTTTCCTTACTAGATTGACCTGGACTCAATATTCTTTCATCATATTAATCTCTCAAAGCAAATGCATCTTCTTCACCCTGGTCTTCTGCTCTAAAAATGTTTACTTTTACCACAATTTAATAGAAAATCCAAACTGTCCCCAGTCTCAACCCAATTTGCCTATATTACCATTTTGTTATTGTATAACTACCATAAGGCTATCATTAGGTGGAAACCATTAACAGAGCAAATTTTCAGATCCGTCCTATTTTAGGAAAGGCCATAATTCTCTCGTGAAATGCGTGCTTGGAGTTTTCTTGATGTTGTGTGCTTATCAATCTTCATCCTTTCCATGTGAATGAGGCATGCAGTTTAGGAATGTCAGTGGCTCAACGGGATAATGCCTTGTACTGGTGATCCTTTGGTTGAGAGTTCTAATCCTGATTAGAGCATTATGAACAAGCCGAACATGACATTCTGTCATTGCCACTCATTTAGGAAAGACAACATTGAACAGCACCTGAAATTCATCAGGCAATCAACATTCCGGCTCATTAGTTTCAAAGAATCTGACTGTCATGACACAGTATGGCATTAAAGGGAACTTCTTAGTCAACCATTTTTCCTTCAAAATTAACTTTGTCATATTATATTTCTTCCGTTAGTGTTCTTGATTTCAAAGGATTCATTTCCCTAGAATTTCAAAGTTTTTTCAGGGATATGCTTTTAAGAAAGCCCTTAAATCAATTGAGAAATGCGTGCTTGGAGTTTTCTGGATGAAGTATGCTTATCAATAGACATTTTGAACATGTGAATGGTCAGAACCTGAACTGCAGTGAATGAGGCTGCAGGTCAGGTTTATCAGTGGCTCAATGGGCACCTTGTACAGGTGGTCCTTAGGTTGAGAGTTTGAATCCTGATTATAGCATTATGAACAAGCTGAACATGACATTCGGCCATTGCCTTGCAGCTCACCTGAAAGGCACAGTATTGCATTAAGTGGAACATCTTCATCAACATCTTTCCTTCATAATTATATGTCATATTTATATATCTTCCATTAGTGTGTTCTTGACTTTTAATTTTGCTGAGACCCTGTTAATCACTGCTTGCGGTTACATTTTTATTGGTTTTTAAAGCCTTGAATGGCCTTGCCCCACCTTACCTCTCCGAACTGCTCCACCAATACATTCCAAGATGCTCTCTCAGGTCAGCTGACCAGCTGCTCCTGACAGAGCCCAAAGCCAGGCTAAAACTTAGAGGTGAACAAGCTTTTTCCATTGCAGCTCCAAAACTGTGGAATAATTTGCCACTTCACATCAGACAAGCCCCTTCACTGTCTCTTTTTAAGTCCCATCTTAAAACTCACCTCTTTTCTCTGGCTTTTAACTCCAGGTAGCGGGTTGATGTAATGTAGATGTGTTGATGTTATGTGGGCAGTGTATATTTATTTATTTTATTTATTGGATTCTATTTGGTTCTCATCTTTTTATTACTTTTTTCCTATTGAGCCCCTCATCTTTTATTCTGCTTCTGTGGTGTTTTTTAGTGTGTTTCTTATCTTGTTGTTGTACAGCACTTTTGGAACCTTGTGTTTGTTTAAATTGTGCTATATAAATAGAGTGGATTGGAATGGATAATTTACAACACTGGAATATATTTTCGATCCAATACATTTGAACAAATGTCAGCTAGCCCCAGCTAGTTGGGATTCTACAGAGGTCGGTTATTCTGAGGCTGAACCTTATGTTAGCCTGGGTATTTTGGCAGCTGTGCTCGATATCGGGCTCTGTGTGTGTGTGTGTGTGTGTGTGTGTGTGTGTGTGTGTGTGTGTGTGTGTGTGTGTGTGTGTGTGTGTGTGTGTGTGTGTGTGTGTGTGTGTGTGTGTGTGTGTGTGTAGTATTCCAGCTTTCTAAAGAAGTCAACCTTGTTTATCAGACTGGGCTGGCTAGTTTCACCATTAATTATCGTTAAGTACTGTTAATAAGTTAAGAAAGAAGGTTTACAATGTGTACTGGCTCATCAGAATTACCACCAACCTTTATAAAAAAAAGAAACCTAAAAAACAAATCTTTAGTCATATGTATATATGATCTAGGTATTACGCCGCGTTCACACTGCACACGTCCGTTAACGGACGTGTGCAGTGTGAACGCGGTGTGCAGTGTGAACGCATTGTCTTGCATGGGGTGTTCTCGAAATGCATTGTGGGTCCGTCCGTTCTGTCGGCTCCGTTGCCTGCTTCAAAAAGTTGAGAAATGTTCAACTTTTCAGGCAGCGACGGATCCGTTGGCCAATCAGATCGCGTCCCCCATACGTCAGACACACCCTCCGTCATTCGTCGACAGACGTGTACAGTGTGAACGCGGCGTTATACTTTACTGTTATCCAACAGCTGTTATATCCAGTTATGTCTGGATTCTTGTACATAGGCGTATATTTTAATGTTTATTTTGTCTGTTAGAGGGTAGAGAACAATACATAACCCTGACACGAATTTACAAGAAACTAAAACTCAAAGCCCAATTGCCCCTTAGATTACAATTACCGAAGCTCAGTTTCCGCCATAGGTGCAGAGACAGGAAGCTGCTCCTGTCTCCAGAGCTGTAAGACCACGGGGCCCGCCTGCTCTAGAGCTGTCAGACCACGGGCCCCTCCTGTTCTAGAGCTGTCAGACCACGGTGACGTCCTGCTCTAGAGCTGTCAGACCACGGGCCCCTCCTGTTCTAGAGCTGTCAGACCACAAGCCCCTCCTGTTCTAGAGCTGTCAGACCACGGGGCCGGCCTGCTCTAGAGCTGTCTCCTGCTCCAGTGGAGGACCTCTCATGACTCTTATTATGGAGTGTGTGGCTCTGATCCCACGTCAAACCAGGGTCTTCTGCCCGGGCCTGGAGGAGCTTAGCTCCGGTCTGAGAGGAGACCAGACAGCCTGATGGAGACTTCCCTCTTCACCTGCTACAAATCGATTCTACCATGTTTCTTAAGGATATTGGTTATACCATACATAGGCCCTACATATATATATATAAATAAATAAAGGGATCTTTACAGTGTGTTCAGGTCTGTACACACACACACACACACACACACACACACACACACACACACACACACACACACACACACACACACACACACACACACACACACACACACACACACACACACACACACACACACACACACACACACACGTTGTTTCAGGGTGTTTTGGTGAACTACAAAATAGTAGGAAGGGATAGTTATGTGAATAAAATTGATACAAAGCCAACAGTGGCATCACTGTAATTTGAAAGCTGCTGGGCAGCATGTTTTTGAAATGGACTACAAGGGCAGAAGGAAAGGATGCAAAGCCGATTTGTCAAATCAGGCCTACTCATGATTTGTAAAAGTAAATAAAAAAATCTGGGCCTGTTTTGGCCCTCAATGACTGAAGTTATTGGTTGTAATTTAGCTATGTTTATTTTCAGTTACAATTGTTTTAAGAAATGACTCAAGAAAAAAAAAAGTGAAGCCATTTAAAATGCATCATGCTCTGAATCATTCACCCTTTCCACAATATCAAACAGAACAGTCAGTAACAAACTAGTAAAAGAACGAGAACATTATTTCAAACAACTTGATCTATAGGCATGGTGCCTAGCAAGGAATGTCGCAAAGCAGCACCAATGTGAACTTGACACTTGTCGTGGCGGTTGCCTTTGGCGGTTGATTTTTCACATCAGTGAAACCATGAACAGCCCACGTTGGAGATTTGCCAATGTTCATTAGCAAACAGGGCCAGCAATATAGTCGATTGCCAATAATGCTACAAGTAAGCCATGAGTACTAGGGATGGGCAAAATGATTATTTTCCGGGAACTAGTTCTTTCAGTTCAGTTCACTATAACGATTCGTTTATTTGATTCGTTCGTTTTGATTCGTTCGTTACGTCAGATTAAGTCATTTGGTGTCTGCCCCCCGCCCCCCTCCGCGAGACGGCCGTGAGCATAATTTAAACCACTTCTAGGCTCTAACCCCTGTGAAAATCGAGAAGATGTACTATATAGTATAACCGAACGTCCCACCAATATTTATACCACTTGCTTACTCTCTATATTTCATTCATGGTTTTACATTTATAATTGTATTTTACTTTACATTTAATTCTTCATTGTTCAGGCATTACATAACTTTCATGGTCATAAATAAAAAATACGAACTGCAGTTTAATTTCTTTGTTTGTTCTTAAATTGACGTAGAATGGAGCAAAGACTCCTGGGATTGGGAAATGCGTTTATCCAATAAACAGATGGAGGTCAAGTCTATTTTCGAAAAAATTTAGGGGGATTTATGAGTGGCCCCACGTCGAATGGTATGACCCAAGATACGTCAGACAGAGAAAGCGCGCATATTCGACGGTACCGCCTTGTCATTTGTTTACCCAGGTGCCATTGCAACACCATTGCTACCTCTCATTGGCTGAATCTTTGAGAACGTTGTAGACTCAATCAATATAAGTCGCGGGGAGACGAAGCTCTGTTCGTTTGTATATTTTAATTACGTGACCATATTTTTGGTTTATGTTAAAAAAAAAGAATCAAAGAACCAGTTCTTCTTGTTTTGGGGAACCAGTTCTTGTCATTCACGTTCGGGATTCGTTCGTTGTAACGAATCGGTCGCGACCGACTCATCCCTAATGAGTACCTAGCAAACCATGTAGCACCCACAACACTGACGTTGCCATTACTTTTGGTGATTTTGCGAAGTGGTCTACCTTTTTCTTTGGTCGCTAACTTAGCACTGTAACTCAATGAATGGAATGCTTTGTAATTAAACATGAACAATGTCCTCTGTTTCCATTGTACACTTTATTAGCAAATGTTAGAATCTCGTTATCCTTCAGATGATTTCACCTGCTTTGCGTCTCTTAAGGGAAGGCCACACTGCACGCGCGTTTGCGTTGAAAATCAGCATTTTTGCATAGGGAACCATTGGTTTAGGCGCGTAAACGCGTTACACGCGTTAAAGCGGCGCGTTAGTGGCGTTAGAAGCGGCATACGCACGTAATGACGCACGTAAACGCACCAACGTGCCCACCGGACCAACGCGTTATTTTTTTTTAACTTTTGACGCGCCTACGCGTGACGCTTAGCCGCGATAGCCAACCAGCGTGGAGCTTGACCCGACGTCACTGGCAGAGAGTAGTGACGCTTGCACAGAAGCATATGGCGGACATCTTTCTTCATTCTGGTTGGAAATAGTAACATAGTTACGCCATTAAAAGTGTTTCTGTAAACTTTTTTAGCGAGAAATGTGCATTTTACTTTCATAATGTTCGCTCGGTGAATGTGAAGGATGTTTGGTTTGATAGTTATGACGAAGAGGGAACGCTCCATTCACTTGCATGGACAGTGTCTCTGGTTGCTAAGCAACCTCAACGTCTTGGCGGACTACATCTCTGCTGATCAACACTACGAATGCTGGAAACAAAGCAGACACACCATGTGAAGTTATTTAACCCGATTATTGTTATTTATATCCGAGATTATTTAATCTAACCCGTTCTAAACTCTATCATGCACCCAAACACGGCGGCGTTTGGGTTTCCTACCTCAGACTCCTAAATCCAGCGCAGCCACAGGCGCGTTAGGCGCGTTTAACCATTTTTGTGACACACAATGATCAAGCGTCAAGTTAGGCACGTTATGCGCGTCGAGTAACGCGTGCAGTGTGGCCTTAACTTTAGACTGAGTCGCAGTGCAGGCAGAGCGGGTTTGTTATCGACAGCGTTGCCAGATTGGGCAGATTTCCCGCCCAATGATAATTTTTCCAGCCTAACGTGGTTAAAAGTAGCCTAATTGGGTGGGAAATCTGCCCAATCTGGCAACACTGCTCACCAGCCAGGGATCCTGCTTATCCACCTTATTCTGCCGTAAACAAGGGGGGTGCCATATTGGTTCCGTTTTGTGTTCTATCTTCCGGTTGAGCAACTCTGTCCGTTATCAGTGGCACAATGCATTAGAAATTTTAGCCAAGATGACCAGCATTATTTGTTCCGTGCGGGGATGCAATAAAAACTGGAATAAAAGACGGGTGTCCTTGCAACAATACTATGTTGTACACCGGAAAACCAGGGCGGAATGTTGTGGGGCAACCTTCAATCTTCATCCTCCGCCATCCAGCGATGAGGACCGGCGTATGTGGCTAAAGGCGCTAAATTCGAGAGAACCCTCCGAAAAAACCCTACGGTGTTCTTTTCCCTGAGAAATGGTTGGGATATGTTATTCCTCCGGCGAATAAGGCTCGTCGGATGCTTGTGAGGCTCCAAGGTAAGATAACATTTTAGCGCTAACAGCTATCAATTTCGCTAGTCTTTAGCCAGCTAGCGTCTAATGAGTATGATCAGCATATACCCGTAACTATGACTTGGCTTGACCTCAATAAATGAACAGCATTACAAGATAAAATCAGTTTGAGGCTTTCTAATTTGATGTCCAGGACTGGTTATGTTGAAAGGCAGCAAAATGATTAACCTTATCATTAATAACTTACTGATGTCTGATGCTGTTATTGCTACAGAACCCTCAACCAGCTCTGCAATCCAGGAGACTGATGGGATGACACACTGTGATGCTTCTACAGAGGGGAAGTATACATTCACGGAAGATCACATCTATGCTGTCAGTGACTCACTCCATTGTCCTCTCCATGACCAGGCAACACAGTGTCCTGAATAACATCTTGTACACACCCAACTTCTCCGGAATGATCGGCTGTGTCTACTGTACACTGGGTTGTCAGTGGATGCCTTTGAGGCTTTATCAGACGACCTGAAAGAAGGATGCAGCATCTCTCAGCTACATCCAAGGATCAACTGTTGATGACCCTGATGGAGCTCCGGCTGAGCCTATTGCAGGATGACATCGCAGAGAGGTTCAGAGAGTCTCAGTCTGTGGTCAGTAGGATAATCTCTCAGTGGCTGGACTTCATGGAGGAGAAGATGAAGTGCTATGTTCCATGGCTAACCAGGGAGACGATCCAGGCAACGATGCCACAGAGCTTCAAGGAAAATTATCCATTAACCACATGCGTAATCGACTGTTCTGAGAACCCTCTTCAGAAGGCTCACAATCTGGACTCAAGAGGCAAGTCTTAGGGCGCAATCACACTAGGCAAGTTTGCCTGTTCCGTGCTGCAGGAAGATTCTGCACGATCCCCCCCCCCCCCCCCCCACTCCCCCCGCTGGCCCGTGGTCACACTGGCCGTGGCCTAGGCACGATTGCTCCTTCATACATACGTCATCACGTCGTAATACGATAAATACGTCATCACCAAACGTGGTGTCCAGCTGCGACTGAATGCTGTCGTCGGCCCAAATTTCAAGTAAACACTCGGTACCAACGTTAACTCACTCGTGAACCGCTTGCCGCAATTGTTTAAAATGATTGTTGTGGGGAAGAAGGGCATGGACCAATTAAGAAAGAAGGGTCGCGCAAGAACTACGTCATCCAGCTCACGTTGCGTATCCGCGCGTGTCATCTCTTTAGCATCTGTACTTTGGCCACGGCACACCTCTCCCAAGTGTGCCGTGGCCAAGGGGCTGTTCCGTGCTGGAATACGGATGGCGTGGTCACACTAGCCAAACGTTCTAGACTTTAGTATGCAAATGAGCTCAGGCACAGGGCCGCAGCCCTAGTGTGAGTTGCCCCTTACAGTCATTACTATGGACATAATACAATCAAGTTCTTCATAGCCATTTCACCATGTGGTTTGATTATGTTCATCTCTCAAGCATATGGTGGGAGATGCAGTGACAAGTTCATCACAGCCAACTTTCTGGAGTATCTGCGTCCAGGTGATGAGGTGATGGCTGACCGAGGATTTGTTATCCAAGATCTTCTGTTTGAACGTAAAGTCAAGCTCGTCCTGCCAGCTTTCACCAGAAGAGGCCTTCCCTTGTTCGAAGGCACCACCAACACGAGGCGCATAGCCACGAGAGGGTCATACGCCGCCTGAAGAACTACAGAATAGTCTCTTAAACAGTGCCAATTAACCTTGCCCCCGAAATTTGACAAGATTCTGAGAGTCTGCAGGTCTATGCAATCTTCGTGGGGACATTATACACGAAGATGAGGAATAAGATGTTCAATCAGTTATAAGTTCAATCAGTTGTAATGGTTACATGGTTTAAAAGTTGTTTCTATTGTTCATTTTTACAAATCTATACCAAACTTAACTTATAGCTGTATTTTTATACACAAACGTGATGTCTTTGTCAGAGAGGATCAATAAAATAAACTTGACACATGAGGCATTTGCTAAATCCTTTAATGATTGAGTTAATGCTTTGACATAATACTAAAAACTAATTACATTAAAAACAATAGCCAATAATATGTACAAATAGTTAAAATATGTACAAGTAGTTAAGTAGTATGTTGTGTTTCAGTCACTATACAGTTCTAAAACTATATAAGAAGATGACGGGCACACGGCAGACTGATGACTTAATCCAATCTTTTATTTGAAATCCACGGTAACAACCAGCGCGTGTTATCTAGGTCGAGCAGAGTACCAAGAGAACCCTCTGGTGGCGATTCTGCCTAATATACCCATATGAACAACCAATAGATGCCCACCACCTAATGCCAACCAATCACATTGGGGAACCAGCAAACTGATACAACTACTGTATAACATTTTGTGTTGGGAACACCTCATAGTATAAAGTAATAATTTGCATAACTGCATATAACGCTCACGGAGCAACAGTCGACCTTCATTATACTCGTCTGAAACAAAAGGTAGCATGTCTCTGAAATAGAATGCTCTTAGTCTTGACGTGCTGGACTGATTGGGGTTGACTGCAGCTTTCAAAAAGAGATATTCCTCCTTCTCGTTCTTGGAATGCAAAACACGACCGACCTTTCCACTATGTAAATATTGATACCCATCGATGCTCTCCGACAGCACTAAATAATAAAAAATATCCCCATATGACACCTGAGGCCACCGCCGCATGTCATCCACCCACTCGGTGGAGTTCATTAACCTCGGGTGACGAAGTACAATCCCTCCATCCAAACTTTTGACATGTTTTTTTTAGTGCTGTCAAGCGATTAAAATATTTATCACATATAATATAATCACATTAATGTCATAGTTAACTCACGGATCGCAATTGTTTTTATAAGCTAAATATCCCTTGATTTCTTTGTCCCATTCATTTTCTCATTTTAATGCTCTTATCAACATGGAGAGGTGCATCGGCTTGCCTTGTGCAAATGTTTTTTTATTAATAACAACATTGGCATATACTGATCAAAACAGGACGATACAAAAAAAAAGGCTATAGTGCAATTAAACGATGAACATACAAACATACTGCCTTGAACATAGCAGTCAGGCTACTGCTTCTTTCTTTGAGCCAAAGAAAAAAAAAAAAAAAAAAAAAAAACGTAAAACAATAAATACAATTGCGGTAATCGCGCGATAAAAAAATTAACGCCGTTAAAATTGGTTTGCGTTAACGCCATTAATTACTCGTTTAACTGACAGCACTAGTTATTTTGTCTCTAACCATGTTAGCCATCTTAATTCGCCGGGTATTTCAATATAGCTATCTAGCTGTAGCTAGCCGACCGGAAGTTTCAACACAAAGCAGAAGACTAACACATTTAAAAAGGGGCGTGGCGGAATAAGGTGGATTGGTTCATAGCTCAGCCCGAATATATTTTTGCGCGAATCAGACGGCTTAAGGTCACACCCACTCAGGAGGACTTTCCTCCTCTCTCCCATTGAAACCCATGTTATTCACCGGCCGCCAGTACTTTCGGGGAAATTAATGGGAGTCAACGGAGCCTGAGGACCTTCCTCCCTGAAGTAATTGGCTAGTTGCGTAAGATGACGGTCTACAACTTCCGGTTTGAGGTCGGTGGGTACACGCATTTCTGGTTTCCGACGCCGTCAACCAAGCCAAAGCAGAGGACTGTTGCTAATGGTGTAAGGTAATTATGTCTTGAATTGAATTATGAAATGAAATTCCACACAGGAGCACACTTTACAAAGCAGTGAGGGGGGAGCTGCCTGATCCTGATGTCATTAAAGTGGCTGAGGTTTATAAGGATTTTTCAGCAGATATTGCACCACTCATCACCACCATGGCAATCAGTGCTGATGTCCCACTGGTTGACTCAGCATTTGGGAAAGTTCAGGAAGGCAGTCCCATCTCCTACCAGCACCCAGTGTCTGTGAGCTGGATTGTGTTATTCCACCCAGATGCCGCAGGGCTCCGGACTAACTTTTTCCTTGGGTGCACTGGTGCGCCTAAATTTTTAATTTGGGTGCACCAGCACGTATTTATGGTGCACCCAAGTTTTGAGTTGTTGAGGGGGGGGGGGGGGGGGGGGGGGGGGGCAACTGGGCAGCTGCACCGGTTGCACCGTCGATATTTACGCCATTGATTAATAATATTTTGACCATTAAATAAGTGCCTTAAATAAATGCCGAATCTGTATCTCTCATATAGAATATCGTCAGACAATGCCAAGGGATCGGTTCTGTCCCGAAAAACCCTCTGTCTCCGGAGAGACGCCTGTACGATAAGTGCGCCGAGGTCCATGGGAACACCCACAAATGGTGACGCCATTATCGGAGGAGGGGCTAGGAAGCTGCGCACGCCGATATAAGTAGCCGATCTCCGGGTAGACTCGCTGAAAAGCTGCTCCCGACCAGGTTTGGTTGCGAGCGTAAGTCACCATGGTGATACAGCGACACTTAAAGAGATCGACTTTCATTCTACAGCTAACCCTGGCTTTCAGCTCAACATACCTCGCTAACCCTCTAATCGAGCTTCGTAGTACAGGCCCCTGGATTGGGCTTCGCAGGTTTGTTTACCGGCGTTGCTATTGTTACCGGTCTTGCGTACTGTTCCAATGGTTTATTAGGTATCTAATAAATCGCTGTCTAATCAATACTTCACTACCTCTTCCGTGGTCATTACAATATTATGAATAGACTGCTCTGTAAAAAAAAAATATATATTATAATTATACCAGATAGATTTTCAGTCGCACTACCCCGAATTCTAGGCGCATGTGCGCCCAAATTAGGCGCACTCTGGAGCCCTGAATGCCCCTCCACCACCACCTCTACCTCTAGATCAGGGGTTCTCAAAGTTTTGACAACTGAGGGCCAATTTAGGAACCCAAAATTTGACTGAGGGCCGCCAAAGGAAAAAAAATGTTGGTGGGAAACGCCGTCAGCATCCCAGTGGTGGAAAAAAAACATTGCACCCGCACCGTGGACCTCTGGGAGTGAGGTCAAGTGAGGTCTAAATCATGAAACTGATGGTTCACCCTTTCAAAGTAATGTACAGCCGGATTAAAACTAAAAAATGTAAAAGGATTTAATTGAAAGCTAGAGAGAGTCGAATTTTCTCTTTATATTTATTTATATTTGTTTAAATTAATATTGATTAAAAATATTGATTTTTTTTTTTTATAACTTACATAATTATGTATGTCATTGCGGGCCGCCAGGAATGATTCCACGGGCCGCCATTGGCCCGCGGGCCGCACTTTGAGAACCAATGCTCTAGATGGTTACAGGTTGGAGCCTACTAGCTGCCAGTTTGTGTGCAGCAGTAGCTACATCTGCAATCTGTAGGAACTCATTTGGAAATGGCCAGGAATATAGAGGTTGCTACAAGGGAGCAGAGTGTCTCTGTAGAGTGGCACCAAGTCAGGAAGAATAGGATCACATCTTCCCGCTTCAGGGAGATTTGCTATGTCCGTGGTCAGAGCTCAGCAGAACGCCTTGCTGAGCGAATAAAAAAGGGTGTGTCTCAAACAGCATTAATGAAGAGGGGCCTGGCATTGGAGCCTGTTGCCATTCACGAGTATTGTCGGGTAAATAACACCAGTTACTGGCCTTGTGGCTTTGTCATTCACCCTGATGCTCCCTTGTTAGGGTCATCTCCTGACGGGGTTGTGTTTGATCCAACTGAAAATCCCCCCTTTGGCCTGTTGGAGATCAAATGCCCAAATGCCAAAAGCTATGTTGACTGTACATACTTGAAATTACAAAGCGACACCATGAAATTAAAAAAGCAGCACTGCTACGACTGAGGACATGGTAGTCCAGAGGATCTACAAAGATACAGAGGTTGCTGCAGTCATTAGGGAGAAGGGAGATTACTTATTTTTTTACTTTTACAGGGCAGGTTGCGTCAGTGGTGTGTGATGAGTAAGGAAAAGAAAAATCTGAAGTTATGACAATCTTCATGTGGCCTGTGGTATTATTATTAATTTTTTACCTCAGTGTAATTAAAGACTAGAATGGTTGTTGCATTTAACTTTTTTATCAGATAAGCCAGTAGAGTATTTTAACAGTACAAACATAGTCACCTTTCATTTTCTTCAAGCTCTTTGAATTAATTCATAATTTACAATCTCATTTATAACAACAAACCAAACAAATATATATATAAATCTATCTATCTCTAAATATATCTATCTATCTCTAAATCTATATATATATACAGGTCTATATCTACAAGTTTTTAATTTATGTTGTAGAAAGTACATTTATTTTGTGCTACCAATTAATAAAAGGATTCATCTAGCATAACCTTCTACAAATTGTAATGTAGATCTGAGATGAAATGTTGCTTCACCACTACAACCGGAAACAGTCGTGCCAACCACGGAAAACCCAGGAGTTAAGAGACGCCATCTTGTGCACCAGGCCAATTGTCAATAGGCGATAGGGGGTGCTAATTTCTCTTTACCCAGGGAAGCGATCATTATATATTCAAAGACATTAAAGTAGTCATATTTAAGGGCATTAATTCATTACAGTAGTCTGGGCAATCTACATTTTTTATTCTCAACAACACACACACACACACACACACACACACACACACACACACACACACACACACACACACACACACACACACACACACACACACACACACACACACACACACACACACACACACACACACACCATTTTTTAGACTTTTTTAAGACCACTTCAATGAAAATTAAGACCTACATCGCACCCATTAAGCAGTCGTAAAACGCGGTCGTGCATATGTTATTCATGTTTTTTTGGAACATATGAAACATTCATGTCAATACATTAATGAATGTGCCAAAGGATAAGTGTGCACTCACCAATCAAAGAGCCAAACTGAGGGCCTAACTCAAAGTCTAGAGGCCTGATGTCTCTTAAGACCATGTACCCAGAAATGATAATAAAAGATTAAAAAAACAATACACAAAGTGATGGTTTGAAAGTGTAGCTGTATTTTTGGTTTAAATATCAAACTTTCAACACACAATATAAAATATAAACAAACAAACTCTTTTCAAATTGCTGTAGTTTCTCAGCATTCAAATTTCCTCAACCATTTTAATGAATCCACCACTTGCCTCGTTGACCTCTTTTACTAACTCCTTCGTAATGTATGGAGCCAGCCCGAACCCTAACCCTAACCCTAACCCGTCCACAGACATGGTGACTAATGTATGATAGTAAGCATTATTGGCCCTTAACACTAATATTCTGAAACAACACTGCCTCAAAAGGATATTGGCCAACACCAGTAGAGGCTATACTTTTCCCTGAACTTTTAAACGTTGCAAAAACATAATTATATATTTATGTGGCATTCAGTCCAATGCTTAAAATTTATCTGTGGCATTCAGTAGGCCAATGATGTGGTAAAGTGTGTAAAGTATTACCAAGTGTTTCTTTCTGTTCAATAGATAGAACTTTATCAATCCCCTGTAGGAGAAATTTGTTAATGTTTGTCCCTATAAAACAATAATGGCAACAAAAAAATATATACAAAACATGACGGTAACTCTAAAGTCAAACCGTCCAATCTGAAGGCTCTACTTAACCACTCCCCCTACTCACTTCCAGCAATGCAAAGCGAACATGTTTGTGACCGACCCAGAGGAACGCAACGCAAATTCAATGTGAACATGTATGAGGCTTTAATAAAATCCCGGACGATTTTGAAATTCCGCCCGGACACATTTATTTTTATAAGTGTCTCAAAAAGAGGGCATGTCTGGGCAAAAGAGGACGTCTGGTCACCCTTCGTAAGGGGAACCCATTTGATTCCTACCTGTTCCACTGTTAAATAGTGGCGCAAGTTGGTGGGCGCTATCCTGGTAATTTCTCTGCGTGAGAAATACGAAGTGTGGCGTGTGAGCGTGTGCATGGGTCGAATTGCGTGTCGAGATGGGTGAGACTTGAGAGCCCTGCTTCCCCATGATGTGGCGTCTCCTCTCGACTGATTATGTTTGTTGAGATTGCCGGCGCGAAAACCCAAAGTATTGTTCGCGCATGCTCCAATAAATGAGACATTCTCTGACGTTACGCAAAACGCCCCCTATTTTCCCCTTGTGTTACAGTCCGGTTGACTACGAAAACATATCCTAGTAGGAAATTTAAGACCATCTTTAAAAAATTAAGACTTGGGTAACGCAATTTAAGAGTTTTTAAGGCCTTAATTTAGGAACATGAAATTTAAGACATTTTTTAGACTTTTAAGACACACACACACACACACACACACACAAATGGGGCTTCCTTCCATATTTATTTAGTACTAGTACAACAACTACTACTACTACTCTGATGGAGGTCTATAGTGTCTATAGGAGCACACAGAGATCCCAACACACTGTACAGATCCGCGCTGAGCACACTGGCAGATCACTCTGAAGGTCACCGGATTGGGGGTTATGGACAAATGTCAGCCGAGAGGCTCCTACCCCACGCCAGCCAGTTGGGATTCTAGAGAGGTCAGACTATTCTGAGGCTGGACCTTCTGTTAGCCCAGCTATTTTGGGAGGTGTGTGTGAGTGTGTGTGTGAGTGCGAGTATGAAAGCTTTTATCCCAGTTTTCAGAGGAAGTTGACAAACCTTAGTTTTCATGTTACTCGTGTTACTGACTCATAAGCTACATAAATGAGGTTCCACTTTCATTGTCCTCGCTGCCCCATCTCCCTCATTACCAAATGAACAACTTATAGATACTGTTTCTAATTGGATCTATTATGGTCACTATTTATTAAACAGACCCTTTATCCAAAGCAGACGAGTAGCTAGGGGTCAGGCCTTTGACCTTTGACCCCCGGGTTCAAGCCCAGACCTCAGAGCTGTGTGGGGGAAGGAACCAGCCTCAACTATGGTCACCTACCAGGTCTTCTGGAGGTCTCTGGATCTTGGACCACTCAACTGAAGGTCCTTTCCGCTGGAGGAATCTGTGGAAGATGCATCTGAAGCCCTCAAAGTCCTTCTTGGAAATCTGCAACAAAGAGACAGAAAGAAAAACCGAAGGAAAGAGCGAGAGAGGGAGAGGGATAGAGAGTCAGCATCAACCACATGTTGTAGGAGTGTTGATCTTCAACTCTATTTAACAATAATTCACAGAAGGCGAAGTGAATAGTGGGGAATAGAAGCTATTCCCCGCTATTGACGGTCGGAGTCTGTGGCATATTATTACACCTCAGGCTCACAGAGCCTGAGGTGAAATAATTGTTAGTATACTACACATGAACACTCCAAAATGATAACACTTTTTGCCGGAATTTTTTTGTTTCTATTAGCGGTTTATTTGTTTTTATTAGCGTGTAGCATATACTAATATGTTTTTATCACAAGGTCAAACTGCCGGATACACCGAGTGTAGCGGATGGGTTTAGTTCCGGAGACCATGCCTCTATTACTCTAATGAATAGTAAAAACTCATGATGAGGAGTTATTAGGATAGCAGTGTCTGTCCGTCTGCCTGTCTGTATGAGCTGTAGCCACCTGGGGGTTCTTGACTCTAACAGATAGTACAGCAGTCCTCAGACCAATGACCCCTTGCAACTACCGCCTCCACCAAGGGGCGATGACCCACTAGGTACACACAACCTCAGCCCGAAAACAATAAACAAGACGTTTCATATATACATTTTAACTGGATGATCTGTAGGTCAAAGACTGTGCTTCTTAGGAACGCTGAGGAGTTTGAATGTGCTCCAAGTTATGAATCAAAGGGTTGTCCTGTAACTCTAACCAGACCCCAAGCAGCCGGTATGCTCCAGTCAACATGAACATGAAGAGGAGGTGGTCTAGCCTTACTGAGGGGGCAGACTGGCCCTCAGCAGGAAGAGGAGGTTGTCTAGCCTTACTGAGGGGGCAGACTGGCCCTCAGCAGGAAGAAGAGGTGGTCTAGCCTTAGTGAGGGGGCAGGAGGCCCTCAGCATGGAGAGCAGATGGTTTAGCCTTAGTGAGGGGTCAGACTGGCCCTCAGCATGGAGAACAGGTGGTCTAGACCCACCTGGGCCTCGGGGCCGGTGGAGGACTGCAGCAGCTTCTCCAGCTCCTCGTGCATGGTCTTCTCATGCTGCAGCCGCAGCTGCTCCTGGAACTCCGTCATGCCCGGTCTGGCGAGGTCTGGAGGAGAGAACATTTTAATTAGACACTCAAACAGACCTGCACCACGCAAAACTGGAAAAGAGGAAAATAGAACAGGCCCGGAAACCAGTGCTGTTTTCTTGGCCTGAGTGTATCAAAAGGAAAAGAAGTTTGACAAAAGAGGAAGTGGTTTAGGACTAACACTGGTCGGCTCAACACGAAACTACAATCACAATCACACCAAAGTAGATATTCAAACACATATCATTGGTAACCGGCGCCGCATACTTATTTACCACAAGGTCCAACCTGTGTAGCTGGTGTTTCAAGTGACTGGGATATTAACCCAAGTACCTTAATTAGTTATATGGTAATGATGAGTTATGTTATTTGTATTGAAATGAAGTGGGCTGTCGTACCAAATCAAGTCTTCTAGCAGAGAGTTGAAACCCATCTTAATAGTGAGAAGCTTCTATTGCGTTCTTCTGTCACAAGTTGTACTATTCAACTGTTATAGAGGCCTGCATACAGCCTTTATTAAACACGTTAGGCCTCCATGTGTAGGAATAATGTATGTTAAGTCTATATCACAGATGTCTGATCAACTCTGGTGTGTTACATAAGTCTAAACCTGGAGTTAACACAGGAATAGTTCTGAAAAAAAATAGTGTAAACAACAAAGAAATCAACATTATTTAAAAAAAAACGTCTTAAAACTTACCAGCTACAGTGAGTGACATTTTAGAACAATAATGATGATGGGGAAATATATTTCCAAATAATAACAAATATTCGTGTATTTCCAAAGCCCTTCGGTGGTGATAACCTTATTAAATTTCCTTCAGTCCCTTTGCTAAATCCAGAACCTGGTCCGATCGGTATCCTCGGCAGATCAATCGGAATGTCGATGAGTCCCAGACCCTAAAGAGCGCCTGGAAACGGGCGCACAGATGCGCGGCTGGCCGGGAGACTGGCGAGGCTCCAGACAATCAAGATAAAATGACAGCACGCCCCTTTGTTTGTTTGGCCTGACGTCACAAACAGTAGTTCCTGGTGTGTTTATTCATTCAATATTATTCCCAACGCGCTAGGCACGACTCTTCCACACAAGCGGAACACATGTCGGCTAAATCACAACACGGACCCACTCACCGGTCTGTCAGTGGCTGTGGGAGGACTGGACTGACTTGTCCGCCTCTGACAATTTGGGCTCATCTGCTTTCACGTTGCTATAGCAGAAGAAGAACATGCACGCAACATGCACACACACGTTTCTATAGGCCAACGTTAACATGCTTAAAATTGCAAAGGCCATGATGTTATGTTAAAAGGACAAGGGCTTGCGTTTCAGGGACACACAACCTATTGTTAGACAACGCTTCTCTTTCACCACTAGAAACCTACCTTATGCTAATAGTTGCTTAGCTGTCCAGAAAAAGGCCAGAGCATGTTGATAAAGTTAGTCAATGTACACACGGCATGGCTTAACGGACAGAACCCAGAAACATTCCAACACCTAGAAGTTTGCAGACCTTGCAGCTCCTGTGAAGCGACGCCCGTCTGCAGCTCTCAGAGATCAAGCAGGAGCGGACGTGACGTCTTTGAAGTCGGCAGAAATAGTTCATTGCGTGCATGTGTTTAAAATGTCGCCCTCGCGGGCACGAGCTGCTCCGACTGGCAATAAATGCCCATCGTAAGTTATTTAAATCGCAATTGATTAATGGCATGATCAACCTAAAAGATACATTTTATAATCGGTCGAAGTTTAAACTGAGAAATTTGGTTTCAACCACCTGTTTGATTCAGGCGGCTGGGAGCGGTTCAAGCGCCTCCGTGTGGCGGGATAGACTATTAATCAGTAAAACCCAATAATTGGTTACTAGGCCACTTACTAGGCTCTGAATGCAGTTGGAACAAAAATCTGAGGGCAGATTAGTATTAGTGATATGAAATACCAATTGAGTACTCACAGGATTTTGTCAATCAACCATGACAAATAAAACCATCTTACATCCAATAACAGGAGACTAGATGTGACGGCTTGTGGAAAGTGGCTTTCAACACAATATCTACTAAATATTGTACAATAACAAACCGACACGCTTGGTAGTTTTATCAGTTTTGTTTTATTGTTGAATAGTATTTTCCAGTCACAGCTCTTGGACAGCTAGTGGGTGTTCTCTACCAAAGAAAGGGACAGTTTCCCCAGGTCAGGACAGGACAGGACAGCCAAACGTTGATTCTTCCTTAAAACCATAGAAGGAGGCCAAGTAAAACACACATACACAAACGAGGACCGGGGAGGAGACACGCAGGGCTGCTGAGGTCGGAGCGGGGGTCCTCAGAGCCGGGAGACGGGGGACTCAGGGGGGTCTAAGTGCTGTTGTTGTTGCCCAGGCGACAGTCATTGGGACAGGAAGGCCATGGCGGTGTCGCGTTCATCCACCAGCTCGGCGGCCGTGGCCTCCATCTTGGCCCGGGAGAAGTCGTTGATGGGCAGCCCGTCCACGACCTTCCAGCCTTTGTTCTGGGGGAACAAAAGCGTTAGCATCCCACACACCGAGGAATGCTGCTGAGCAGTAACGAGTCATTCCTTTAAAATAACATAGTGGCAACAAACTGCCAGCCCCGGCCTTTAGTTCGGCCTTCAGTTTAGTAAAACACAGGGACCCCAAAAAGGCCCGGGCATCACCTTGAGCTGGATGGGGAATGAGTAGATGAGATCCTCAGGAATGCCGTAGGAGTTGCCCCCGGCGTACACACCCATGGAGATGAACTCGCCCTGTGACAGGAGACACCGTTACACACCACGCCACAACACTCAGCCAATCATACTCAGCAGACATAACAAAATTCTCAAAGACCTCCGCTGATAGAAAGCTGAAGCCTTAACAATGAACTGAAATAATCAACATCGATAACATTAGTTATGACCATAAAAAAAAAAAATATATATATATATTTAGCTTTTTTGTAACAACAAAAGAAAATGCGTCCGTTAGTATTAGAGCGACATTTCCGATGACGTCACTGTCATGGTAGGACTAGGTCGTTGCTGCAGACACGCAAACGTCTTCTACACTCCACGGCAGAAGGTAGTGATTTTAATATGGCTGGTTACGCGTTTGAGCCCGTGAGGGACATGCCTGTAGTGTCCGACTACCACCCGGTGGAGAGGGATCAATTTCAGGCTGCAGCGCCACCTTCGGATCATGTAGGTGTGACTGGTGAGCGTGTGGGTGCTGCCGGGGCATGGACACTGCCATTGAATCGGTCTGCTGCCGAGAGGTCCCGGTCAATCTTGACCATCTATTGGTGCGATTAGGTTGCATAACCATGCATAGGGCATTTCGGATGCTGTGCGGCGAAAAAGAGGTTTTGGAAGTGCCCATGCTCTCTCTAAGGGACGTCCGAGCGGAGACGCTGGAGCGCCCCACAAATAGCAACCACAAGTAACAAGGCGATCTTTCAGGAACATCTCCGTAAAGACAGACTCATTGCGAAAACGCGTCGAGCTGTACAAACGCTGTAGTACAATTACAATTAGGGCATTTAGCAGACGCTTCCATCCAAAGCGACTTACATTGGTTAATACTCACATTGACACACTGACGGCAGGGTCAACCATGCTAGGCGACAGCCAGCTCGCCAGGAGCAGTTAAGGTTAAGTGTCGTGCTCAGGGACACATCAACACTCATCTAGGAGTAGCAACTAGCAACCTTTCGGTTACTAGACAACTGCTCTACCTCCTGAGCTACATAGTACCTACATATTCAAGGCACTGGTTCTCCACAAAAAAAAAGTGGAGCGCATCAAGCCTGCGCGCATCCAGCCTGCGCACTGTATACAAACATTCAAGGAGGAGATAGCAGTTGTTAAACCTTTTTGAATGAGTAGAAACACTTTTTAATGTACAGTTAGTAATTAAATAGACTAAAGGTCTGTATTTAGAGCTAAAAAAAATTAAATCCAAAAACACCCAGTAACTTTCAACGCAAGTCTAACGTCGCTTCAGGCATCCACACGAGTCCTAACACGAAACCGCATAGGTCAAGTTTTTATTTGAAACCACCCTGGGACCATGGACCTATTAAAGAACATGGTTTATTATCTGCCTAATAACATGGTTATTAAAGACATGGTTTCACCAAAAAAAGAAAATCGGCTCCGTGTGGACAGGACCTGAAAGACATGTTAGATGCACTTTGGGAGCTACACCCGCGGATGAGTATAGATGTGAGGCGGATTCAAGAATGTCACGTTTACTTTAGATAGATGTTGGAGGTTTACTTTCTGGTGGATGTTGATGGATATTGCACAGATGGATATTGCACAGATACATCTGACTATGAAACCACTTCGAGTGCAACTCCCTCGTCATCAGCATTCGGCTAGTCGGCGAACATCAGGGTGAGTAGAAAGGGACATATGTGGAACTTCTGTTTACAGCAAGTCCCCAGGAACAGTGCATACTTCTGCAATCCACCAGTGCTCAGCAGCCAAGCCTGGTAATTGCAGCTGTCTAAGCGGGAATGTGTCTCCGCAAATTTCTTTAATTTTTCATTACTGCATTTCATTAATTCATTACTGCAGCCAGGGGCAATGCAGTATGATCATCCTGCCTGGTTGTTTGCTTTTCCGTAGCCATTTCAGCGAGCCTCAGGGTCTGATGCATTAACTGCTATGGCTGCTAGAGCCAAAGAGTAGGAGTAGGGTACCATGCCAGTGACGTAGCTGATTGTTGAAATCCAACATAGCGGCGCCCCGTAACATAAACAAAACTTTCACCGTATAATTTTATCCCTTTTAGCAAGTTCAGCCATTTTTAGTTATTGTACCAATGATAAGGCAGACAATACATCAGTTATATCTACTAAACGTCAATTTTCAGTTCAGTTTTAAACCTCCAACAACTGATAATCAACACAGATACACTTCTTATAGAGGTAAGTTTAACGCCAACTGATAAATATATACACTTCTTATAGAGGTATGTTAAACCCTCTAACTCATAAATACAGATACGTTTCCTCTGGGCCGAACCTCTTTGGTCCCAAACCAGATGTCCCTCATGTGGTCGCAGATGGCCTTGGCGGCAGACATGGCGCTGGACAGCTTCCTGGCCTTGATGACGGCAGCGCCACGCAGCTGGACCGTCTAGGGGCGTGGCCAGGGAGAGGAGCAGATAGAAGGGGTTACCAAGACAGGAGCGTGGAGGACTCAGTCAACACGTCTACATGAAGCGTCACTAGTGGAGGCCAGCTCCACTGGTGCAGACAACATCAACAACGTTTAGTCCCAGTTGATCCATCTCGGTATCAATGGTTAAAAATAGTTGCATCAAATCAACCTTTCTAGTTTGTCTCATGCAATGTCCTCAAATTCCTAGCCAATTCCATAATTATTATTTAAAGCTGTAGGAAAGATTTGTGAGCAAGATTTAAAAATAAATGAATAACCTGAGGACCCCCCCCCCCCCCCCCCCCCCCCCCTCAGGTTACGAAGTGGGGCCCCAATGTCCTTTAGTGGACCATAGGACCCCCCCCTCTCAGGACCCCAACGTTAAGTAGTAAGGCCCCCATGCAGCTGTAGTGGGCCGTAGCTTTAAAGCGTGGAACACACGCTTTTTTCTGCTAGCACACAACCAGCGAATCAGCGCTGTGTGTGGGAGGGGCAGAGTAGCGCCATTGGAGTAGCGCCACCCAATGTTAAGGAGATTTATTGCATCTCACGCAGAACATACACGCTACTATGTAGTTGGTAGTCTTCTTGGTATGTTTCAATGCAACTTTCTGCCGACCGGGTTAGACGAGGGGCAAACGAGTGGTCAGAAAAGGCAGTTGGTCGAGTCGGGGCTGGGTGTGGGCCCTTTGAGGCCTGATCACTCACTGAGATGAATTCTCCCTTGAGCCAGGCGTCGTCTTTCACGGCGTCGTAGGCGGCCACCTCGGAGCCCTGCACCGTCACCTTGGCGTGGTGCACGTCGGGGTACTGGGTGGAGGAGTGGTTGCCCCAGATGATGACGTTCTTCACATTGTCCGCCGGCACGCCGCAGCGGATCGCCACCTGATGGACAAGAGCGGGAAGATGAACCCTGATCTGGTGATGAGCCAGTACACATTGTAAACCTTCTTTCTTAACTTATTAACAGTACTTAACGATAATTAATGGTGAAACTAGCCAGCCCAGTCTGATAAACAAGGTTGACTTCTTTAGAACACACACACACACACACACACACACACACACACACACACACACACACACACACACACACACACACACACACACACACACTTTTGGGCAGATGAATGAAACAACTCAATACAAAATATAATAGTAATTCAAAACAAGAGCAAAATGGTAACTTCCGTTCTCTCCCTGAGATCCACTGTTCAGTGTTTATGCTGCCCCCGTGTCATTGGGAAGCATAGTGCGTTATTCATTTTAATATGCAGTTGGCAGATAAACTGGCACCGCTTGCAATTATCAAGCTACAAATCAAAAATAAATAAATAATTATTTGACTACAGCTATACAGATAGAAAGTGAATATGCGCTTTCAATTGATCTCCATATCTTGACTTCTCACGCCGAAGTTAGACGGCCATGAGACCTGGGAGGAGGCCCTGGCCCTTGAGAACTGTACCTGGGAGGAGGCCCTGTTGTGGTCCAGACGGGTCAGGCAGGAGAAGTTCTCCTTAGGGATGGAGGGAGCTGACTTGGAGGCGATCAGACAGTTGGTGTTGGCTGGGTTCCCCACCACCAGCACCTGGGCAGGGTAAACAACACGCAGGGTTAATGTGGTTATTCATGCTCCATCCCATAATAGCCTTTGTTGGTTTTCCATTCCAACACCATGAGATGATTAATCCTTTCTCTGGAGGTTGTGATGCCACAGGAGGCAGATGTGAAACAGTACATTACGTAGCAATCCTCACATTAAGAAACCCTTAACGGGGAGGTGAACCAAACCTATTTTTAAAAGGTGTCAATACCAGACCTGCAAACTCCTCAGAGTAAAACAAGGTGACAGTGTCAAAGGGGGGGGGGGGGGGGGGGGGGAATCATCGGTCCAAGGACTGATCATGTTTCGAGATATACGGCTACTCGAATTTTGAGCTACCCTGGACGGGATTTAGCGTGAATATTCATTACGGAGGTTGTAGCACACGATACAATGGAAAGATTTCAAATGACAGACATGGATTTTCAAGATGTAGCCCTTTATTATACAGAAATCTGCCGTTGGTGTATTAGCCTAGCACAACACGCTTGCCAGATTATTTATCTAAATAGCTCTATGTTGTTAGAAATTACTACGTTCGTGCAGTACTCGGCGTTGACTCGGTCCTAAAAATAGTATACAATATTATTTTAGATTATATCACGTCAAAAAAGCGGCAGCTAACGTTAATTGAGTCAAGCAAACAAATAGCTGTCGTTTCAAAATCTTTTCTCAAGTTACTTCCATCTCTGAAAAACACTAAAGTATAATAGTATGGATTTGTTTCTCCACTTGCTTGCGGACCTTGCTGTACAGTTTTGGCATCTCAATTTGGCGGAAGTGTGTGCGGGCAGGTAACGCGTAGCCTACCTGGGATCGAGTGTTTTGACCATCTCTTTAAAGCCAATCAACATTTTGAGAGGGTTTGTTATCTCGTTCCACTGCTGTCATTTTTCGTAAGGACTGGCTATGGAAAATGCCTGCGGAAGCAATGTCTGATATGCAGAGACAGCTTCACGCTACCAGCGTCTGTCTCGTACGATGTGGAATGAGAGCTTGTGTGAAGGGACTTTTGCGCAAGCACGCAGGCGTGCTTGCTGCGCGCCTGCTGCGCGCCTGTTGCGCGCCTGCTGCGCGCCTGTTGCGCGCCTGCTGCGCGCCTGTTGCGCGCCTGTTGCGCTTGCTGCGCTTGCTGCGCTTGCTGCGCGCCTGTTGCGCTTGCTGCGCTTGCTGCGCTTGCTGCGCTTGCTGCGCTTGCTGCGCGCCTGTTGCGCTTGCTGCGCTTGCTGCGCGCCTGTTGCGCTTGCTGCGCGCCTGCTGCGCTTGCTGCGCGCCTGCTGCGCTTGCTGCGCGCCTGTTGCGCTTGCTGCGCGCCTGTTGCGCTTGCTGCGCGCCTGTTGCGCTTGCTGCGCGCCTGTTGCGCTTGCTGCGCGCCTGTTGCGCTTGCTGCGCGCCTGCTGCGCTTGCTGCGCGCCTGCTGCGCTTGCTGCGCGCCTGCTGCGCTTGCTGCGCTTGCTGCGCTTGCTGCGCTTGCTGCGCTTGCTGCGCTTGCTGCGCTTGCTGCGCGCCTGTTGCGCTTGCTGCGCGCCTGTTGCGCTTGCTGCGCGCCTGCTGCGCTTGCTGCGCGCCTGCTGCGCGCTTGCTGCGCGCGCTGCGCGCCTGTTGCGCTTGCTGCGCGCCTGTTGCGCCTGTTGCGCCTGCTGCGCCTGCTGCGCGCCTGTTGCGCCTGCTGCGCCTGCTGCGCGCCTGTTGCGCCTGCTGCGCCTGCTGCGCGCCTGTTGCGCCTGCTGCGCTTGCTGCGCGCCTGTTGCGCTTGCTGCGCCTGTTGCGCTTGCTGCGCTTGCTGCGCGCTTGCTGCGCGCTTGCTGCGCGCCTGTTGCGCTTGCTGCGCGCCTGTTGCGCTTGCTGCGCTTGCTGCGCGCCTGTTGCGCTTGCTGCGCGCCTGTTGCGCTTGCTGCGCTTGCTGCGCTTGCTGCGCGCCTGTTGCGCGCCTGTTGCGCTTGCTGCGCGCCTGTTGCGCTTGCTGCGCGCCTGTTGCGCTTGCTGCGCTTGTTGCGCTTGCTGCGCGCCTGTTGCGCTTGCTGCGCGCCTGTTGCGCTTGCTGCGCGCCTGTTGCGCTTGCTGCGCGCCTGTTGCGCTTGCTGCGCGCCTGTTGCGCTTGCTGCGCGCCTGTTGCGCTTGCTGCGCGCTTGCTGCGCGCCTGTTGCGCTTGCTGCGCGCTTGCTGCGCGCCTGTTGCGCGCCTGCTGCGCGCCTGTTGCGCGCCTGTTGCGCGCTTGCTGCGCGCCTGTTGCGCGCCTGTTGCGCGCCTGTTGCGCGCCTGTTGCGCGCCTGTTGCGCGCCTGTTGCGCGCCTGTTGCGCGCCTGTTGCGCGCCTGTTGCGCGCCTGTTGCGCGCCTGTTGCGCGCCTGTTGCGCGCCTGTTGCGCGCCTGTTGCGCGCCTGTTGCGCGCCTGTTGCGCGCCTGTTGCGCGCCTGTTGCGCGCCTGTTGCGCGCCTGTTGCGCGCCTGTTGCGCGCCTGTTGCGCGCCTGTTGCGCGCCTGTTGCGCGCCTGTTGCGCGCCTGTTGCGCGCCTGTTGCGCTTGCTGCGCGCCTGTTGCGCTTGCTGCGCGCCTGTTGCGCTTGCTGCGCGCCTGTTGCGCTTGCTGCGCGCCTGTTGCGCTTGCTGCGCGCCTGTTGCGCTTGCTGCGCGCCTGTTGCGCGCCTGTTGCGCTTGCTGCGCGCCTGTTGCGCTTGCTGCGCAATAGCATACTGCCTGAGAAGGCAGTATCGCTGTCAAATCTGTCCCTGGGAAAAGTAATTACGCCGAATTGAAAAAGGAACTATGTTACGTTACCATATTTTCAGTAGTTGCACGTAACTTTACTTTTTACATGAAAAAGTAGTTAGGCTAGTACTGTATTCAGGGTTCCTACAGGTTTGTTCAAGTCAAATTCAAGTCTTTTTAAGTCCCTTTTAAGACCACTTATATAAAAAATTAATACCTATTTCACGGCCTATTTCACAGACCTACCGACAACGTTTGTTCAAAATTTGTTAATTTATTTCAACAAATGTGAAAATGTGGACTGTAAAGCATTATGGAATGATGGAACATTACAGCATAGTGGTGAGTACTTACGCCAACAGCACAGACTCCTGAACAATAAACAATGAAAATCAACTCAACAATAAATAAAATTATGATCACAGTCAACTCCTAAGTTCTGCACTCTTAGCAGCGATCTCTTTATCAAGGAGAGCCAGTTCTGCCAACTTCTCCTTATGGCCTCTCCGCAGGATGTTTGACCTGGTGATCAGGCCAGCCATCTTGCTCCCTGCCTTCGCTTCAGCCTCCTCAGCCATCTTGTCCGCATCCCTAGCCAGACCCTCAGATACCTCCTGTACACGTCTCCTCTTAACCTTCAGCTCCTCAAGACAGTCCTCTGCTTCCCTCCTCTTGAGAGCCTGCTCTTTTGCCTCCCTGTTCCTTCTTTTGGTCTCCAGATGGGTACGATACCTTGTCCTTGCCCTTGCTACACTTTCCAGTAGCGGTTTACTGAGTGGAACCTGGGTATCGGGTTGGGGAAAGAGAACCAGATTCAGTGACAAACTCAAGAGACCAACTATGTTGATTCTATCAACTTTTAAGTCAACAGCATATTACTAGTCCAGAGAGGAGTCATCTTACCTTGGTAACACCTCCATGTTGTATGATGAAGTCACACACCAGTCTCCGTGTGACCACAGTATCCTCCTCCAAGTTATCAGACTCCACCTCTTTATTGATTGAGAATCCACGCTCAACTGTAGCTTGACCGTGGGAGAGGATGAGCAGCTTCTTGCAGAAGGCCCACAGCTCGGGATAAGGCTCCATGGCGCTGCTCAGGAAGATGTCCAGCCTCTTCTGCATGGGTTGAAAGGAGAGGAAGTCCTCACTCCGGCTCTCCAAGGACAGGAGACTGTCGAACTGCTGCAGTATGACATCCCCTACGACAAAACAAATGAGAAAATAGAGAAAAACATTGATAAATCATTGGGCATTACCAGCAAAGTAGATTGAGGATAAATTCATGTGTAGCCTATAATTTGCCTTATTCTTACCCAAAGAAGTATCAGTAAGCTGTTTGTCCTGGAGAAACCTTTGAACCAGCCCTTTCATGTGATTCCTGCCTCTTTCTGGTTCTCTATACATTACTGACGGATCCAGGCACACCATCTGCCTAACAGTCAGATACTTGAGGGGGCTCTTGTCCTGCACTTTCTTGATCATGTTACTCAGTCCCTGCATGCACTCTCTCTTGAACTCGAGCACCCTGAGTTCTGCACCTTTGATTCTCTAGAGAGAGAAATTAGCCATGAATATAGAACATGTCTTCAATGACCTGGTTCACCCTAACCATTTGTAAAATGATCTTTTGAAAACATCACACTACCTTAAGGACTGACTCTGCACCTAGACCAATGCTGATGTCTTGTGGGCTGAGCCAGATGGTCTTGTCTGTGACATCCAGTTTGGTCAGCTGCAGGGCAGTGATATCGTGTAGTACTTCTCTTTTTATGAAGCGTCTGAGTAGACTCTGTCAACAGACAAACACAAAAATGTCTGGTGCGGAACATTAATCACCAACATCAAATTATCTTATGATGATGCACAATGTAGCCACTATTTTTTACACATCCTAACCACAAACCCCATTTTGTCATAATGGATCAATTGAGCCCAATCAGGGGTTATAACGTTAAGTAAATTGTTACCATCATCAACTCGGTCAGGTCCTTGGGGAGGAATGGGAGCACAGGCTCATCCGTCTGATATTTTTTCAGGAAGGGATTGAAGGTCCTGGCAATTGCTGCGTAGAACTGCAATTTGGCCAAGACGAGTGGATCCTTTATGGCTGCTGCAAGTGTGTCATATGATGCTGAGAAAAAGACATACAGACAGTCAGACATTTCAACTATGACAAGGCCACACCACCACCAGGGTTAGGACACAGTCACAGACCTATTCACATTTAAGAAGGGCCTACCTGTTCCAGGGTTCGGGAGTCTCTTTGTTTTCACAGCTTCCATGTACAGGAGAAGTGATGGCCAGACTGCCAGGGCTCTCTCCACAACCGGAAGGTTTTCTACCCAACGATGGGCACAGAAAGATAGAGGGAACACACTGGACTTGGTTACGGTGATGTAATCCTCTCTCCTGGCAGGCGTATTGTGAAACAATGTGTGCATTGCTCTCAGCAATTTGTCCAGCTGCCATACAGTGAACCCACACTTGAAGGAGTTGTGTAGCGTGTGTAGGCCACAGCTCCCCACACAAACGAGCTGAAGACCTAAAGGTTTCAATGCAAACTTGATATTAGAAACCAAATTAGAACTTTGAAAGTGTTTATTCAATGTTAAGTGCACTACAAATAAAATACATTTTTATAATTACTAATGGATCAGAAACACTCACCCACACACACAGTAATAGCATTATAAACTCCTCACCTCCGTACTGCTCAGCTTGATCTTTCTGGAAAAGGTCGAAGAGTTTCCAATTCACATTGGGCCCATCCATTGAAATAGACACCAAGTTCCTGAGGTTCAGTTTGTCCATACATTCCTGAAAAAAGGGCTGCATTTCATTACTCAAAATAAGAGGACTAGGTGAGCATCACATATTGACACACACACACACACACACACACACACACACACACACACACACACACACACACACACACACACACACACACACACACACACACACACACACACACACACACACACACACACACACACACACACACACACACACACACACACACACACACACACACACACACACACACACACTTGATTCGGAACGGAACAACAGCTGTTCGCTTCCACAGGGAAAAACTAAGGAACTTCAACCTACTTAGGCCTACTAATTAACGGTAAAAAGCTATTAAATCTTCAACAAAATATGCAGATACTGTCATAATCGGTTCCAGGGAGTATATAGGGATTATTAATGTTATTTTTGGTGGTGTCTTTTTCTGGAACGAGTATTCGATTAATCGCTCGGAAAAACCAACGAGTATCCGAAGCCTGAAAAATGGCATTCGGGCCAGCCCTAATGGTAATTAAACATTAAAACACCTGCGGCTTATAGTCCAGTGCGTCTTATATATGACCACATCATTCAATTTAGCTGCTGCGGTTTATACTCCGGTGCGCCTTACAGTGCGGAAAATACGGTATTTGCTTTGGACAAAAGCGTCTGCCAAGTACATAAACACATAAACAAACATTGTTAAGGAAAGTAGAGTAAAAAGGGTCATGCTTACTTTGAGATGTGACAGCAGGTCTTGTGCAGTGGAATGTCCCATAAACTGGGAGCCCAGATATCTGGACTGAACCTGTCCCTCGTTCCAGAAGCGGACATGCACATCCAGCTGTTTGTTTTTCGTAGTCTCGTTGAGACTCTCGTCGAACATCAGAACGAACGGCGATTTGTTGACTTGGGACACCAGTTCCTCTTTTATATAGACAGCTAAACCAAACTTGGCTATGTACGCCGTTTTGTCAGGACCACAAGTAAATGTGGTAGCGATGTCGGAATCTGGGAACATGCATTTGAACAGCTCTGAAATACTGTCATTACCATTGTAAGACTGGTGTTTGGAGATGGTATTAAGAGTCCACAACACCTCTGCCTTCATAGTGGGTGTGGACCCAAAAGATGTGCGCAGATCCACTCTAGTCGTCGTAACTGGAGGGGCTGCTGTATCACTGCTAGTGCTAGCAGTTGGCTGGTTATCTGCTTCTGCTTCTGATTCAGGCACAACAGCTGGCTGGCCAACGCTAGCAGAAAACACTCCGGCGATGGAAGGAGTTTGATATTTCCCTTTTATAGAAGAAATGTGCTTGGACGACTTGGCATGGGACTCTAAAGCCTTCAAGCCCATCGTACCAAGCTGAATAATTTTTTTGCATACGGTGCAAAAAGCCGCGAAAACATTTTTGTCCACCGGTTTCAACCAGTGGCAAAATGCCTGTTTATCTCGCCACGCGTCATTAAACTTACATTTCCCCATAACCCCAGCATAAAATGGGTCGCTAGATAACCTAAACAAACGTTCAAAAAAAAATTGCGCACTTCTGCTTGGCTTGTTGTTGGTGTACTGTAGCAAAGTGACGTGTGGGAAGCGGGAACCATGGAAATATAAATGGGACCCGCGGAAGCGTTGCATTCATTATTGGTTCCGGTGTTTTGACTTTTGAGGAGAATGCGCTACGGAGAAGTTATACTGCCGATTTTTTAAGACCCAGATATCAAAATTCAAGACTTTTTCAAGTCTTTTTAAGGTATTAATTCCAAATTCATAAATTCAATGCTTTTAAGACTTTTTAAGACCCCGCGGGAACCCTGTGTATTAACACGCGACTTATTTTGTTACGTGTTACACACAACACTGTCTACCGGTCACACGGTAACATCAAAATCCATACTGTAGCGCAAATTCAAACTGGTGTACTTTCTATACCATTTATACTGTACACCAGTGGAGGCTTCTCCATTGGAGAGGGAGGAAGATCCTCCTTAACATTGTTGAGAATAAAAAATGTAGATTGCCCAGACTACTGTAATGAATTAATGCCCTTAAATATGACTACTTTAATGCCTTTGAATATATAATGTTCGTTTCCCTGGGTAAAGGGACATTAGCACCCCCTATCGCCTTTTGACAATTACTTCAGGGAGGAAGGTCCTCCCTCAGCCTCCCATTTATTTCCCAGAAAGTACTGGCGGCCGGTGAATAACATGGGTTTCAATGGGAGAGAGGAGGAAAGTCCTCCTCTGAGTGGGTGTGACCTTACAGGCGTCTGATTCGCGCAAAAATCTAGTCGCGCTGCTCTATGAACCAATAAGCAGGATCCCTGGCTGGTGAGCAGTGTTGCCAGATTGAGCAGATTTCCCACCCAATTGGGCTACTTTTAACCACGTTAGGCTGGGAAAATTATCATTGGGTGGGAAATATGCCCAATCTGGCAACGCTGTCGATAACAAACCCGCTCTGCCTGCATTGCCGCTCAGTCTGAGACGCAAAGCAGGTGAAATCATCTGAGGGATTACGAGATTCTAACATTTGCGAATAAAGTGTACAATGGAAACATCGGAAACAGAGGACATTGTTCATGTTTAATTACACAAAGCATTCCATTCATTGAGTTACAGTGCTAAGTTAGCGACCAAAGAAAAAGGTAAACTTCGCAAAATCGAGATCACCAAAAGTAATGGCAACGTCAGTGTTGTGGGTGGTACATGGTTTGCTAGGTACTCATGGCTTACTGGTAGCGTTACTAGCAATCGACTGTATTGCTGGCCCTGTTTGCTAATGAATAATGGCAAATCTCCAACGTGGGCTGTTCATGGTTTCCCTGATGTGAAAAATCTTGATAGGGCAACCAATCGCCACGACTAATGTCAAGTTCACGTTGGTGCCGCTATGCGACTTTCCTTGCTAGGCACCACGCCTATAGATCAGGTTGTTTGAAATAATGTTCTCGTTCTTTTACTAGTTTGTTACTCTGACCGTTCTGTTTGATATTGTGGAAATGGTGTGGAAAGGGTGAATGATTCAGAGCATGATGCATTTTAAATGGTATCACTTTTGGTCAGTCTTTTCTTAAAACAATTGTAACTGAAAATAAACATAGCTAAATTGCAACCAATAACTTCAGTCATTGAGGGCAAAAATAGGCCCAGATTTTTTTATTTACTTTTACAAATCAAGAGTAGGCCTGATTTGACTAATGGGCTTTTTGCATCCTTTCCTTCTGCCCTAGTAGTCCACTTCAAAGACATGCTGCCCACCAGCTTTCAAATTACAGTGATGCCACTGGTGGCTTTGTATCAGATTTATTCACATAACTATCCCTCCCTACTATTTTGTAGTTCACCAAAACACCCTGAAACAACTTGAGTCTCACATTCTTATGCCACCATACATCAACAGTGCAAAAAGGCCAATGGCAACCAAGCGCGCAGTCCTTCCTCCCTCACTTTAAAAACTACCAGCCGCCACTGCTGTACACCCCTACTTCAAATTTACGTTAAGAGTTTCCATCAGACTCGCAAGGTAGCCAGGCGTCTCATCCAAAGGCAAACTCAGTTGGCGCCGTGTGCTTCAAGATCTGAAGCAAGTGCTGAGATTCCGATTGGCCCAGAAAAATATCAATGTCAATTATCAAATAAAGTTTCGCAATTCTAGCCTGCATGGCATGCATATGAAGGGCAGCCTTCTCCCCCCCCCCCCCCCCCCCCAAAAAAAACCTCCAGTTCTACGCGATTCACGTGAATGACCCAATTGACCAAGAAAACGGCGATTGTCACCGAAAAGCGACAAGTTTGCAGGTGTGTAATACGTCTTCTAGTACTCCTGTGGTGGATGTTCAGGTATGCGTCTGGAAGAAGGTCATCTTCTCCGACACGTATCGTACCATTACGATACGTGTACGTGTTTGGTTACGTGTTTGGTACGATACGCGTTTGGTTCATTCCATATTAAACGTTGCTCATTATAACGCTTCACTCATGCACAACAACGGTATTGGCTAAATATTTGCATCGGAAAGGTGTCGTAATCATGGAGACAAACTCGACCCTTCCGCAAACTCTTTAGACCAAAACATTATTTTATTAATCTTACAGGGTTCTCATTAATTTAATTTAAGTTCGTCAAGAGAATTGTTCCTGAGCCTTTTACAGATGTCATGTTGAATGAGTCCTAAAGCCTCGACTAGATGTACCTTGACGGTCTTCTTGGCGTACTTATCCAGCGCCGCCCCCTGGGCCTTGAAGATGGCAACGTTGGCCTTCAGCAGGTCCTTCCTCTCCATGCCCTCCTTCCTGGGCATGGAGCCAACCAAGATGGCCGCGTCCAAGTCCTTGAATCCGACCTCCACTTTGTCAGTGGGGATGACTTCTGTTGTGGGGGAGGAGATAGGAGCGATGTCGTCAACTGAGACTCTAGATATCAGGCTACTGAAGTTTTAATGTGCAAATATACACTTCTACGATGGAGTCAAACTTCATATACAATGTTATGAGCATTCAATTTGCTCATACGTTCATAAAGAAGTAGTTAACCTCAGGACATGTGGAGTTCTACAATCCTAATACATTAAATGCAAACCCCTTGAAGTATGGACGGATACTCTTTCCTATCTCCATTTATCTTAAATGGCCTGGGTTTTATTTTTCTACTTTCACTCCAATGTCATGTCCAATAACATGACTCAGTCACTAAATGCACTCTTTCAGATAACATAAAACAACATTGAAAAGTCTTTCAATACCTGCTAGTTGCAGGGGTAATAAACACTAATATTAGCCGTTGAGCCGGGCTACAATCAGCATGGACTTTAGTTAGGGTTCAGTGGTGAAGGAGATTCCCCTGAAATCTCCCTCCATTGTTATTCCACACCATAACAATGCCATTGCCCTTCGGCACCCACAGAGCAATTTCAACCAGCCAATGGGAAGCCCTCTGGCAGAAACTCCCTCCAATGCACCATCACAGCCCATTAGAGGGAGACCTTGTAGTGGAGGTTAAACGACACAAACAAGACCAGGCACAGACTACCAACACACATGAACTCTAGTTTTGTTAGGTCAAGGTTTCCTGAGCACAGCAGGGGAACAATATCAGACTGACAGGCAACAGACAGGCTCCCTCCTCAGCAGAGGGAGGACAGACAGAAAACAGAAAGCGAACAGAGAGACAGATAGGCTCCCCACTTAGAGGGACAGACAGGCTCACCCCTCAGCAGTGGCAGGGCACAGTCTTGCAGCTCCATGACGACCCCATCCAGGACCGGCAGCATGGGGGGGATGTCAAGAAGGACCAAGATGATGGGCTGGTGATGGTAACACAGACCCAAACATATATAAACGAGTTGGAGGGAAAAGCCTGTTTAGATATTAGGCGCAGCAAACAAACAGTGGTTGGGATGAGTAGTCATTGACGCTTATTCCACTGTCGTACCTGGTCTTTGCCGAAGACATCTCCCTTGGCGATGCTGTACAGCAAAGAGTAGGCGATCTGGCCAGCTGCGCCAGTCACCACGACACGGATGGGTTCGGCCTTGAAGTAAATTATAAAAACAGACCTATTGTCAAATCAAACAATACAACATCCAACCCAACTGCGGAGGTTAAAATACAGGCATCGTTGGACGGAAGCCTACTTTCGAGGAGACCACAATCGAGAACAGGCTGAGGCAGTTTGCGGAAGCTGTAGTGAGCGGCAGTTAGCCAGCTGCCACTGTGATTGGATAATGCAATATTCATAAAAAAGGGAAGTAAGGGTTGATTCACATCAAACAAAACACATCAATTATGCCACGACACCTGCCACGATGGCATAATCAAATCTATGTGACCAAATCAATCTTTGATTTTCTGAATATTGGATGAGCAGGACGCTGCAGGGCCGCAGGATGAAGGCTGTATGTTATAGTACACGACGTCAGGCATACACTATAACATGAAGGTTGCATGATGTTAGTGCATCACGTCATGATATTGGATCTTCAAGGTTCAGGTTCATCACCCGCTCGTTCCCCTCCGCCGTACTGCGGCCCCTGGGATCGATCAGCTCAACACAGTTGATCGCATCACTACACCGAGCAGAGCCGATCCAACAAGGTTGCGGGCGATGAAGTGATGCTCACGGCTATGGCTAGCAGCTCCTCCACCAATGTGACCCCTTCTCCTCAGAATACAACCACGAGGACTGTCGAGAAACATCACCGCATGATGCCTCAATGTCCTTACACACAGCTGTAACAGTCGAACAGGTCAAGTAATGAATTTAATTTTACCATTTTGCAAGAAGTCGAAGAGCTGGGAAGGTCTGCAAAGGATGTTCGCTGTTGGTGGACTAAAACAGGGTCACCTCTATGCTTCTATTGAAATGTCATGCGGTGGATCAACCCAGGTTCGCCTCCTGATGGGATATGTAGTCCCTATCGATACCGACCAGGCCCTTTTAAAAGCTACAGTTTGGGAAATTAACACATTCACCCATGAAGCACCGCTCCAGCGCCCGCCCATCTTCCTCTGCTACGTCACGCCCACATCACCATATTTGGAACGTGTGTTCTGATTGCGCAGACTCTGCAGGCGCTTGAGAGCAGAGCCTCTACTGCCCCCTGGTTGGAAGCACCGTCAACTGGCCTCAGCCTCTCAGTGCTTCAATACTATTTTATTCATTGTTAAAGCATAATTCTGCTGTTTTGATCAATATAAAGATGTTCTTCCAGATGACTAGGGTCCTCCTGTGTAGGTATTAGAGTGTTTATGTTAGGATGTGTCGTTGTATGACATCTCCTGTGCCTCGCCCATTCCTTCATTATTTCTGCTTCATTTAAATGTTTTTTATATATAAACATTCGTATTGCAATGCGGTCTAATTTGTCGATCATTGGAGACTGAGTCAAGCTTTCCCTGCTGGGAGGAAGCACTAGTCCTGCAGCTGGACAGTATCATTCTTAACCTTCTTTCACATTTCTATTCTATTTCTGATCAGTAATGCTGACCTATTTATATTCTGTGTGTAGCAGTTCCCAGTCCAGGACATGGTCAGGTCAGAGGCTCAGACTGGTTCCTGGGGTCATGCTCACTGACCCCTGCTGCTCTCAGGCTAATGGCCGCTCGCTAACCCTCTGTTAGCCTGGGCCTCTAGCAGACTACTGCGTCAAGGTTATGCAACGTCGAGAGAGCTAGTGTGTCCTGCTGCTTCAGGCGCGAGGGGGGCCAGGGGGCCCCCGGCCGAGGAGCTGTCCAGGGTCCTGCGCCTCTGCAGCCCCGCTGAGTACCCCCGTCCGCCTCCTCTCCCCGCCCCGCTCAGTCTGCACCCGTTTCAGAACCACATGACACCGCAACACTTATACATAATGCATGACTGAAACCTCTTGGCCGTTTGTACGCCCGGAGAATTCGGCATCCGCTGACTAAACAGGCCTCGATCAAACACAGCCTACATTTCGGGAACCGTTCAACGGCCACTCCGCGGTTCCTCGTTTGAAACGCGGAGTTGGCGCGTTGCGCAGTTCCTCCAGGTGTCATGCATGCTTCGCCCTGCACACGAGCGAACTGCTCTTACCTCCGAGTTCGCCGCCCGAACCACCAAATACATCGCGGTCAGCAGAGTCAACATCCTCCCGGCTATTGTGGTCAACTAAAATCTCCAACGGTGCAGCTTGACTGGATAAGCCTGATTGGGGTTGGCGTGGAGAACCCGGTAGCTCTTCAGAACCAACAACTCTGCAAAACCCAGCAGCTCTGCGAACCCAGAAGCTCTGCAGAACCAGCAGCTCTGCGAAACACGGGGGCTCGCTGCTATTGGAGCTGGTGGGCAGGTGCACACGCTGCTCCCTCGCAGTTAAACGGGCCACACCGTTACCTCTCACTCTCTTACCTGGACTCACCCCCGCTTGCCCAACGCCGCGGTCTAGTCTGCTAATGCGATTAAGAGGACGTGAATAGACACGGATTCTAATCTGTTTTACATATATGATCACATGAGCGAATGGATGGACCTGGACCTGGTCACCGGGTTAGAGGGAATGCTTGACTTTTGTTTAGACTGGTGCTATCGGGTGTGAACGACCCCTCATGTCGTGTCTTACTCAGGGTGTAAATATTAGATTACAACCTATTAACCGATTCCAGTATTGCTGCCCATAATAACACTTCCATGTGAAAACAATTTCCACAAAAGAAGTCCGTCCTTCATAGAAGGCGAGTGTTGACAGTAAACACTAACAATAGTCGTAATAAGAACATCTGTGCTCCTGTCTTCTGCTCCAGACTGTATGTCAGTAGGTGCGTTCCGCTGCGTTCCCCTTGTTTAATGACAACTCCCACATCAGCCAACGGGCAGCCTGTTTATTGTGTCATTACTGACCAGCATGTGGGGGCCGTGAAGTCTGGGCCCCGATGGGCAGAGAGTGTGCTGGCGGGGGGGCTGGCGTTGGTGGTAGTGAGGGTGTCGGCAGGGATTCTGTGAAATGGAGAGGGAATAAAGTGACGTGGCGCCCAGCCCGCTGTGGTACTTAAAGCGTCTGGCACGTTAGCGATGTGTGATCAGGGCCTGGCTCCCCGTGTCACCTGGGGACCGGGTTCGATGCCTCGCCAGACAGAAGGAGGGAACAACACAAGGATGGACCTTTAACAAGTGCTTGATCTCCCCTTCTGCACTTTCAGACCAACATGCAGGTGTGTGTAAAGGAATCTCCAAAAAACGACTATTTGTATTGTGTGTGTGTGTGTGTGTGTGTGTGTGTGTGTGTGTGTGTGTGTGTGTGTGTGTGTGTGTGTGTGTGTGTGTGTGTGTGTGTGTGTGTGTGTGTGTGTGTGTGTGTGTGTGTGTGTTTGTGCGTACGTACTTGCGTGCGTGTGTCTGTGTACACAAAAACAAAGCATGGTATTTGTTCCAAAAGTTGCTCTAGTGGCTGGATCTGAACCTTCAGATTCAAATTAGAATTGTCAATTATATACACCCCAAATATATTTGTATTTTTGTGGTTTGCTGCAATACAAGAAAGGCAGAGCGTGATATCGCTTATTATGGTCGGTTTCAGTGGCACAATGGCCACCTGCTGCCTAGTTATTGTGTAAACACCAGCCCGGAATACTACAAGGATGTGGCGATGAATGAGAACACGCCTCAACCAACACGTTTAGGAGGAATTCTCTCCCATTGCAACCTTACGTAAAGACAAATTAATTATTAAAGATCGACCAAATGAGGTTACAAAAGGTACTTGAGCATTCATCTGTAGTTTACTAGTGATGATTTTTAAGTCCTGCCCCAGAGGAACAGAGATCCCCTCCGTTCTTGGTCAGGCCACTAGAGGGAGCTATATGCCCAATGAATATACCAACATGCCCCGAGCCTGCTGATATGTCTAAGGCGCGTTCATGGTCTTGGTAATAACGACACGCCTCCTCAGTGATGACGCTCACGCTCATGCGTGATCCCGACATCGACCGTTCGGAATCTAAAAGTTTTTCAGAGCAGGGTTTTTTTATCCGATAAAAAATAGTCTGAACTAAATCGAACTTAGTAGGATCAGTTTCAAGTTTGCAAGCCTTTATTTTCTTGTAGCCTATAGAGTGGCGAAGTCACGCCCCTTCCGGTAGGGCTCATGGGACCTATGAGATCGAAAAATATGAATGGGTCTCAATGGAGAGAACATAATTATTTTCTGGTCCCGGTCTTTATATGCCCTGGATTACACATATGTTGTTTGTGGATTTAAAGGATAATTTTTCATGCAAAGAGTTCGACCGTTTATTGTGCAATTGTTCAGATAAAGGCTGTAGAGAAAACACAACGAGAAAGACTACACGGCTCGTATGTGACGTCACGCTCCCTGCGACTGGCGTGGAGAAGACCGACAATCTTCCCATCGGCATAACTGAAACTCTGCACGTGCCCCGACTTATAATGGTTTTCACCTCTTTCGATGCTTTTATCCTCCCCTTGGAAAAAGCGGTGAAGTGGGGCAGAGAGATCGCCATCTCTGTGCCGAGTTCCAAGGGCGGGTGTGGTGACGTATATCATATGCGTCTAGAGCAGCGAAGAGCTGTAGTTCACAAAGCGGCCTCACATAAAACCTAAAATTATCAAACTTCTTCACGAACATTTTTAGTTTTCTTTGCATGAAAAATTATCATTTAAATCCACAAACAACATATGTGTAATCCAGGGCATATAAAGACTGGGACCAGAAAATTATTATTTTCTCTCCATTGACACCCATTCATATTTTTCGATCTCATAGGTCCCATGAGCCCTACCGGAAGGGGCGTGACTTCACCACTCTATAGGGGAGAGCCGGGTCGATGGAAACACGGGACGATGGAAACACAGCGATTTCCTCGAAAACCACGCAAGTCTTACACGTCAAATTTCGTCACTACGTTCAGCACGCAACCCCTGTGTAATGACGTCATAACGTTCAAATGTTATCCCCGCGAACCTGTTTTTGAGTGCGGTAAGTAAAATCTTCTGTGCGGTAGTTTTTTTATAATAATCAATTGTGTTTTTTGTTTCATGGCATAATAATATGACAATACAACAGATGAATTAGTACTTAAATCTGTCCTAAAATGTGCAATGTCAGAGTTTTGAAGTTAAGAGGCAAAAAAGGTGCCAGTAGTTGCGGTTGGGACGATTGAAACACTTGTTTTAAACGTTCCGCACGTCGCCAGTTTGTTTCATTCGTCCCGTATGTGTTTCAAACGTCTCGACTAGGCTGGGACTTTGAAACAAATGTCAACTTACGTTCAAAGTTAAAAAACAGCGCGATCATCCAACATATGTATTAAATTACATCGAAAATAGTCGATGCCAACAGACGGTTACAACGTCAATCAATAGTAAGGATGTGATATGATGGTGGATTATTTTATATTGAGTAAAACTTTCATGTTCCGCAATGTTCATGCGCATCACTAGTAAACCATACGTCACTAATTGGGCAACTCTGTTATTAAAATCTGGCCCAAGTTGCTGAACGGAAGTAGAATCATCAGTGCGTCATGAGGTGTTTTTCACGCAAACTTTCCGACGTCGTAATCTTTTTTTCACCCATAATTCCCGACGATGTGAACGCGCCATAAGACACGCATCACGTCGACGTGATTCCCACCCCCTATCTCTATACAGACTTCAAACATTAGGCAAATGATTCCTCATGTTTCGACTGAAGGTGTTGCGACGAGAACTTATCCCCATGAGACCATTTTATTTTCCACATTCAGCCCCTCCCTCTGCTGTGAGTGTGATCGATGTATTATGACTTGTAACACACTAATCTACGGCGGGGAGTTGAACCCCTAACCCTGACGTGTATCTCTTAAGCTATGGCATTAAAAACGATGAACATCCATTAAACAGGAGATGTGGATGGTCCTTGAAGGAAAACAGGGTTGTAATTCTAGAGATCGGGGAGAGAGGGGAAACGTGTCAAACGCTGACCTTGTCAACTTGTGCTCTCTTGTATCCACTGAGTTTGCTGCTTCTAACTCTTTTGACCCTGAGGAATATTAGAGCATTCCTTCATGAAGTCCTCACTGCCACAGACAATGCGTGATTAGGCAGCTCTGAGCCTGGGCTGAACAGGCCCCAGCCTGCCAACAACAACCAGTCGGTCAGCCAGTCATCAGCAGCAGCCTGATGTTTAGCACCAATCGACATTGTGGACATAAAACACATAGAAAGAGAGACATACACACACAAACAGACACACACACACAAACAGACAAACGCACACAAACAGACACACACACACAGACACAAACAGACATAAATACACACAAACACCCACAAACAGACATACACACTCACACAGTCATAAACACACAAACACGCACACAGACACCAACAAACAAACAGACTCTCCCAATAAAAAACACACCAACACACAAGCGCACTTCTGCGTCTCCGTGTGGATAATGAATAATAGGGTGAATGCCCATTCCCCCACGCGGGACGCCCCATCAGCTGGAAATAATAATGAAGGTCCATTGAGGCCACCGGCGCCACTTTACATGGCTCTCCAGGCTGACAGCTGACGTCACAGACCTGTCAGAGCCGCGGCTCAACAAAGAGCGGGTTCCACCCCGCCCCGTTCAGCCCGCCCAGCCAGGCAGGACCGGCGTGGCCCGGGCCTGTTCCCTGTGTCTCGCCTTACCTCCTCCACATTGTCTCTCCTGCCTGCACTACGCTTTAGCTGTCAATCACTCGCCGACACACAACCCGGGACAGGGAGGGGAAACGAATTACACATGCTCATACTCAAACATAGACTCACACATTCTCACACACTCACTGATCAAACACACACACACAAACAGACACAAACAAAACACACAAACCCTTGCTTGCAGACTCTCTCTAATCGAACATGAGTGTGGAGCCAATCACTAGCTGTAATGTAGCTGTAATGTCTGAACTGTATTGTGTTCTTAAAGACGTTCTGCTGGCTGCAGCTACCAGGAGGCGCTTGCAAGTCAAAACCAAAGCTAAAAATACACTTACAGGAGCACACGCTGTGATTCACAGCCCTCAACATTTCTGGAATTCAACATTCCACTTTGGTTTGAGGTGCTGAGTATCTGAAGGCTGAAGAGGTTTCACACGAGCATCCCAGGGCAGGAGGCCAAGATGACGGCCCAAAGCCAGCTGATCGGTCACAGCAGGTACTCACAGCCTTAACTTCCTTCCCAGCCACTCTGTATAATTCAAGCAAAACTACAGCTAAAAACCAGAGCTCCCATTGGGCTGCTCCCCCAGCCACCAGCCGCCCACACAAACCCTCTGCTTGGATTTCATGTGTTGGCCAATTATCCCCTGGTCGCTCCTGACTTTATATTCTGCTTTGAGAAACCAACACATAGAGTAAGCCTGGGTATTAATACACTCACCTGCACACGCCCACACAGAAACACACACACACGCACACACACAAACACACACACACACACACACACACACACACACACACACACACACACACAAACAATTACACAAACTTACACAGACACACAAATACACACACACACCCACACACGAACACAGGTTCACATGCATAAGTACACAAACACATCCACACACACACCTACACACTCACCAATTTGAGAACATTACAATTAAAACAAAGTACAAGGTATAAATACATCCACAGATATGTTACAAAGAAATCAAATAAGTTGCATTTTAACTGAATTTCTAGAGCGTAGTCGTGGCATGACAGCGTGCATCAGCTGGTTATTAGATCGCTCAGTGAAGCTCTCTGTCAGCAAGAACAGCTTAGAGGTTGACGAGGGAGAGCCGGGAATGCTAGGAATGCAGTTTTCTGATGGGTAGGCTGGCAGTTAGCATTAGCCTGTGATGACTCCATGTTGAACCTCTACAGACAAAGAGTCCATCGCAGCGGAGGAGCCAACGGGGAGAAGTCTCGGGCTGGGCGCCACGCGTCGGTACAGGAGCTGATGGCTCCTTGTTTTGTCTGGTTGACCAGACAATGTAGGGATTATAAATATCCTTTGGTTCTCCACAATGTCAACATCAACACAGCATGTGACACAACATTGTGCAAAGTGCGATGGTATCAGCGTGTTTGTTTCTCTGCACAATCCCAGTCCTGGAGTTTGTGAACTCGCCGTGAACCCTGCTCCGTAGATCTCACCTCAGATGGCACGTTGTCCTTCGTCCCTGACTTAACCCGGGCAGTAGACATGGACGAGCACCCCCCGACACCCTGGGGTGCTACCGACGCCTGTTTTGGTCCTGCAGAACTCAGAACTCCACCGAAACCGCAACAACCGTGACAGCGATAGTTCTTCTCCCTAGAACTCGGTTGGTTCCTCCAAGCACCGCAAAGCTGCACTTTTAGGCTTGATTGCAACTAGTTTTCCATCTCCGCCAGAGCACCATGCACCCGACAGACATTCCTACAAGGATTTGCATAGATTTGATCATGGGACATGATTCTAAAACAAGGATTAAAATGTCAAACGGCCAAATGTCAGATGCGTCTAAAGATAGTTATACTGTCACCCTCTGCCATCAGATACCCCTTGGATGAACTCGGTCCTGGCTACACTGTGCTGGTTGTGTTGCAGTGTGGATTGTATTGCAGTGTGGGTTGCATTGTGGTGTGGGTTGTGTCGTGCTTTTGTTCCATCTCTAGAGCTGCTGTTGCTTCTCAGAGAAGGGGCACCCACCCTGTGTGGTTTCCAGAGAGCCGTCAGTCACCTCAGAGTTTACCGTTGCTCCCATCCCCTCCTTCGCCCTGATCCAAGCAGACACCTATTGGCTCACTATTTATTGAGCTGGAGGGCTCGTTACTCGGTTTGGATAACTTGTCAACCTGTCAATGCCTGGCAACCCCCTTTCAGAAAATTCAGGGCAGCCCTCTTGCCCCCTCTGCTGCCCCAACCCGACCCAGACCCCATCCTCCTTCCCCCAAGCCCTTCCTTGGCAACGTCACATCACATGTTCAATCACTTTTGCAGTCCCCGCCTCTCTCCCTCCTCTCTCTCTTCCTCTCTCCCTCCTCTCTCCCTGCCTCTCTCCCTGCCTCTCCCCCCTGCCTCTCTCCCTGCCTCTCTCCCTGCCTCTCTCCCTGCCTCTCTCTCTCCTTTCTCTCTCCCCTCTTCCTGCCTCTCACCCTGATCTCTCCCTGCCTCTCCCCCTGTCTCTCTCCCTCCTCTCCCCCTGTCTATCTCCCTGCCTCTCTCCCTGCCTCTCTCCCTGCCTCTCTCCCTCCTCTCGCCCTGCCTCTCTCCCTGCCTCTCTCCCTTCTCTCGCCCTTTCTCTCTCTCTCTCTCTCCTCTCTCCCCGCCTCTCTCCCCCATGCCAATCACAGTGAGTGCCATCTGCCTGGAACACCTCTGATAGAGAGTGCCCTGGAGTGCTGGGGCCAGGCCAGGAGCTACCTGGCTAATACGCTACATAGCGGTTGGAAGCCGAGAAGACAAAGAAGGTAAGGGAGGCGAGGCGGAGCTCGCCGTCGTCAGGGTTAGGCGCCCGTACCGGTGTTCCAGTCCATACAGCTGACGAGCAGAATGCCTTTGTTCTGCGATGAATGAAATGGGGAATTAGTCCACAGTCCAGTCGCCTCGGACAGACTTGGCTGGGCTGATGCCTAGGTGAGGGGCTTGCTGCTGGAGTCATCTGAGGGCTTGGGTAGAGGTGGCTACCTTCCTCGGTGCACCCCCAACTCCTCCTCTACTACTCCTCTTCACCTCCTCTATTCTGCCTCCTCCTCTACTCCTCTTTTCCTCCTCTACTCCTCTACCCCTCCTTTACTCCTCTACTCCTCCTCTACACCTCTACTCCTCTTCTACACCTCTAATCCTCCTCGATCCTCTACTCCTCTACTCCTCCTCTACTCCTCCCCTACTCCCCCAGTCTCCTCCTCTCCTTACGTTAGACTGCTCCATGAGTTTGCTTCATGGTTTAAAGGACTTTCATATGAGTGAACCTGCAGAGAGTATCAGATGAGGATGGAGGCTTTAGAGAGGGTTGCCTACAGCGCAGATGTAGCACAAATTTGAATTTGGACCAAGAAGGATACGTTTCAGGAGGGCCTTACAACCATAGAGTTATTACTGACATCTCATCCTGCCAGCCATAGCTGTGTAGGTAAACCATAACACACAGAACAACATAATTTGACATTAGACATCTGAACTGGAGTGCTCAAAATGTTAATCATTACAGTTCTCCTGTTCATAACAGCAGCAGGGCCCCTGTGTTGATGAGCCTGGACCTCTGTCTGGAAGATCAAAGGGTACATGGTTGACACATGCTTTGGAGAAGTGTCTGACAGCTCTGAGCTCCACCTCAGCTCGGGTGACTCCGCCCAAAGGGAAACACAAAGCACCGGAGCACCACCGCTCTGTCGTCAGCCACCACTTCCTCCCTCTGCTCACCTTCTAGTTCAGCTTCCTAGACCCCCCCTCCTCACCCAGCCCAACGCTGAACTTTTCAACCCCTCAACCCTGCCCTCGTACCTCAGATACCGGGCTGCCTTCTGA